>NC_056438.1:8586259-8618759 GCF_018296145.1 Oncorhynchus tshawytscha | reverse complement strand
CCGTGTAGTTCTGGGCTGATCCTTCACCTTCCTCATGATCATTGATGTCCCACGAGGTGAGATCTTGCATGGAACCCCAGACCGAGGGTGATTGACCGTCATCTTGAACTTCTTCCATTTTCTAATAATTGCGCCAACAGTTGTTGCCTTCTCACCAAGCTGCTTGCCTATTGTCCTGTAGCCCATCCCAGCCTTGTGCAGGTCTACAATTTTATCCCTGATGTCCTTACACAGCTCTCTGGTCTTGGCCATTGTGGAGAGGTTGGAGTCTGTTTGATTGAGTGTGTGGACAGGTGTCTTTTATACAGGTAACGAGTTCAAACAGGTGCAGTTAATACAGGTAATGAGTGGAGAACAGGAGGGATTCTTAAAGAAAAACTAACAGGTCTGTGAGAGCCGGAATTCTTACTGGTTGGTAGGTGATCAAATACTTATGTCATGCAATAAAATGCTAATTAATTACTTAAAAATCATACAATGTGATTTTCTGGATGTTTGTTTTAGATTCTGTCTCTCACAGTTGAAGTGTACCTATGATACAAATTACAGACCTCTACATGCTTTGTAAGTAGGAAAACCTGCAAAATCGTCAGTGTATCAAATACTTGTTCTCCCCACTGTATATCATCATGAACCCACCCTATTTCCCCACCTCTCTCCAGCTGGCTGGCATTAACCCCCCTTCTCTCCAGCTGTGTGAACAAATCTAAAACAAACATCGAAAAAATATTAGCATTTTATTGCATGACACTCGTCGTGATCTGTAACAAACAACTCATTCACAATTTGAGTTTTCTTTAAGAATCACCTGTTCTCCACTCGTGCACCTGTATTAACTACTTGCCTGTTCAATTTCGTTACTATATCAGGTACCTGTCCCAGAAGCAGACTCCAACCTCTCCCGCAATGAACCGAAAGGCTGCACAGGCTGCAGGACTGTGAACAGCGAGAAGGCAGCCTGAAACGCAGCAGTATGAAAATGGAAGAAGTTCAAGATGTCCATCTGGTCACTGGGGTTCGTGCAGATACTCGCACCGTGAGACATCCTGACGTGAGTGAGTCGGCAGGCTCCGCGGCAGGATGATCAGCATGTTCGAGAGGCTGGGACCTGTCTAGCCATTGACACACTACGCGTCATGGATCTGCGGCTGCCTTAATTTCTCAAGCTCAGCACTGTTGCCAATGACCTGTCTGGATGATCCAGAAATGAGTCTGACTCTAAACTCATTCGATGTATTTAAGAACTCAACCATGGCTGGAGAAATGGCATTCCTGAGGAACACCTGCGGCCTTAGCTTGTTACAGCAACTATTGTATCATACTTATAATAAATACAATAAAACTGGTTGTATAAGAATTCATACAATGTGTTTTGTTACGAACAAGTCTCTCACGGTGTAACAAATTTTGAACTTCCCATGTGAAACAGGAAACCCTGCAAAGAAGCTCAGTGAGTGTTGGCTCTTGTTCTCCCCATATTATATGTTCCCAGTTATCTTCGTGATGAGCCTTATTGTTTGCTGCGGTTTTATGTCTGTTTCGGAGGCAAACACATTTCCCTTTTACCTGATAGCATTGTGTCTGGATTGTTAGAGAAGATCAATCTTCAACTCCTTTATTTCTCCCTCTTCCATCTCTTTCTCTCTCTTTCTCTCTCATCATCTCCCTCTCCCTCCATCTCTCTCCTCCCTCTCCCTGTCTCCCTTCTCTGCTATATTTCCTTCTGCTGCTGCTCCTCTCTCTCCAGGTGATGAGGGTTCTGTCTGGGAGGAGAGGGAGGTAACAGTCTCCCAGCGGATTCATGGGCTGATATGAAGACAGCTATCCCTGCGCAACAACCCTTTACCTCACGAACACGCCACGCTGCCGAACACGCAACACACTGTTAAGGCACACAACATATTGACCACAACACTTATTAAACACACAGCTTGCAATAAACTTACACAACGCACTATTAACACACAACCTATTAGTACAACGCACTATTAAACACACAACTGTTAGACACACAACACAACATAACACACAACACTATTAAACTTACACAACGCACTGTTAGCACACAACACTGTTAGACACACAGCACACTGTTAAACACACAACACTGATGAAACACAACACTGGAAACAACACGCTATTAGGCACTGTTAACAACACGCAACGCTATTAGAACACACAACACACATTGAGCACAACATGACACAGCTTTGCAGACACGCTGTGGCACACAGCACGCTGTTAGACACAGCACTGTTGCTGGCATATTTTACAACACACTGACAGACACAACACTGTGGAACACACAACACACTGTTGAAGCACACAACACTGTGCCACACAACACTGTTAGACACACAACACTATTAACACACAGCACTATTAGACACAACACGCATTAATTACACAGCACGCAATAGGCTACTGCACACTGTTAGACTTACAACATTAGTACACAACACACTATTAAACACACAGCACTGTTAACACACAACACATAATGAAGCACAGCACACTGTTAGACACACAACACACAACACACAAGCACACTGTTAAACACTATTAGGCTGCAGCACACTATTAAACACAACACTGTTAGACACAACATAGACACACAACACTATTAGACACACAACACCTACACTGTTAGACACACAACACGCTGTTAGACACACAACATACAACACACTAATGAAGCACACAACACTTAAACACCTAGCTTACACTATTAAACGAACAACACTATTAAACACACAACACCTACCTCACGAGTTGCTTCTCACACATAGTGTACACACAGAGCATCAGTGTAAGGTGTCCTCCTCCCCAGTTGGTCGGCTGATATAGTCCGATGAAACTGACTGGCTGTACTATATGCTTTAACGCTGTCGCAGGGCAGTTATCCCCTGCCCGTCACTGATGAAGGCCACCCTTCAAGAACTGTGTGTGTGTATTCTGTGTGTGGCTATTGTATTCAACCCTTTCGCGCACGACTTCACCATACAAGTACCTAAAGGTGTGTGTGTACTTCATCTGCAGCTGCCATGACCACTGACACAACGCTGAGGTTTACCATAAGTCTGGTATTTCTATCTAGTGCTGCTCTCACATCATTGTACTACATTGTATATGATGTTCGCCTGCTATATCATTATATATATACTGTCTGCTATCTGAAATCTGGCTATATAAATATATATATGATATAGCTACTATGCTGACAAATATCTGCTCTGGAGTATCTCCAATGCAAATGCCCAACTATATATATATATATACTCTGTCTCCTCTATATGCTTTCTCTCTGTCTGACTCTCTGTCTCTCTGCGTATATATACAGGTCTCGATATATACCTATATATATATGCTGCCCGATGTAAGGCTGCCAGCCTGTAAACGTGCCAAATATACTAAACAAACTCTATACTGTCTATATAGATATATATATATATATACTACGGCTCTGTCTCTGCTGTGCTCTGCTACTGTAAGCTCTCTGTCTCTCTGTCTCTCTACTACTGTCTTCTGTCATAAATATCTCTGTCTGTCTCTACCTACCTCTCTCTGTCTGTCTCTATGTCTCTACTCTCTGTCTCTGTCTCTGTCTCTCTACTCTCTGTCTCTCTGTCTCTGTCTCTCTCTCTCTACTATGCATATATATCTGTCTCTCTCTGATGTGAAGAAGGAGACGATTGAAAAGATAACGAGTATCTTTTCATCCCTATATCGCCAACATCATTATTTAAATGATAGATACGGAAGTATTGAAGAAAGCTCAATTCAATGAGCTTTATCTGGTATATATGTTGCCAAACAATGAAATAGACAAAAAAATAATAACAACAAACAGAAACGACCAATAAAACCACACCTAAATGTTAAATTATGTTCGGCTCTCTGCTGAGCCTTTGCTGAATAACGGTATCCAATATCTTTCTGAAATACCCGGTGAGTCGATCAGGGTGAAGATCAGAAGGTTGAGTGTCTGTCGACTCAGCTGGCCAGCCAGACATTCAAAATGAAAAGAAACAACCAATTTAGCAGAGGAAAACACTGCTGTAGCCACTTTAGGACAGTGTATTGAGGAGGGCGACACGTGAATAATGTCTCAGAAGAATGAGCACTGGAAACAGATGTTTGCTGTGACTGACACCATTCCGTATTCCTGCTCCAGCCATACCGATCTCCCAAGCAAATCACAATGAGTAAGGCACTATTGTCCCAGCCAGCTACCATAGCCTGTTATGTATTGTGTTATGTCTTCTCTAGCGCTGAGGGCCCAACAAACGCACTGTTAATATATTGTGTTATGTCTTCTCTGGCTGGCTGATCTACTACACCAGCCATGTTATGTATTGTATTGTATGTTCTCTAGCAGCTGATCACAGCTCAGCTTCGCCCGAAGCTTGCTGGGTAGATGTGATCAAAAACAGAAACTTACCTGGCGTCCACCGAAACGTCTGAAGGAGGAGGACGCTTGACTGGTCTGGACAAACTTCACCTCTTAGCATTATTCATCTCACACACACACACACACACACACACACACACACACATGTAAATGGCTAATAGTTACCACCACAGGCTGACACGAAATATGGTAAAACCTACACACTTTCAAATATGTTGTGCCATGATATTTATGTACATGTATTTCTACCAGTGTATATAGCTGCATGTATTTCTGTAGTGATATATTACGATGACCGACGATATCTATTCTAGCTGGTGTCTATATGTATTTCTATGGTATTGCTACATTACGTAGCCATTTCTGTATTATACAACATCTTCGACTCTGTACGAGTATTATAATACATTGACCAACATTCTATTTCTGTAAGTGTATATGTACATGTGGCAGTGGCTATATAGCTACGTAACATTTCATGGTAACCATATATTTTCCTGTAATTATTATATAATACATTATTAACGTATGTTATATATCCTTTCTGTACAGTGTATGTGCAGCCAACCCATTTTCTGGCAATTGGCCCATATAATACATGTGCCATTTCCTGTAATTACATTGACCAACGACAACGTATTATATCAGCATGTATTTCTGGCAATTATTGCTCAGGCCACATGACTTGTACTTTCGGCCCGACGATATTTACCGCGTTCTAAACTGTGCGGTTTTGTTGCGTCATTTCTTGCTGTGCCCAGGTCATCTTGGAGGCTTTCTTTACGCCGCCGAGAGCTGCGGGTATAGATCGGCGTCAACTCACCATCATGCGACCAAATATGTTCAGCTGATGCCGGTCGGTGCAGTGCTGGCAGTATGCAGCATTTCAAACGATAAAGAGAGCCCAGCGTCTTCTGATCGAACTCGGCGTCCCAGCATTGCTTCTTTGCCAATGTCTTGACAACAGGCCGATGTCGAGCGAAAGTGGCACATTGAAGGGATTATCAGAGACACAACGTTCTGCTCGCGAAGGCGCGGCTGGCTGAAGAGGCACCAATCAGCGACCAGCAGCGTACGCGTCGCTCATTCAACAACATCTCTCTATTGAAGCAGTGACCTTATATTAGCATTATTCATGGTGAAGAAACATGCACAGGCTCAAATCTCTCTGGTAAATGAGCATTATACCAAGAAATTCTCTTAGTCTGTGTCACAGCGCTATCCCTAGCTGGAGAAGTAATGGAAACAGAACTGACTAACTCTGCAAACAAACTGTTTATCGAGAGGCTCATCATTAACAGCTGGGTTTGAGCTAGCTGAACGGAGCTCCCCTGATTTTATCGGCATATTGATTTGCGGCCGAAGACCCTGGATCGTGTACTCCCCAACTCGCGGCGCGTCCTACAGGCAGAAGCTGACAAGAAGCGCTGGTCTGTCAACGCTGGTCGACAAGCTTCACAAGACTGCTATCCGTGAAGATGTTTCGTGACGATCGAACAGCTGTACGTCGGCAGTACGCATATTTGCGGGTTCGAACATGCGTTGAGTGTCGTTCCCCGCTGCTGCTGACGCATTCTAACCGAGCCGTTGAGATGTGGCGGCATTAGATGTGAGCTGAGCGAACGCCCTTGTCAGGCAGGTATCTGGCGGCATGACTGGTGCAAGCTGGACAACCCTCGCGAAACTATCAAGCAAGCTAAGCGTAAGTACGAGACAGAAGTAGAGGCGTATCTCAGTCCCAGACCGAACCCACGAAATGACGGGTCTGCGGTCAATCACGATTTACGGAAGAAACTGGCTGATCAGTTCCGGGATATTGCTCCCAGGCCGAACTAAGCAACTTTTTGCCCGCTTTGGTAATACGGTATGACGCGGCCTATTCGCGATCTTCTCCTTCCTCGGCAGTGGTGGGTAACCATGAGCACGACCCCATCCCCATCAGTATCGCGGGCAGCGCGGCGATGGAGGAACTGCGGCCTTCGGCAATCCTATACTGTGCTGTTATCGTAAGAAGAGGCCACCGTCTCCTGTTACAGAAAACTAGTGGCGAGCTAAGCATTAAAGCTTATCGTCATCATGAGGCCAACGGGCTGGTCGGAACCACTGACATGCCCACTCCAAGCCTTACATGGAAATAGTCAGGCTCAACACTAACCCATCTGGACAGGAGATATATGTGAGAATGCTGTTCATCGGCCCAACTCAAGCACCATATTGCCCTCAGCATTCGTCTCAAGCTTTCCTCATTGCCCTGTAACAGATGAGCTCGGGCAGCAGGCGAGGTAAGGTTTAACAACGCTGATCACCAGCACTGAGGCTGAGAGCCTGTACCTCGCTCCCTGTTCTGCGATGCGCTCGCCTCCAATATCATCAAGACTAGCGAACGACCTGGCAGAAGCGACCCACCAACAACGACGAAACTACGAAAATTGGCTTCGGGTATTGTGTCGGAAAATAACCTCGCACTCAACGTCAGCAAGAGCTGGAGCTGGTGTGGACTTCGAAACGGCTATCGTGGGGTGCGAGCCAGCTGGTACAAACCTCGACATATGCGGGCAAACAGGCAGTCACTCACACGAACGGCATGGACGGCGCGGCAGCGCGGCTCGGGAGGCTGAAGAGCCGACTGTTAAGCACTCTGCTTTTCTACGAATACTCGAGAAACGTCTGGCCGTATGCTGCACAGTGTAACGTGCGTAGACTCTCGAGGTATTGGTCTGCACCTTTCCGGGTTGCCTACGCCGCCGTGCTGCAGGAGGCAGATAAATGGAACACTGCTCGCCGCTGTCATCAGAAGGCGAAAGGTGTCACAGGCCGTAAGAAAAGAGCAGCTTCTATCTCAGGCCATCGAGCGCCTGCAGGCCTGTACCCAGTGGCGTGGTGGCAACACTGACTGCATAACCAATGACTCAGCCGCACTGTCGTGGGGTGTGGGCAGTATGCTGTACACATCACGTAGCCACTGCTACAATGTTGCTTACCCCACGCGTCTCACATGCATGCGTATGCTACTGTACTCATAATATCATGGAGCTGCTACCTTCATCAATATGCATGTGTCACTAGCCGCTTTAACTATGCGGTACCCCATACTCATCTCATGTGTATATACTTGTACTTCGATGCCATCTACTGTATCTTGCTATGCTGCTTTCTGTACCTATCGCTCATTCATACCAGCTCGCTGCTGTACATATTCTTTAGCTCACCCGCTGTGTATAAGACGTGAGTTTTGGGTGTGAATTAGTGCTAGCACGTTGTCACCTCATTGTGAGGCTTTAAGCACAAGCATTTCGCTACACTTCACCGATGGCATCTGCTAACCATGTGACATGTGTTGAAATAAATTTGATTTGTTGTTATCTTATTTCGTCACATGTATTTCACGTACATGTGACTCTATTGCTGTATATAGTATGCATTTCCTGTAATTGGCTGCTACAATGCGATTATTGGCAGTAACCAACGTAACATTTCTGTAATTATTATATAATTATTTCAAACTATATTATTTCTAACCAGTATTGCTACAGTACATGTATTTTCTGATATTATATAATACATTAACCAACAGTATTTCATGTGTTTCACCAACGGTGTATACAGTACATTATTGACGCAAGTATGTATTTCTATCAGTGTACTACGGCTACATGTGTATACTGTATTGATAACGGTATGTATTTCTGCCAGTGTGCTTACATTACATGTATTTCTGCTTCAGTGGCTATATGTACATTGACCCAGCGACAGCATTTCCTGCTGGTATTATACGGCCATGTATTTCCTATGATGACATCTGACTTCACATTGGCTGAGCAAAGTATGTTTCTGGTGATACAGTACGTATCAACAGTAATATGTGAGGTATTAACTGCTGTTCATTATTTCTATGAGTATTATACAGTACATGTCATTTCTGTAGTGGCTACATTACATGTATTTCCTGTAGTGGCTATACGGCATGTATTTCTGCTCAGTGTATACAGTACATGTGACTCACCTTCAGTGTATAGTACATGTGACTCACCAACTACCAGTATTATATGTACATGTATTTCTGGCAATTATTACGAGACATATATTTTCCTGTAATTATTTACATACGGCATACATGCTATTTCTGGCAGTATTGCTACGGTATCTTATTTCTAGCAATTAATGCCATACGTACATGTATTTCTGGCAGTACCTGCATTGACCAACGGTATATTTCTAACAGTGGCCCCATATATACATGTATTTCTAACAGTGTATATAATACATTATTGTTTTGAGCAATATGACTTCCTGCTGGTGTATGCAGTACATGTATTTCACCAACTGTGTGGCTACATGCATTTCCTATGGTATTGCTAGTACATGTATTTCACCAACAGTATTATGCAGTACATGTATTTCCTGGTAATATACGATACATTATTTCCACTGTATTGCTCTGGTATTATTTCCTATTGTGTATACGGCTACATGTATTTCACCAACAGTGATTTCAGTATATTGACAAGTATTTATTTATTCTTTGACTGGGCACGACTGTGTTCGGTACGTGTGCTATATCAATGAGGAAGAAGGAGCGGCGAACGAGCTGGTTAAACCGGAGTCACCGCAAATCTATGGTCGGATGCAATGATCAGGCATGCTGGAAGGCAGAAAGATGGATGAACATGCATAGAGCAGCATGTTTACCTGTGTTTGGTGGAGAGAGGGAGTGATGAGGAGAAAGAAGCCGAGTGACTGGCTGAAGAAGCAGACTCCTGACTGGTGAGAGTCTCTACCTGAAACCAGTTGTCATATTGTGTGTTCTGACACTTTGGGTGTGTCCCAGTGGCGCAAATGAGCACGCAATATTCCATGTAGTCTTTTCATTGACATATATATACAATGCTCTGTCTCTCCATTCTCTGTCTTTACAATGCTATTCTCTGTCTCTCTCTGTCTTTAATCTCGATCGTCTCTGGCTCGGCATACTCTAGAGCACTATATGTGTCTCGACATACCAATCTCATTTTCTGTGCCGTTCTCTCTGATGCCGATCTATGCTCAGTTGCCTATATATAATCTCGATCTCTCTGTCTCACCGATCTCTCTCTCGATATATACCTATGATTCTGTCTCATTCTCTGATATCTCCAGATCTCTCTGTCTCTACATTCTCTCTGTGCCATTCTCATTCTCTCTCTGTTCTCTGTCTCTGTCTCTGTCTCTGTTCTCTCTGTCTCATTCTCTCTGTCTCCATTCTCTCATGTAGCTGTGCCGATGTACTCAGCTCGATCTCTCTGTGTTCTCATTCTCTCTCCCGTCTCTCGATGCTCTGTGCCGATATATGACCGACATACGACTCTGTCTCTGTGACTATGCCGATATATTGCCGTGCTATATTAACTGTGCCGACATATACAATATGATATACCCATGCCGATGTCTACATTAGATGCTAAACGTGCCGATATCTATAACCGATATACTCATTCTCTCGATATATATAATATGCCGTTATACCATTCTAGCACAAATATGCCGATATAGTTCTGGCCTTTCTCTGATATACTAAATGCCGTGCTACTCATATATACTATTCTCCGTGATGCTTCTATGCTATACTGTGCCCGATATACTATGCCATTTGCTCTCTGTCTCCATTCTCTATTTGCTATATTCTGATCTCTCAAACATATGGCACTGTCTCTCGGTCTCTAACTTTATTCAACGATGCTGCTACTGTCTTAAACACTGCCAGTTGCTGCCCCGTATAACGTGCTTCTAACTGTCTACTCTCCTTTCTGTCTGCTGCTGGTTAAATTTGGTCAGAGTGCTATTCCCCATGAAGTATATTTTTACATTGCCAGTATGAAATCAACGACCGACTGCAAAAATTGATAGAGGTAGTATTGCACTTTCAAACAGGCATTTCAGCTTTTTAACATAATAACCAGCCATGCCATGTTGCAACTGGCAAGTAGTGCGGCTATGAAGCTTGAGGCGTAAACAGACTCTGTTTGTGTTCACTGGTGCTGCTGTCATGGCGGACCCACATCTGGCTGCGTGACGCACTATATTATTTCGCGGTAATGCTTGTTCTTTAAGCTGTGAATACGTCTGAGGAAATATGTTGATATGTGATTAACATATGGAGAAGTGAGAAGTGCGGCTCAATTCTCTTGAAGGCAGTCTCACCGACGATCTCAATAACACAGCTAACTGAAAGCATTTATAAATGTTGAATGCAATCGCGTGACTGCTGCACTGTGTACTATGCCCGTATATTTTTGCAGAGATTCTCTCAATAGAATTGTTTATCATTTGTGAATTATGACGAGAGGTAACTGCTCCCGGCAATAGGGTCTCGCATCTGGCCATCTGGAAAAGAAGACTGTGTAGAAAGGCAGCAGCTGCGTATGTACAAAAATAAGATTTTCAAGTCGGTTGAGTAACCAAACAGGTATGATCAGGCAAGCCAATATCGTCTCGAAAAGGGAGGTATAAGTGATCGTGAATGACAGGCAGGCACTCAGAATAATTGCTTTGATTTGGCAGTTTTCGGGTACGCTGAAAGGGAGCACTATGGCCGGGTTATCCGTAGCGGGAGTGGTCTTCTCGCTTCCTTTCTTTGGTTTGGAAAAGAACAGCGATGAGCCAGTGTTTCTGGGTGACACGGTTTTGACTGTGGAAGTTTTATAACGACGTATAAATTTTGAAGATGACGATCTCTAACTCGTGCTCGGTGTTTGCAGAGGCTCTAAACTAGAACAATTTACATTTTCCCTGTTGATACACGTAATTGGCAGAAGACACTAGCCTGTCCCCGAAGGCTCCGATGGTGCAAAAAATTAAAGTGGCTGAACTTCCTGTGCGTGAATGGGCTCGAGCGGAACTTAAACAGTTTGGAGGGCCTGAACATTGATCTGTAGCGAACTACAGAGCATTTGCCAAGGTCGCTGAAGTCTGGGCCTCTGCCAAACACACGAGACCAGCCATCTGGTTTCTATGAGATTAGCACAGTGGGCAAATATTTAGTCAGCCACCAATTATGAAGGATACTCTCCCCGCTAAAGATGAGGAAGCACATATTCGGCATGACGAACACTTCAGCTGACAGTACAATGAAAACTAAATCCAGGAAATGCATTTGTAGGGCACAATGAATTTATTGCAAGTATCGATAGTCTTTTCATCACCTACAAACAAACAGATACTCACCAGAACTCTTTAGGCTCTCCGGTCTATCCACTCGTGCTGCAATGGCCTGTTTTGTTGTTATCGGTATAGACACCTGTCCTGACCTCCGCACTCCCGGCTTTCCACTGGAACAGAGCTGTCCGGGCACAGAAGCCTAAGGTAACAGACTTACACCAGGCTGGAGAGACACAGTCTCTGCAATAAATTAAGCAGCAGTTTGAAGAATCAACAATGGGAGAAACTATTGTAGAATGAAGGGCATGAGACTGCTGATCATCTTCACTTGATCTGGTTCAGATCTCGCCGTGGTCAAGCCTGCAAGCGATGACATCTAATCCCAGGGTGCAGTGACACTGCGGCTGAGGCAAGTAACAAAGCCTGCCATCAGGCTGCACTGCGCCGCCGGGGCTCAAATCAGTGTCTGCTTAGCCCGGCTGCATGTCAGGCCTGTCTGAAGACTGCTAAGTGTTTGAATGATCCCAGAAGAGACGGAGAAAATGTCATATGGTCAGATGGTCAAATATAACTTTTTGGTAAAGCTCAACCAAATGGGTGTTTGGAGAGGGTTGAGGCTCTTTGATTGCGTCCCAGAGGCCTCATACTACTGTGGCTGTGGAGACAGCATCTGTTTACACCACTGAGATTCAGGACATTGTCCATGTAGAAGAAATGGGAGCCATGTATCGTGAGACAGTGAAAACCTCCTTTCACGCTGGGGGCGTGAGAAGGTGAGTGGCTGGAAGTCTTTCCGGCGCTGACAATGATCCCAAACAGCCCGGGCCAGCAGGCGCATTTCAGGTCTGGAGGTGACAGCCCAATGTCCCACCTCGCCATAAACGGAGGGTTGAAGAAAGTCCTGTGTTGCCAGCAACGGCCCCAAACATGCAGAAGGAAGACTCTGCGTGGAGAATGACTGAAGCCGGCAGCAGTGCTCTGTCATTGCCAACAAAGATATGTAACAGAAAGTATTGAACTTTTTGTTGACTTATTTTCCTGCATATTTGAAATAAATTCAAAAATCTACGTGTGTTTTCTGAATTTTCTGCATTTTGTCTGTCATGAACAGTAACGCCTATCTGACCTCTCGCTCTTTTGAGATGGGAGAACTTGCACAGTGGCGGCTGGGAATGCCCGCGGCCAGTATGCGGGGCGTTCAATCAGCGAACGACCAGCCCTGCGAACTTTGAACTATTCGAGAGAGAAGAATGGACCATGTGTCTGTTTAATGTGATGTTTGAGAAAGGGCACGACTGAATGTGGCTTGTATGCTGAAATAAAGTAACTCCCGAAGCGGAGAGGGCTTTCAGTGAGCCAGTCTGTGAGCGGGCATTGAAAAATTGCCCTCTGTGCGGGCAGTTAGTCGTGAGCCACAGGCTGCTCCGCGGGAAGGTGGCGGGGAAGTATTCGAGCGCGCAGGCGCGTAACGTGTCGACGTGTCAGGTAATGTTTCTGGCCGATGATCGAGATTGAGCAGATAATACAGGCACTGTCAGGAGGTGACTCCTGACCACAGTAATCGTATAGATAATCAGCAGCCTGGCGAGATACCACAGCCGGCGCCACCGGCCGCCGCCGTCAAACTCTGGGCTGGAGGATTATTTCTGGTCACGTGGCTCCATGATCAGTTCACGGCAGGAGGCTGGAGGTATGCGACTGCCACCACGGCGGGCGAGGTGAAACTGAGGTGCGGTGACTGCTATATCGGCAGTGAAATGCGACGACTACTATATCGCGAAATGCGTGTTCTTTACGGCAGATGGCTGAAGTATGAAACATTTCTTATGCGACGGAAAGAGCGAGGCTAATTCGACGACTGTTTGAAGGCGAGTGGCTGAAATACTGACGACTGCTATATCGACAGGCAGTGGCTGAGCGGCCAGCTGCTATATCCCGACAGCGGCAGTGAGTGGAGAAATGCAGTGATATCACGACAGCGAGACAGAGCAGAAGAGGCTCGACCCATTTCTATCACGGTGAAGAAACCGAGGTGGCTGAGCTTCTTTATGCGACAGGCAAAAACTGGAAAATGCCGACCTGCGGCAGGTGCTGGAGGTGAGGTGACACAACTATATCACATTTGGGGCAGGGGTGGGGCTGAAGTGGACGACTCATGCGGCGGAGTGGGCTGGAGGCTGCGTCACCTTTCAGGCAAGGTGAGCAAAACTGCGGCTGCACGGCAGGGCAGGGTGAGAATGCGGTGACTGGAAGGCTGGGGTGGCTGGGTGCGGTGACTGCGGCGGTGAATGAGCTGAGTGCCGGTGACTCTATATCACCTGGGAGGGCAGTGAGACGGTGACTGCCCCAGCAGTGAAGCTGGAGTGTTTTTCCATAAGGCAGGCGCGTACCAGGAGGCGTGAGGTGGGGCTGAGGCTGCGGTGACCTTTCGACTAAAGGTAGAGCGAAGACACTGTACTGCAGTAATTTGGAGGCTGAAATGCTGGTGTTCTCTCACTGGGAGGCAGTGAGGCTGGGGTGCAGTGACTGCTCGACAAGGCATTGCAGCGGGCTGAGGTGGGGCTGGAGGTGCGGTGACTGCCGACGAACTGCTGTACTGATGCTCAGTGGGCTCAGCGTCTTGCCACGCTTGAGGCTGGCGGTGCGTAACAGCTGTTCTCATGAGCTGGAAGAGAGCTGAGCTGGAAGAGAGGTGAGCCAGCAGCCTCGCTGGAAGGCTGAATTTGGGCAACGCGTGTGGCTGGGAGACGAAGCTGGAGGTTCTGAGGTTGGACCAGCAGCTGTTCCTCATGAAGCAGGAGAGCGAGAGCTGAGTTGGACCAGCACTGCTCATTCCTCATGAGGCTGGGAGAGCTGAGGAGAGATAAAGGTTGGACTTGACGCTGTTCCTCATGAAGCTGGAAGGCTTCGAGGAGGCTGGTGGACAGGAATTTGGACGACGGCTGTCTCATGGCTGGAGAACTGGCGTGGTGGTGGACGACTGTTCAGCGAGCTGGTGAGCGGAGAGATTGGCGGTCCTCGTAATGGGCGGCTGTGAATTAGCGGAACCGGCAGCTGTTCACTCGTAACTGAAGGCAGAGAAAGTGGTGGACCGGCAGCTATTCTGTGAGCTGGAGAGCGAAGAGAGATTGGACATTTAACTATTCCACGAGAAGGCTGGCTTGGAGAGTTAGACAGACAGCAGCATTCCTCATGAAACGAAAGAGGCTGGATAAATTTGAACTGACAGCTCTGGCTGGAGGCGAGGGAGCGGAGATTGGGCAGACGGCGGCTATTCTCGATCGACACTTACAGGCAACTGTGGCAGGGACAGAGTCGACCGATTATGATTTTTCAGCTGCGACTACCCATCGATTTATAAAAATAAAATATATTTAAAACAAAGAAACATTTGCAATATGACAATACAGCTACTGGAGTAACACTTATTTTAATAAATTTATCAGTAAACCATTTAGCCTCAAATAAATGTGAGACATGTTGGTACAGTTTAAATAATTCAGAAACAAGTTTTGGAGAAAATAATATGTGCTTAATATGAAAAGCTAGCGTTTAAGTTCCTTGCTCAGAACATGGTATATGAGCACAGTGGTCGCAGCATGAGACTCCAGGTAAGAGGAGTTGAACAACATAATTGTTTATGGGACTATTTCTTCTCCTTGTATTTTCATATACCTTGAATATTCTTAGGCACTGGTATTTACCGGTGTAACAGTAACTTCCGTGCCTCTCGCCCCTGCCGAATAGTACGCTCGACGGCAGCCACCCTAAATAAAGCCCATCAAACTCCCACAAAACGACTTCTGCAAGTACCAAATCGCGTCGCGTTCGCTGGCTAATAAGCATACACCCGATAACTAGCTAGCCATTCGGCCAGTTACAGCATTAAGCTGATAGACTTGAAGTCATAAACAGCTTTTTGTGTAAAAAAACTGCTGGCCGCCTGCCGAATGATTATGGGCCTGCTGCTGCTCATTTTACTCTATCAAATCATGAGCAATTATGGCATATTAACACACAATACGGCGGTCTATGTTCGGAATCAGGAATATCTTTAAGAAATAAAACGTTATTCTTTCGGTGAATGCGGACCCGTTCTGTATTTTATCTGGCAGTGGCATCATAATCTAAATATTCCTGTTACGTGCACAACCTTCAATGGTATGTCATAATGCGCTGAATTCCTATTAGGTATAATGATAACAAGCTGTTAATAAACGTACTGTGAAGCACTGAAGTGACTGTCACGGTGCCTGCTGGCAGATCGTAGTATAACGAGCGATTATGATTGATTGTTTTTATAAGTTTAATAACGCTAACAGTACCTTGGCTTCTACTACATTAGCGAACAACACGGAAGTACGGGTAGAGCCTTTGGACACAACTGCGGTTACAGATGTTCTGGTGACGGGTGGCTTAGGCATTAACACACGGTTAGACGTGTAATTAAATAAGGTAAAAAAATATATATGATAAATAATAATAATCGGAAATGCGACTAAGCATTCATTGTTATGAAAACGAAATCGACTGAATAAGTCATTCGGTAATCGATAGACCTCCCAGGTAAAAACAATTGACTAGCTGGAAGAAGCCCGAAATCTGGCACAGCTGGGTAACGTGCTTGACTGCTGGAGAGGCTGGAGGAAGTGTCTGGCCAGCTGAAAGTGACGAGCCTGGCTGGGTGACTGAAGTCTGGGTGCTGGTATGTGAGATACAGGTATTGAAGCAGAGAAAGGCAAATGATTTTCTGGCTAACAGGAAGGAGCAGGTCAAGAATGAGATAACTGTAATGCTGTTTGAGGATGACTTTTGAAGTTCTATAAAATGACAAAAACGTGTAATTTCAGAAGGTAATGGCAGAGAGAGGCATCTGGTGGGGAAGATGTTTCAGGGAAGATGTGTGTTGGGAGGAGCCGTCTGTGGGAAGGCTGGAGTTGAAGATCGTTATAGAGTAGTTTGGTGTGTATTGTGTGTGTTATATAAATTGAGGTAGAGGTATAAGGTGGCAGCACGAAGAATTTTGTTTGAGTGAGAGAAGGACTGTGAAGCAGTGAAGGATGTGCCGTAGGTCAAAAATGCACAATGCTGTCTGTGCTGAATATATATTGATGCTAATATATAAAATCTCTCTCTACGATACTGCTTGAGTAGTGGTGAGCGCAGCAGAGAGATGACTTTCTGATCAACCCATAGAACTGTCAGGGTCAGAAGCTTTAGTGCAGAGCAGCGGTGCGAAGATGTATGTGTGTGTGTGTGTATTGTGGGGAGGCCTGCCTCCACTCATGCGGCATGACTCGCAGCCAGCACTTACGCCCAGCTGATATTTATGCTCATATCTCTCTCTCTCTCTCTCTATCTCTGCTCTATATGGCACTATCACTATATATGTTTATATATATCTTTTTACTCTGCTCTCTCCCCCTCTCTCTCTCTCCCATATATATATACTCTCTCTCTATAACAACATATATGGAACATATATATATAAATATATATATAAATATATATATATATATATATCTCTCCCTCTCTCTCTCTCCTCTCTCAGAGAGGAAATGTAGTAGTGAATGAAATAGATTGCGTTGAACAAAAATGGACATGATGCCCCCGTGTGTGCAATGAAACATTTGGTGTGTATCTAAAGAGGCATAAGGCTGTTTCGGGTCCAGCATGCTGCTGGGTGGGCTGTCTGGTGACATTTCAGACTCGCTGACAGCTTCGCTCACTGACTCGCTGCTCCTCGTTTCTTATATATATATATATATACAAGCTTCTCGCTGTTTGTTTCAGCTGCTTCTGGACTCGCTCTCGTTGACCTATATGCTGCTGCTGCTATATGAAACCGCTCCTGGGCACAAACTGCTCTGGATTTCCTTCACTAGGCCATTCCCAACAACATATATATGCAAATAAACTACCAAACTGCCTGTCCTCGTGTTATATATACTAAATAACTGTTTTCATTTCTGCTCTAGTTTCATTGCTTCCACTATACTCTGCTCTAGCTCACTATTATAGGCTCGCTGTCTGGTTTCTTTCATAGGTATTCCACTGTCTCTGGCTCATTTCTTTAGGCTAGAGGCTGCTCACCTGCTGCCTGGCTCAAGCTGCTCTATAGCTGCAAGAAAGCTCATTTCTTTTTCGTCACAAACTGCTCTAGTTCCTTTGCGTCCTGCCTTCTATGCTCTAGCTCATGTTTCATTTTAAGGACTCTTCCTCGCCAGCTATATATATATACTATATACAAACTCTGTTCTTTCATTTCCTTCTCTCTCGTTTCCTCCCCTCATTATTCTCCCTCTCTCTCTCTAAGCTCCTTCTTTTTCAGTTTCAGCCTCCCTCAAGCTTTCCTCCTCGTGTGCTCTCCCTCTCTCTCTAAGCTCCTTCTCTTTCATTTCCTTCTCCCTGGTCTCCTTCCTCGTGTGCTCCCTCCCTCTCTCTAAGCTCCTTCTTTTCATTTCCTTCTCCCTCGCTTTCTTCATCATTCTCCTCCTCTCTCTCTCTCTCTAAAGCTCCTTCTTTTCATTTCAGCTATCTCACTCGTTTCTCATTCATTCTCCTCTCTCTCTACTCTAAGCTCCTTCTAAACAAATATCAGTTTCCTTTCCTGCTCTAGCTCGTTTCCTTCGCTTTCAGTAAACTTCTCCCTGCTCTCTCTCTATTAGCTACTTCTATGCTATTTCTCTGGCTCCTCAACAAGCTATCACATTTCCTCTTTATAATCTCTACTCTCTCTCTCTATAGCAAATCCTTCTTTTCATTTCCTGCCTCCCTGCTTCCTCCCCCTCGTGTGCCCTCCCTCTCTCTCTCTAAGCTCCTCCTTCTTTTCGATCTCGCTTCTCCCTCGTTTCCTTCCTCGTGTGCTCTCTCTCTCCTCTGCTAAGCTCCTTCTTTAGGCATCTCCTTCCCTCAGTTTCCTTTCATCGTGTCTCCCTCTCTCTCTCTCTCTCTCTAAGCTCCTTCTTTACCATTTCCTTCTCCCTCGTTTCCTTCCCCTCATTATTCTCCCTGCTCTCTAAGCTCCTTCTTTCATTTCCTTCTCCACTCGCTTCCTTCCTCGTGTCTCCCTCTCTCTCGCAGGCTTTCAAGGGCCGGTTGACATGGGACTCGTGTTAACATTGCCAATGCAAGCAGTAGACAATATACGAAAAGTGAAAACCAAACAATGCAAATGAGCAGTAAACACTTTCACATTACAAATGTCATATTATGTCTATATACAACAGTGTTGCTAATGATGATGGAAAGTAGTTAAAGTACGCAAGATATAAAGTAAGCATAAATGCTCGGGTTGTCATTTACAATGGTGTTTGTTCTTCACTGGTTGCCCTTTCGCTATGAGCAACAGGTGCACAAATCTTGCTGTGATGTCACACTGTGGTATTTCACGCAGTAGATTATGAGTTGAGATATGGGAGTCAGAACTGGACACTCGAGCGCTTTGTGGATCTGTGCAACTGAGCAAATATGTCTCTCTAATATGGTCGCACGCGCCGGGAGGTTAGGAGGCTGCAGCTTTCAGTTTCCACCTGGATTTTGTGGGCGGTGAGCACATAGCCTGTCTTCTCTTGAGAGCCTGTCTGCCTACGGCGGGCCTTTCTCAACTAGCAAGGCTATGCTCAACCGCGTCTGCTGCATGGTCAAAGCTTTCCTTAGTTTGAGTTTCGGTGCGACGAGTGGTCAGGCATTCTGCCACTGTGTACTCTCTCTCTGTTTGGGGCCAAATAGTTTCATCTCTGGTTTGCTGCTGTTTTTGTGAGGAATTCTTTCCAATGTGTCAAGTAATTATATTTTTGTTTTCTCATGATTTGGTTGGAGACTAATTGTGCTGCTGTCCTGAGACTGCGGGTGTGTGTTTGCCCCGGAGACAACTTTAGCTCTCCCGGGACTCATCTCTGCCTCACTCACTGCACTGCTGCTCGCCCGCCATGTCTCTCTTCTCTGTCACTGTCGCCTCGCTGCTGCTCACCTGCCACTGCCTATATATAGCCACTGCTGCCTGCTGCACCTGCCTGCACCTTAAAGCATAACACTATGCTCACTGCCACTGCTGCTCCCATATGCTCATACCCTCTCCCCATCTCCTCCTTCTCCCTCTCTCCTCCCTCCCATCTCTCTCCCTCTCCCCTATATACTAGATGCCCTCTCTCCTCCTACCCCTCTGCAGTGGCTGTGGGAAGATGTGTTATGTGGCACAGTGGCACGAAACCAGGGTTCATGAAGGGCAGACAAGCTATGACCTTGCGAAGAACATTGTGAATGGCATCGTATGCTGCCGTGGGTCGGGGAATTTGTGTGTGTGTGTGTGTGTGTGTGTGTGTGTCTGTGTGTGTGTGACTATCTTATCCCCGTCCACTCCATCTCCAGCGAGGTCAGTTCTGACGAGAAATTGAGGCGTGTAAGTGAACATGTTTGAACTTCCTGAAATATCTTTCAGAGTATCAATGAGGCAGCCTGAACCTGTGTGGCGACCCCGTCTTCAGCTTAGGTAGCGTTAACACTGGCCTCAGCACGCGCATGACTCAACTCTGGGCAGCACCTGCAAGCACAAAGACACAACAGCAGTAAGCCCGCAGTAGCTGGGAAGTAATCTACTCAATTCCCTGACCATTTCAATAAGGGCTCATTTATTAGCCACCGGTAACGATAGAAGCAGATAATATCTCTCTCCTGCAGGTGATCTCTCACAGAGCAGTCTCTCCTACTCTAGGTGATCTCTCACAGGCCGGTCTCCTAGGTGAGTCTCTACTCCCTCTCTGGGTGGTTCTCTCTGGAAGTGATCCTCTGCCTGGTCTCTGGGTCTCTGGAGACGGTTCTCTGATTCTCTGTGCTCTGCAGGTGATCTCTCTGGTGGTGCCTCTGGGCCCGGTCTGTCTGGTGGTCTGCCAGTGATCTGTCTCCCACCCTGAGAAAGTGTCTCTCGCCATAACTATTTCTTTGGTTTGCTGTGTTTGGCGGAACGGGACATGCTGTCTGGCAATCTTATCGCCGGTCATTACTGATAACGTTTGCTGAACCAGCATTCGAACTTACTGGTCTGTGAGTTCATTGCAACTGTTTGTTTAAAATCAGAGTGTATTTGTCTACGCTGATACTAACTGGTAAACCCTTATAACAATGCAGTTTAGAAAGAATGCCTTAAAGTAAGTATTAGAAATAACAAATGATTAAGCACGGCGTATAAGCGAGGCAGCAGGGGTTACTGGTAAGAATAATGTGGAGGTATATACGGGGAGTACCAGTACGGGGTCAATGTGAGGCTATACGGGAGTACCGGTGCAAGAGTCAATATTGACCTGCAGGGAGCGACACAGAAATTTCAATGTGGAGAAGGCCTGCTACAGGGTACTGGCTGAGAATGTATGTGAAAGGCCTGCTGTTGCTGTGCAATGAAATTACAGAATTGCTGCCAAGTGTGAGCTACAGTATTATGTGCAGAGTCAATGTGGAGGAAGCCTCCACAGAGTACTGTGCAGAGCTCATGTGGAGGCCACTTGAGGAGCACGTACGGAGTCATGTGAAGCCTGCCACAGGAGTACCAATGCAGAAGGCTCAATGTGGCTCTGAGAAGTACTGGTAATGTGAGTATACAGGGGCAACGTGGTAGCTGGAGGCTTTGTGCAGAGTCAATGTGGGCTATACAGGGAGAGCACTGACCACAGAAGTCAATGTGGAGGTGCTGCCAGAAATTTTGTACAGAAGTGGAAGGCCTGCTGCAGGGAGTACTGGCTACAGAGTCAGCTCAAGAGGCCTTGCCACACAGAAATTGCTGAGTACAGAGTCAATGTGAGCTTGAGGGTAAATCATTGTTGTGACCATGTGTATGTGTTCAAATAGTGATTTGATTGTTGCCACAGGGTATATGCAAGTCAATGTGGAAGACTATATACGTTTATTACAAGTCAATAATGGAAGGCTATATACGAGGTGTTGCGATACGAAGTAATATTGAAATATACAGGGAACACGACATACCGTCAATGTGGAAGAGCTATATACGAAATTGCCCGACTGCATAATCAGCTCAATGAGCCTACTCACAAAGTACTTGGCTACAGAAAGTCAATGTGGAGAGCTACTCTCCCAGTACTATTACAGAGTCAATATTGAGAAACTATATACAGGAACATTACAAAAATGTGAGGCTATAGAGGTACAGAAGTCAGTGATTCCTATGCAGAGGCTGACTCTGGGGGGCTCAACTGTGAGAGCCTCTACAGGGAGTACCCATTGCAGAAGTAATGTGAGCCGCAGTACGTACAGAGTCATGTGAGCTTACGTTACCCAGTACAATCAGCTGTGAAGGCTATGCTCCCCAAGTACTTGTACAGAAGTCAATGTGAAGGCAGCCCTGCAGGGAGCACGGCTACGAAGCCAGAGGCTTCTACGGGGGTGCTGACTACAGAGCTCAGTACTCCAGCCTGCAGGGGGTACTGAAGTCAGCCAGAGGAAGCTAATCAATGTGAGGCCTGCCGAGGGTGCGTACCCAAATGCAATGTGAGGCTATGCTTGAAAGGAATTGCGGTACAGAAAACCAGGCTATATGAAGAATATACAAGGGAACGATACGAAATGTGAAGGCTAGACGCAGTACGAAGTCAATGTGAATGCAGAACGCAGTACTGAAAAGTCAGCTCAGAAGATATGCAGGGAGGCGCATTACGAAATCATGAGAGCCCTATACGCGTGCAATCATGTGAGGAGCTGTGTAAGTGTTGCGATGCAGAAATCATGTGTCAGCGAGGTACAGTCGAAGACAATTATACATGTAGGCAGGAGATGACAAAGAGAGTGACTATATGGAATAATAATGCTTTTTGGCATGAAAAGAGAGAGAGTGAGGGTATAAGCTAGACTGTTGGCACCGACAGTGAATAACAAAGATGTAACTGAAGGCAGAAAACTGTTTAGAAGTCTCTGGACACAACCTGGCGTGCGTGTAGAGAGAACGGTCTGTAACGGTGGCTGGAGTGCTGTCCATGTTAGAGACTCTCTGACAGTAACCTGTGTCTGAATGCGGAAGCGCGGCCCATTTCTGGCGAACCTTGCTAGCGACCGGCGTGCGTACCAGAAAGTGACCTGGCCGTGGCGGCTTCTTGGTCTGAGGACATGCCAAATATTTTCGTCCCTGATGTTTTGTGGAGTAAGCACTCTTCACAACTGTGTGTGTGTTGGGACATCATTAATTTGTTGGTGATGAACGCCGAAGAAAACTGAAGCTCTCGGCTTATACTCCGCAGCCCGTTGTGAAAATGGCGTGCTTCACGTCTCTGTCTCAATATCGCGATGAATCACTATACTATGGTCTGTTTTCTTGGATCTTTGAGCGTGCCATTTTTAAACAAATTGTGTGTGTGTGGTACCGCATCCTTTGAAAGAGCATGCTGCCTGTGCACGAGACTCAAACTCGTTCTACAATGGAACATCGAGGTAGAAAATACGCACACCCAACTGCCCCAGAACAACTACACACATAACAGTTCAAACTACCATAACCTACAGGACTAAACTGCTGTAACCCTCTGGTTAAACTACCCATAAACATTTGGGACTACAAGCTACCCATGGCTTATGCCCAGGACTAGGCTACCCATAACCCAGGACAAACTGCCGCAGCTTGACACCTGCTGGCTGCACAGAATAGGCGCGTGGCAGGACAAACCCATAAACCACAGGACTAAACTGCCCATATTTCAGGACAACACTGCCCATGGCCCAGGACTATTGCCCGTAACCCAGTTGAACCTTACATGGCTTACGGGACTAAGCACCCATAACCCTCTGGGACTAAACTGCGGCACCGGGACTAGACGCAACTAGTTAGGCTATCCGTGGCCTCTAGGTTCAAACTGCTCATGGCCGTTGGGATGTACCCACGGCCTCACAGGACTGAAGCTGCCCGGCACTGGGAATAGGTAACCCTTGGGCCCTTTGGGACAAGCTACCCATGACTTGCAGGACTGACACAACCGCTGGGCTGTTCTATGGCTGCAGGACTGCTGCCCAGCCCTCTGGGGCTGATGGGTTGCCGGGAGTGAGAAACTACGCTGCCTCCTGGTGCACACTATCCAGCAACCTCTGGGACTACATTCTTGGGCGCCGGAGAAACTACGCATAAACCTGGGCCGCGCTGCCCGCTGGGACACGCTATCGCAGCACTCTGGGTTTCACTATCCATAACCTCTGGTCCTGGTTCCACTGCCTGTAACCTCCTGGGACCGCACTACCCATGGCACTCCTGGGACCGCTGCCAACATGCAGGCCGCCTGCGGCCTCCTGGCACGCCACCCTGGCTCACAACCTGGTTCCACGCACTGCCACGCTTGTCCGGGACCCCACCCACACTCAACCACCACCATAGCCCTCCTGGTTCCACACTAGCCTCTAGGACAAGGGCACCGGTGAGCCCGCTGCCGCCAGCCTCGGGACGCATCATAACGCCACTGCCCAACCTCTGGGTTGCACCCGCCGGCCTCCTGGCTCCTACCGCAACGCGCACCCTTAACGCACTCTGAGTTCTTGCCCCCCACCTGACTTCACCAGGACGCACTACGCAACACTCCTGGCGCCTCCTGAACGCTGCCTGGCACTCACCGGGACACGCCTGCAACACTCCTGGGACAACTACCAGCCTCTGGTTCACATATCCACCAACCTCTGGCAAAGGACCGGGGAGAACTGATGAGCTCTGTCACAACCATTACCGACTATGAACGCCGGCCCCGCTACCACATTACGAGTTAAGGAATGCGGGTAAGTATTTGTTTCCTTATCGGCTGAGCACGTCAGAGTATAAGTGAACCGCCATCCTCTTGGTAATGTTGCCCTGGTGCTACGTTATTAAACCGTATTTTGAGAAAAAGCCAGAGGAAGGCGAAGGTAACGCCCTATGATCCTCCCCTCCATCCCGTCCGCCCCGTCGATGACTGCTCGTTGACAACTCTCACCTGGTCTCCAGAAAAGTAAAATATGTTATTACAGAAGAGAGAGAAACGTTCTATCAACCCCATCGAAAGGCGGATACGATCCGTGATTCCATTCCAGCTGTTGACAGGCAGGTGCACCTGAAATATCAGCCCACCTGGAAATGCTAAAGCCCACCAGCCGCTGATTCAATAACGTCTCTTCAGGTGACCTTCCCTGCAATTATTTCCCCTTTACCGTGCTGTGTGTGCCATGGTTACCGTGCTGTGTCTACATGCCCAGTTGCAGGTAACGTGTGATGTCTGCCCAGTTGCAGGTAGCTGTGTTTGTCAAACAATCATGTGCAGTGCAAAGTGCTGTTAACGATCATACATACTGATCATGTTAGAGCCAACGACAATGTTGTGGCGACCAACCACGTACCGGTGCTGTGTTGTGTGTTGCTGCCCCGGTCGTAATAAACAATGACAGAAAAAACGATCTTATTGCAACGGTCTGACGAAATGAGAAACGCCGCTCATCTGCGTACGACCGCCGCAGAGCTCACCATCGCCGTCGTAATGGTGGTAATCGATCGAATATTTCGCTTTGTTACACTCTCTCTTCCTCTCTCTGCTCTCTCTCTCGCTCTCTCGCTCTGCTCTCTCTCTCTCTGGCCTCTCATCTCTCTCATTTCTCTCTCTCTCTCTCTCTGTCTGTCTCTCTGTCTCTCTGTCTCTCTCAGATCTCAGGCTGAGTCTGTTGAAGAGCTGGCTGGCACGAGACTCATATCTGTATTTAACAAGCAGTGTAAAGAACTTTCAGGGGGGGGAAGAAGCTCGTAAGCCTGAAAGGTTGGGCGAGAATCTCTCACCTCGTCTCTCAACTGTGTCTGCAATGAACGTGTAATATATTTATTATCGGCAAGCACGCTTTGTGATATCGGTGACCCAGATAAATGTGTGTGTTAGCTGTAATCCCTGATGGGAAGTATCGCTCTGACACCGCAACAACGCCGTCAGATGGTGAAGAAGTAGGTGGAGGATGAGGAGCAGGTGATGAAGAGAGGCAGAGATGAAAATGAAAGGGCAGTGAGAGAGGAGGCAAATGATGAAAGAAGGCAAAGGGCGAAGATGTGATGAGAGACAGAAAATGAGGAAACTGAGAAAAAAGAAGGGTGAGAAGCAGGAATGGCAGGGTGATGAGAAGGGCAGAGTAGTGACAAGAGCAGAGAGGCAGGATGAGAGAACGAGGAGCAGAGATGAAGTGAAAGAACGAAGAGGCGACCTGAAGTGTGAAGGCACAAGAATGAAAGAAGCAGATGAGGATGAAGAAGAAACGGGAAATGAGGACGAAGTGACGCTGTTTGTGCTGTAAATCATTTGCAAACAAAAGTTACTCAAATAGTATTTGCGAGAAGTGTGGACAATTTTAGTCAATTGACATTATTCTGTTTTGTTCCCCCAGTATTCAGCCTGTATTCAGAGGCTACAACAGCTATCTGAAGACCTGGGAGATTGGCTTTCTAGTGATAAGGAACAGGGAACATATTGAAAGAAGCCCGGTGTGTGTGTGTGTGTGTGACGTATTGATGTGTGTGTGTGTGTGTGTCGGGAAGTCAGCGAGGCGGCTTGTTAGCGGACAGGCGGGCAAGCAGGCAGTGCAGCTCGGGAGGCAGATGGAAGAGGCTTCTCAAACTACGACAGCAACACTCATGGAGAAGAAAGAGACACCCACAAGTACACACACACACCTAGGAGACACACACACACACACCGAGGCTCACGCACACACTACAGTGTTACACACACACACACACACACCCCGAATGATACCACTACAGTGTTACACACTGCAGATACACACACTACAGAGGCCACCACACACCACAAGGCTCACCACACCACAAAGGCACACCTGCACCTGCCTACAGGCTCACACACGCCCCCAAGGGTACACACACACACCACAGAGGCTGCACACACGCCACAGACACGCCTACAGGAGGCTGCACTTACAGACGCACACTTTGCACCCAGAAGGTACCTACAGGAGACACACACACCTGCAAGCACTGGAGGCCACACACCTACACACTTACAGAGGCCACTGCACCACAGAGGTGCACACTACAAGGAGTTCACACACTGCAAGAAGGTACACCAAGAGAGCACGCCCCACACACATACACACACACACACACACCCAGAAGAGTACAACACACACACTGTACACACACCTACAGACACACACACCACCACAGAAGACACACACACACCACAGGCCACACACACACTTACCACAGCGTACACACACACCTACCAGATACACACCTACAGAGGCTCACCACCTACAGGTACCACAGTACACACACACACCCACAGAGCACACACCTACAGAGGTACACACCTACAGGCTGCACACACCCACAGCGACACACACACACACCCAGAGCCACACACCTACAGACACACACACACACCCAGCGTACACCCTAGTACACACACACACACCTACAGCGTACACACCTAGTACACACCTACAGAAAATTACACACACACACCACAAAGATACACACACACACACTGAAGGTACACACACACACACACCCTACAGAGCACACACACACCTACAGAGGCTGCACACACGGTGGTCACCTCTCGGCCCTCCCTGTGGCCAGCGTGCCCGGCTGCCCGGCCGACTGAAGGCCTCAGGTTTGTCTTGGAAACAAGATGGTTTCTGTTTAAACCACTGTTAAACGCACCTTTCAGGACCTGAAGTTGTACTGTAGGACACCTTTCAGGTTCCTGAGTGTCTATGCAGAGACCTGAGAAGTTGTCTGTGAGACTCAGGAACACAGTATTTCTGTGAGACTCGAAACACGAAGTTGTCTGTGAGACTTTCAGGAACTGAGTTATTACGCAGTATAAATATATTTATATTTTCTTAATTCCGACTAACGACTGAATGTGTTATGTATTGTAAATGACTATGTGCACTGTTAGGCTAGAAACACAAACATTTCACCCGCAATAACATCTGGCACCATACTGTATGTGACCAATAACATCTGCTAACCGTAACATTATCAACCAGCATCTGCCAACCATGTATGTGACCAACAGCATCTGCTAACAGCCAACAGCATCTTAAGCTGACCAGCCAACATCTGCTAACAGCGCCTCTGCTCACCGTATTATTGTGACAGCAACATCTGCTCACCATGTGACAAGCGGCCTCTGGCACATGTATGTGGCAATAATACGCGGCAAAAATGTGTGTGACAATAAGCATCTGCCATGTGACCTCTGCCCAGCCATGTGACCAGCCAGCATCTGTGGCAATAGCCGACCAGCAGCATCACCCAGCCAGCATGACCAGCATCTGCTCACCATGTAGCTATGTGACCAATAACATCTGCTGGCCATGTGACCAGCCAGCATCTGCCACCTACGCGGTGGCGTAACAGCCGCTGAGCCGGCAACATCTGCTTTCACCATGTGACAATATCTGCATGTGACCAGCACGTAGCCCATGTATTAGTAACATCTGCTCACCATGTATGTGACAATAACATCTGCTGGCTACATGTGACAGCAACATCTGCTCGGCATGTGACAGCAACATCTGTTAACGCGACCGAGCGCATCTGTTAACCATGCCAGACCCGGCAACATCTGTATATGTGACAGCAACATCTGCTCAACATGTGTAGATTTGATTTCTGATCATTTCTAATAATGAGCGATTGAATTCATAGGAAACTTTCATCCCTCAAAGCACTGCATGGCTGGAAGGCTGACACCATCCCACCACCTAGACGGCATTTGTACCAGAACTCTGACCACATATCAGCTGTCGCAACTAACTGTATTACTCTGATAATACTGGTCGAATGTTCGACTCCTGATACGTACAACTCATAGTCCAACCTCTTTTTTTGTAGGGTAAGCCTGCATCTTTTAATGTTATTGTTGTTGTTGTTATTTGAACCCATACTATTGTTGATGACATTGGTACGCTACTGTTGACGGTGACGATACTGGTACTAAGTTGTTGTTATTATTGTCTGGCGTTGTTGATGCAGTATAACGTTATTTGTGTGTCTGAACCATAGCGTTATTGTTATTTGGTATAGTGTTATTATTACTGCTGTTGTTGTTATTTAATTATACTGTTATTGACGGTGGTTATACTGTTGTTGACCCATTGTACTAACGTTATTGTCTGACATAATGTTGTTATTGTCTGCAATTATTGTTATTATTCTGAGCCCTCGTGTTGTGTTATTGAGGTATATATTCTTGTTATTGTTTGGTACTATATTGTTATTTTGAACGCTACTGTTATTATTATTATTTGAGCCTGCTATTGTTATTATTATTTGAACATACTGTTTGACGATGACCTTTCAGGCCCGGTACTACTGTTGTTATTGTTATTTAATTATACATTGTTATTATTATTATACGTTATTTATTATTGTATTTGGTACTACCATTGTTATTATTTAATTATATAACGACATACTATTATTATTATTTAATTGCCGACATTGTTGACATTATTTATTATATTGTTATTGTTATTTAATTACTGTTATTATTATTATTTATTATACTGACCCCAATTGCCTGTTGTTGTTGTTATTTGGTATACTATTGTTATTGTTATTTATTATACGTTACGTTGATATTGTTATTTGGTACCTACATATTATTATTATTTAATTATACTATTGTTATTGTTATTTAATTATACTATTGACTTATTATTATTGTTATATGACATTGTTGTTTATAACTTTGTGTTATTGACGATATCTGGTGACCATTTGGTATAGCGTTGTTGTTGATCTGGTATAACGTTATTTATTGTTATTTAATTATACTATTGTTATTATTGTTAATTATACTGTTGTTATTGTTATTTAATTACCTACTGTTATTTGATTGTTGACCGTATTCGAGCCCTAGGTCAATTGATGATCTGGTATATTCCCATTATTATTTAATTACCAACTGTGTTATTATTGACTGATACAATTTTCATTGACCCATTATTGTGTGCGTGACATTGGTGACATTGTGATCTGAGCCCTGCGTTGTTGACCCGACCCATTGACTGATACAATTACTAGTTGTTATTTTCTTTATTATTGGTGACCCGTGCGATGTTGACTACGACGACCAATATCTGAGTACCGTTGACCCGACCCGACGATCTGGCCTGCGGTGTTATTGTTGTCTGAGCCACTAACGTTATTATTGACATTGAGCCTGCGTGTGGCCGGTGACTGTCTGGTACTAACGTTATTGTTGTATTGCAAACATTGTGTGTCTGAGTACCAACGTGACTGATGACGATCTGGTGCGTGACATTATTGTCTGGTACTTTGGTGACGTATTATTTAGTATGCGTTGTTGTTATTTGACCCGGTGATACAGTACCGTTGTTCATTATTGACCTGATACAATTACCGTTATTGTTGATAATAATCTGAGAACATAACGTATTGACAATGTCTGTTTGCGTGTATTGTTATTTATTATTTAATTTATACTATTATTTGACTAATTGTTATTTGAGCACTGTTGTTGTTGTTGAAATTTACGTTGTTGACTATTGTTATTTGAACATACCCATTGTTGTTATTTGGTACTACTGTTATTGTTATTTAATTATACTATTGTTGACTGACATTTGGTATATTGTTTAATTACTATATTGTGATGACATTTGGTACTACTATTGTTGTACTATTGTTGTTGTTATTTGGTACTGTTGTTGTTCATTATTACGATTATTATTATTTATTATACCCGACGACATTTATTGACCCATTATTTAATTGCATTATTGTTAATTACTGTTGTTACATTGTTATTTGGTATACTGTTGTTATTTGGTACGTTGACATTTATTGTCTGGTATAACGTGTTATTATTATTTGTTATAGTTATTCTTGATCTGTGTTGACTGGTACTACTGTTGGAGCGATATTGACTGGTATACTGTTATTGCTTATTTAATTATACTATTATTGATGATTATTTATTGCGTTGTTGTTGTGTCTGGTACCGTTGATGATGATCTGGTACTGGCGTTATTGTTGGTATCTTGTGTGACATTGATGCGAGCCTGCGTTGACGTGCCGATGCGGGCGCGCGCTGGTGACGTTGGCTGATGCCGACATAGATTGACTGACCGACTGACCCAGTATTCTGGTTATAGTTGTTGACCGGTGACCGTCTGGTACTGCGTTGTTATTATTGTCTGGTTCTGCGTTATTATTGTTGACCATTCTGAACGCAACATTATTATTATTGTTGACTGTTTGAACCTCGCGTTGTTGTTATGATGCAATTTATATCTGTATAGCATTGACGTATTGTCTGGTATGCGACGTGTATTATTCTGGTACTGCGTTATTGTTGTCTGAGCCCTGCATTGACCATTATTATTTTATTACTAACATTGTTTGACCATTGACTGTCTGAGCCTGCGGAGCCATTTATTATTACGACATTCTGGCCTGCGCTGTTATTCGTGACCGATATTGTCTGGCCTGCGTTGACGTTATTGACCCGACGTCTGGTATAACGTGTTATTATTGACTGTCTGAACCTGCGTTGATACAGTATAACGTTGTTGTTGTCTGGCCCTGCTGACGATGACTTATTATTATTCCCGCGCGTTGTTATTGACCAATATTTGAACCTGCTGGTATTATTAAACATTGACTGTTCGCAATTATAACGTTGTTGTTGTCTGGTATGTTATTGTCTGGTTACTAACATATTGACTGATCTGGTATAACGTTATTTGACTGTTTGACGATAAGCCTGTGACAGTATTATTGTCTGAGGGCTGTGACGTGTGTCTGGTACGTTGTTGTGCGTTATTGTGTTATTGACTGTCTAATTATAACGTTGACTATTGTTATTGATGTCATGGCCATTTATTTGACGACCCGTCTGGTATAACGTTGTTGATATTTGAGCCTGTAACCATTATTATTATTATTTAATTTTCTTTATTGTTGTTATTATTTAATTACCAGTGACCCATTGACTTTGGTACTGTATTGTTATTGTTGATGATCTGGTTATTGTTATTGTTGTCTGAGCCTGCGTTGACAGGCCGTTATTATTATTCTGGTATAGTTATTATTATTACTAACGTTGTTTGATGATGTTGATGATCTGGCCATAATGTTATTTGTTGACCGACGATGTCTGGTACAATGACGATCCCATTGATCTGGTATAATATTGTTGTTGTCTGAGCCTGCGTATTGTGTCTGATTATAACGATGACATTGTTATTATTTAATTCTTTGATGACGATATTGTGTTGTTTAACGACCGACATTGTGTGCAGTATGCATTGATGACTGTCTATTGCGTTGACTGTTGACCCGATGTGCAACAATAACGTTATTGTGTTATTGACCGTCTGAGCCTGCTGTTGTGTGTGTCTGGTACTAACGTTGATGACTATTCTGGCCTGCGTGCGAGCCTGCGTTGTTGTGTGACATTGTGTCTGGTTTATAGTTATTATTATTATTGTCTGGTTCGTTGATATTATTGACCCAACAATCGGTATAGCGTTGACGGTATTATTATTATTCTGGTACTAACGTTGTTGTGTGATATTCTGGCCTGCATTATTTGATGATATTATAACGTAATCTGAGCCTGCGGTGATGACGATGCTGGTACCGCGTTGTTGATACGACGTGCAATTGCAAATACAGGCCTGTGACATTGTCTGGCTGCCGGTTTGATGACGACGCATTGATGCGAACACTAGCGTTGGTGACCCGATACGAACAATAACATTGTTTGATATTATTCGACGTGATCTGATTATAGCGATTGTTGTTGTTGTGATGATCTATTTAATATTTAATCAATTTGTTATTATTATTTACAGAAGAAGGAGCTTCAGAAGGTCTGGGCAGGAAAGAGGTGGCACCAGGCAAACAGACTGTTGGTAACAATGCTGTGTGTCTGTGATCTGTCAACTGTGTGGCTATTTGTGTGT
>NC_056438.1:8213883-8246383 GCF_018296145.1 Oncorhynchus tshawytscha | reverse complement strand
CGATTGTATAACTAGTAAAATTAGTTTAATTGAGGGTGCATTATTTATTAAGTTCGACAATGAGGACGAAAAATAGCATAGTTACTTAAAACGACGTTTGCGTGAACCTGAATCAAGAAAATTAATGGTGAAGTCTCTCCCAGACACGGTACACTATTCCTCCTCAACACTATATACGCACCTCTTCTACATAGTTGTATCTCCGGTGTGATCCCCAGCAGTCTCCGTAGCCGATCATTCTCCTCCTGGTACTCCACTACCGTTTTCTCAACTGCACCGAAAATCTCCACAGCAGCCGCCGATAAACGCTCATTTAAAAACACACGCAACAACTGTAGTTTAGACATTTTCAGTTGAGTAACTTATTCAGCTCAGTCAGTCAGTATGTCTTGACCCCACACAAGAAGTGTCGTCTTCTACTTCCGTGTTGTAGTCAAGGAATTTGAGAAAAATCCTTGGTTCTATTAGCGGGTAGCAAACTCGGAAAGGCACAACAGCGCCGCTAGTTGGATGGGGGCTTAAATTTCTATAGTTTGCATTCATACAAAGTGCGCTTATTAGGCAGGGGTGGTAAAAGTAACCAATTTTCATACTCAAGTAAAAGTGAAAGTCAGCCAGTAAAATACTTTGAGTAAAAGTATACAATTATTTGGTTTTAAATATACTTAAGTATCAAAAGTAAATGTAATTGATAAAATATAAGAAAAAATAAATAAATAATAATAAGTGGCAAAAGTAAAAGTATAAATATTTTCACATTTCTTATATTAAGCAAACCAGGCAGTATCATAAAAAAAAAAACAGATAGCCAGGAGCGCACTCCAACACTCTGGCATCATTTACAAATGAAGCATCTGAAAACAAGACTCCCTAAATTTTATCAGCATATCGATTGCGCAACCAGGGGTGGAAAGACCTTGGATCATTGTTACTCTAACTTCCGCGACGCATATAAGGCCCTGCCCCGCCCCCCTTTCGGAAAAGCTGACCACGACTCCATTTTGTTGATCCCTGCCTACAGACAGAAACTAAAACAAGAGGCTCCCACGCTGAGGTCTGTCCAACGCTGGTCCGACCAAGCTGACTCCACACTCCAAGACTGCTTCCATCACGTGGACTGGGATATGTTTCGTATTGTGTCAGATAACAATATTGACGAATACGCTGATTCGGTGTGCGAGTTCATTAGAACGTGCGTTGAAGATGTCGTTCCCATAGCAACGATTAAAACATTCCCTAACCAGAAACCGTGGATTGATGGCAGCATTCGCGTGAAACTGAAAGCGCAAACCACTGCTTTTAATCAGGGCAAGGTGTCTGGTAACATGACTGAATACAAACAGTGCAGCTATTCCCTCCGCAAGGCTATCAAACAAGCTAAGCGTCAGTACAGAGACAAAGTAGAATCTCAATTCAACGGCCCAGACACAAGAGGCATGTGGCAGGGTCTACAGTCAATCACGGACTACAGGAAGAAATCCAGCCCAGTCACGGACCAGGATGTCTTGCTCCCAGGCAGACTAAATAACTTTTTGCCCGCTTGAGGACAATACAGTGCCACTGACACGGCCTGCAACGAAAACATGCGGTCTCTCCTTCACTGCAGCCGAGGTGAGTAAGACATTTAAACGTGTTAACCCTCGCAAGGCTGCAGGCCCAGACGGCATCCCCAGCCGCGCCCTCAGAGCATGCGCAGACCAGCTGGCCGGTGTGTTTACGGACATATTCAATCAATCCCTATACCAGTCTGCTGTTCCCACATGCTTCAAGAGGGCCACCATTGTTCCTGTTCCCAAGAAAGCTAAGGTAACTGAGCTAAACGACTACCGCCCGTAGCACTCACTTCCGTCATCATGAAGTGCTTTGAGAGACTAGTCAAGGACCATATCACCTCCACCCTACCTGACACCCTAGACCCACTCCAATTTGCTTACCGCCCAAATAGGTCCACAGACGATGCAATCTCAACCACACTGCACACTGCCCTAACCCATCTGGACAAGAGGAATACCTATGTGAGAATGCTGTTCATCGACTACAGCTCGGCATTCAACACCACAGTACCCTCCAAGCTCGTCATCAAGCTCGAGACCCTGGGTCTCGACCCCGCCCTGTGCAACTGGGTACTGGACTTCCTGACGGGCCGCCCCCAGGTGGTGAGGGTAGGCAACAACATCTCCTCCCCGCTGATCCTCAACACTGGGGCCCCACAAGGGTGCGTTCTGAGCCCTCTCCTGTACTCCCTGTTCACCCACGACTGCGTGGCCACGCACGCCTCCAACTCAATCATCAAGTTTGCGGACGACACAACAGTGGTAGGCTTGATTACCAACAACGACGAGACGGGCTACAGGGAGGAGGTGAGGGCCCTCGGAGTGTGGTGTCAGGAAAATAACCTCACACTCAACGTCAACAAAACTAAGGAGATGATTGTGGACTTCAGGAAACAGCAGAGGGAACACCCCCCTATCCACATCGATGGAACAGTAGTTGAGAAGGTAGCAAGTTTTAAGTTCCTCGGCATACACATCAGAGACAAACTGAATTGGTCCACTCACACAGACAGCATCGTGAAGAAGGCGCAGCAGCGCCTCTTCAACCTCAGGAGGCTGAAGGAATTCGGCTTGTCACCAAAAGCACTCACAAACTTCTACAGATGCACAATCGAGAGCATCCTGGCGGGCTGTATCACCGCCTGGTACGGCAACTGCTCCACCCTCAACCGTAAGGCTCTCCAGAGGGTAGTGAGGTCTGCACAACGCATCACCGGGGGCAAACTACCTGCCCTCCAGGACACCTACACCACCCGATGTTACAGGAAGGCCATAAAGATCATCAAGGACATCAACCACCCGAGCCACTGCCTGTTCACCCCGCTATCATCCAGAAGGCGAGGTCAGTACAGGTGCATCAAAGCTGGGACGGAGAGACTGAAAAACAGCTTCTATCTCAAGGCCATCAGACTGTTAAACAGCCACCACTAACATTGAGTGGCTGCTGCCAACACACTGACACTGACTCAACTCCAGCCACTTTAATAATGGGAATTGATGGGAAATGATGTAAATATATCACTAGCCACTTTAAACAATGCTACCTTATATAATGTTACTTACCCTACATTATTCATCTCATATGCATACGTATATACTGTACTCTATATCATCGACTGCATCCTTATGTAATACATGTATCACTAGCCACTTTAACTATGCCACTTTGTTTACATACTCATCTCATATGCATATACGGTACTCAATACCATCTACTGTATCTTGCCTATGCTGCTCTGTACCATCACTCATTCATATATCCGTATGTACATATTCTTTATCCCCTTACACTGTGTATAAGACAGTAGTTTTGGAATTGTTAGTTAGATTACTTGTTCGTTATTACTGCATTGTCGGAACTAGAAGCACAAGCATTTCGCTACACTCGCATTAACATCTGCTAACCATGTGTATGTGACAAATAAAATTTGATTTGATTTGATGTGTTTAGTGACTTCACTAGATCAGAGGCAGTAGGGACGTTCAGGTATGTTCTCTTGATAAGTGTGTTTAGTGAGTTCACTAGATCAGAGGCAGTAGGGACGTTCAGGTAGGTTCTCTTGATAAGTGTGTGAATTAGACCATTTTTCTGTCCTGCTAAGCATTCAAAATGTAATGAGTACTTTTGGTGTCAGGGAAAATATATTACGTTTTAAAAAGTACAGATACCCCCCAAAACGACTTAAGTAGTGCTTCAAAGTATTTTCACTTAAGTACTTTACAACACTGTTATTTGGAGTCCACTGTAAATCATTATTTCCCAAAGGATTCAAATGATATCATGAATCGTGAAAATGGATGAGAAATAGCCTTGGACAGATGGAAGGAGCTATTTTTATGTATTTCGGTATTCTAACCACTTTCCATCTCTGAACAACAGGGTTGGCACCCAAACCCTAGAGGCCATGTCATCTGATGCGACATTCCATCGCTCTCCTTTGTCAAACAGCCCTTTTGGACAAATTCATCTTGGTCCCTCCCCGTTTCGTTCCGTTTGTTTGCTTCTGGTTGGTTCTTAAACGGTAAACGGTTTCCGTAATGAAAACACCCACGTTTTTGCACACAGACAGACGCACAGACGGATTGGCAGCCAGGAGGAGACAATATATTATTAACCGTTAAGACATGCATTTGTCGGCTAAATCACACTTGTATTCCGTGTCCCTCAACTCTTATTTATAATGAGTTTCGTTTGTAATGAGCGGGATATAGCTAGATATACTGTGTGTATTGTTGATGTGAGTATTGCTGTGGTCGTGGATGAATCGGGAACAGATGGAACGTGCACAAGAGTAATTATCGGCTGTGCATCGTAATTACCAGGATAAATCTGACCTGCAATTTGTAACCAAAGCTGTTCTCGCCTACTTGTAATGCGTAAAACCTTCATTATAACTTTGAAGTGACAGAAATAGCGAATGAATCTTTCATCTATACATTTTGAGAAATTTCACAGGAGGTTGGCGGCACCTTATTTGAGAAGGACGGGCTTGTGGTAATGGCTGGACCAGAATAAGTTAGTAGAATGGTAATCAAACAGAACACGACATTCAATTCGCTCTGGTGCGGCCACAGCAGCCTCCTGTGTTGGAGATGTTTTTTTTTTTAAAGTGACATTTTATTTGGGACTTACTGAGTCTGCCTTTAAAATCAGATTTTAAACCTAACCTTAACCACACTGCTAAATTATGCCTAACCTTAAATTAAGGGCACATTTTATAATATTTCCATGAATTGTTATGTTATAGCCCAATTTGACTTTATTGCTGTGGTAACTACTGACAACCATAGTAAAGGGAAACGAAGACTACACGTAGACATTAGACGAATTTAAGTGTCTAAAGGCTGCGGATCCGTAGGTAACCGTCACTTTCCGCCCCCTCCCCGTTCCGCAACCCGCCCCATTCCGCCCCCGCCCCATTCCGCCCCCCCCCGTTCCGCAACCCGCCCCATTCCGCCCCCATGGAAAGATTCCGCCCCCATGGAAAGATTTGGATCATGTTCTGTTTCTTTATCTCTACTTTGAACACACGTTTTTTTTGGTGGTCACCGTCCCTTCACATTTCTCATAACCAGGATTTATTCCATCCTTTTTATGCGAGTACATGTACATGTCGGATAAAACAAATGTAATGGCAGGCACAGGCCTGATGGAAACAACACATTTGTTGGTAAACTTTCCAAATGTCGACAAAACTAAGTGCGACAAGATGGGATCTTTTTTTGTCGGTAAATGAATTATGTCAGAAATAGCGGTGGAAACACTCTTATGCGCACATTTGTATTTAATAACCATCATATCAAGCGATGAGAGCCTATGTTTGGTCCTCCCGTGCCCCAGTATCTGTGCGTTAGAGATGTTCACGATGAGCATGACGTATCTCCTCTCTAAAGTCCAGGAAGCTCCGATTCAAACTCCCATTAGACAGTTCTTTTTATTTTTTTATATACTTTTTTTAATTAACAACAAATCAATACATAGAGTACATGAGGGAACACAAGTATATGTAGATTATATACAATGGACAATTGAGCTCGGGGGGCATTAGACAGTTCTGCAAGCCTTATTATGATGTCAAAATGCGTTCGTTACTCACCAAATATGGACTTCCGTTGAGCAACTATCTTTGTTTTATGTGTCTGCGAGCTGTCGGCTAGAGCGCATGCGCAAAGACCACTGTGGGCACACTCATGTTTCGTGACAAAACGATGGAAACCCATTTACTTGTATTTTTTTATTCGTTACATGGGAATTTAACCACACATTTATTTTTATGAGCACTACGTCATCACGCAGTTTTATTCATTTTTTAAATCCGTAAGTCATTTTGATGAAAACACACCCCTGCTGGGAAAACGCGCATATTGTTTTTATGTAGATATTTTTGAATAATTGCATGACAATCCCTCGCCAATTGGATGGAAACCTAGCTCGTGTCAATTTTGAATGATAATTCTTCCCAGTTTTACGTGAAACGTCCATGAAGCATCTGCATGCCAACCGTTTGATCTCAATCAGTTTCATGGGAATATGCATTTCGATTTTCTTAGTTATGTAGAGTTGTTTCTAATGATGTACAGTGTGCGAATTGTAGAGCAGAGGGTGTTAACAAACTGTAGCCTACCTGTGTTTTGTTTCAATCAAAGCACATATTTAAGCTTGTGGCGCATGCTACACTATGCTATTATATTCGGTTCTGTTATGTCGAATACTGTGATCGTTATGCAATCTGGCAGACATTGATTCAGCTTTGATCTAACTTAAACGAGCACCATTCACCAGAGTAGCATGTTTTCTGCAAGTTGTACAGAAGATCACACATGTGCAGAAGCTTCAGGGCCTTTAGCTGTTGGGAAGAGGGGTCCAGTAAAATTAGGATCCACATCTATTCCGTATCAAAATATAGGATCATCTGTAAGAATAAATTATTTCTCAGAAGTAAACTGAATATAATTACTCGATACAATATTAAATCTTTATCATGAATGAGCAGTATTTAGTGAAAATGGATGAGAAAAACTCTGAGTAAACATGTTTTAATATAGAAAACATCAAGTCAGACATTCTAAAATGCTAAACTTCATAAAAGACATCTGTCAGAACTAAATTTATCCACTAAAACAAAGATAATTGTATACACATTTTAAATGACCACATGTTCACAAAATGTGCTGATATAACCATCAGGCCGAAGCAAAAGATTAGGGGAGGACCACCTCGCTTGCAAATAGTAAACTCTGAACTGTTGGATTATTACATCATCATTCAAATCAAATCAAACTTTATTTACATAGAAAGCTTTACAAAAGTACGTTCACCACACATGTATTTATCTGAATCCCACATCATGAATGATCCAGAGTTGCTTTGCTTTTGTTGTACACATCCTGCCTTTTAATTCCCATCTTCCGACAGAAGATCTTTGTCCTAATTTTCATCCTGTTTTCCTCCTTTGTGGATGTTTTTCACATGCGTCAGCAGGTTAGACTTTTGAGTGAAGCTTTTCTCACAGTCTCCACAGCTAAATGGTTTCTCTCCTGTGTGAGTCAGTTTATGCTTCCTTAGGTTGCCCATCAAATTGAAGCTTTTCCCACAGTCACCACAGCTAAATGGTTTCTCTCCTGTGTGAGTCCGTATATGATCTGTAAGGTTCCCCTTCTGATAGAAGCTTTTCCCACAGACACCACAGCTAAATGGTTTATGTTGTGTGTGAGTCAATATATGTTTCCTTAGGTCTCCCTTCTGATAGAAGCTTTTCCCACAGTCACCACAGCTAAATGGTTTCTCTCCTGTGTGAGTCAGTTTGTGCAAGTTCAGGTTTCCCTTCTGACTGAAGCTTTTCCCACAGTCACCACAGCCAAATGGTTTCTCTCCTGTGTGAATACTCATGTGCCTGGACAGATCTCCTTTGTATTTTATGATCTTTCCACAAACTGGACAGATACCGAGATTCCCACTGTGACAGAGTTGGACATGGGCCTTCAGTTTACAGGTGGAGTGTTTATTGCCGAAGCTGCATTCACTGAGTCTCTTCTTGGTGAGAGTCACATGTCTCTGCAGGTCAGCTTTCAGAGCAAATGTTTCTCCACAGTCACGAAAGTGGCTAGTTTTTCTAGGCGTGGTGCTTGGTTTGGAACAGTGTTCCCCCATTGGTGGGTTGGGATCCAATGGTGGACTGGGATCCAATGGTGGGCTACTGTCAAGTCCTACTGGGTCATTGCTTATAGCTGAACTGTGTCTGGAGGCATTGTTTTGATTACCTGGAGGGTCACAGGGAATGTAGAGACCCTTTAGGTGGGACACAATGCCAAAAGGTTTGAGATCCACTGGTTTAGAGTCTCTCTCTCTGTTCTCCACAGTCTGGGTTTGGGGAAGAGTCAAGGACTGAAGTGGGTCCTCCTGATCACATTCACTTTTCACACAGGAAGGAGTAAATTGGAACTCTATGATATCAGGCTCCAGATCTTGAAGCTGCTCTTCCTCCTGACTGGTCCTGACTTCCTCCTGTTCCTCTTTAATCTGTTTGGTCTCTGGGTCCTTCTGTCCCAGACTGGGGCTCCACTCCTGCTCACAGTGCTGCTGCTCAGGGGGAACCTCCTCTTCAGAGACAGAGAGCTGCAGGGAGTCTGGAGGGAAGGAGACGAGGGTAGAGGTTATCTGCCAGAGAATTACATTTATATTTGGAATCACTCATGAATTATAGATCTCTATGTTTTTAAAATATTAAGTGGCTTTATTGGCATGTATGTCTACACAGCCTTTAAACACAGCCTTTAAACACAGTCTTTAAACACAGCCTTTAAACACAGCCTTTAAACACAGCCTTTAAACACAGCCTTTAAACACAGCCTTTAAACACAGTCTTTAAACACAGCCTTTAAACACAGCTTTAAACACAGCCTTTAAACACAGTCTTTAAACACAGTCTTTAAACACAGCCTTTAAACACAGCCTTTAAACACAGCCTTTAAACACAGTCTTTAAACACAGTCTTTAAACACAGCCTTTAAACATGTCTGAGTGAAGTTATCTGGGTATTCAATCCTATTATGGAACACACCACGGCCAACATGTACAAAAGTCACGCAGACACCATCTAATCTTTAATAATCCTTGCGTGCACAATGGTTTTGTGAACCTTAGAAACTATACTTTCATATCACCCCAAAATAATTGTACACAAAATACTATGAAGTATTTTAAAACACAGATTAACACAGAGGTGTTTTGCATTTCACATTTGCCTGTGACACTTGACACAACTATGACACTTCCTGAGCTAATGAAAACAAGGGGGGCAGAAACAACATTTCGTTTTTTTTTAAATTTTGTAAAAAAAAAAATAATGATTTTTTTATGAACAACAAATCAATACATAAAGCACATGAGAGAACACAGGCATACATAGATTACAAATAATGGACAATCGCGGTAGGGGCGGGGCTGGGGGCGGGGCTAGGGGGTACAATATCACATTACAATTACACAAAGACCTTAAGGGACATGCATATACTTACAATTCTAACAGCTTTTTTGTTAGTAGAGCATTTAACTGTCTTAAAATAGAGTTCAATTTCTTTTTGTAGGGTACGAAAATGTGGTTTTCTGTTTGTAAATTTACATTTGTATATGAAATTTGGCCAAAAGAATAATGAAATTAATTACATAAAAATGATTCCGCTTATTTCTATGTAAAGAATCCAAACAGTACATCTCTCCACAATAGTGTAAAATCTTCATAAATGTGTTCAATTATAAACCTACTGATGTCTTGCCACAGTTTTCTTACATGCATACAATGCCAAAAAAGATGCACAACTGTTTCTGGGTGGTCATTACAAAAGGAGCAATTTGAGTTGATGTTTTCCTTAAACTTCTTCATATAGTGGTTGGCAGGATAATATTTATGAATAATTTTAAAGGAAACTTCCTTCATTTTGTTAACAAGTAGGTATGTGTGTGGCAACATCCAAACTTTTTTCCAACAGATATTATCAATAAATCCATTCCAATAAGGCATGACATAAGGTATAGATACAACATCCTGCTGAAACAAGGATCGTATCGCTCTGTTGTTGAATGGACCAAAAGAGAAACAAATCTTTCCTGCTGATGAGTCAACAGGGTCAACAGAAGGTAGGCTCTGAGGATCAGGTCTTGACATGTTCCTGAATAACATAGCAACACCTGAGGGAATGGCATCTAAAACAATTGCAAAATCTTTAGGTGTTACAGGGACCTTGTAAAGTGATAAGAATTCTTTATAACTGAGTAAAAGACCCTCTGCATTTACCAGTTGGCTCACCAATAGGATATTATTTCTGAACCAATATTCTAAAAACAGAGAGGTATTTTTATACAATATATCCCGATTATTCCATATATAATATCTGTGTGGAGAAAAATTGTGTTTATAAATTAAAGGACCATGACAAGAAAACCTGCCGATGAAAAGCAGAAAGTTTCACTGGAACTTCGTCAATATTACAATTGCAAAACAACATGAAGTTAAGGCCACCAAAAGTAGAGAAGACATGATGAGGAATAAAATTCCATATAGAAGTGGGTCTTCTTAGGAATTGTTTTATCCAATTGATCTTGAAAGTATTATTTAAAGTAGTAAAATCCAGAAAATTCAGTCCTCCATTCTCATAAGTGTTCATTACAACAGTTTTCCTAATGTAATGGGTACAGTTTCTCCAAATAAAGTTGAAAAGCATCTGGTCTATCTCCTTGCTTATTTTACGGTCAAGATATAAAGATAGAGCACCATATGTTAGTCTAGAGATACCTTCAGCCTTGGTTATTAGGACTCTACCTTTTAAAGATAAGTCCCTCTGTAGCCATTGATTTAGTTTCTTCTGGGTTTTTTTAATAAGAGGGTTAAAATTTAGTAAGCCTCTAGACTTCTGATCCTTTGTAATGGTTATGCCTAAATATGGAAGTTCTTCTTTTACTGGAATACCATAATATGAAGGTGTCACACAATCTTTGACAGCCATGAGTTAGATATAGCCAAGATATAGACCAGACGCTTTGGAAAAGGATTGTATCACATTGATCGATATGGGAATTTGGTTAGCGTCTTTCAGAAAAAGTGTAGTATCGTCAGCCAGCTGGCTTATAATAATTTCTTTACCAGCTATGGAAATACCTTGTACAGGACTATTATTTAAAGAATTTGCAAGAAGTTGGGTGATTAATAAAAACAGGTACGGAGAGATAGGACAACCTTGCCTAATTCCTCTCTTTAACTCAAATCTAGGTGAGGTGCCATATTTCAATTTGATAGAGCTGTTACCATTTGCATAGAAAGTCTTAATAGCCTTACAGAAAAAATCCCCAAAGCCAAGTCTCTCAAGGGAGTGGAAGAGAAACTGATGCTCTACTGTGTCAAATGCTTTATAAAAATCTAAAAATAATATGAAGCTATCCTCAGTTATTAGGTCTGAGTAGTCAAGTACGTCTAATACTAGTCTGACATTGTTAGAAATATGTCTGTTCCTCATGAAGCCAGACTGTGTTTCATCAATGATTGCATCCAGGACTTCTTTAATTATTTTTGCAAGTAGTGAGGCTAATATCTTATAGTCATTATTAAGAAGACAAATTGGACGCCAGTTATCGATGAGCAGCACTTCTTTTTTAGGCTTAGGTATCAGTGTTATTAACCCCTGACTCATTGTAGGAGGGAGAACATTGTTTTTAATACTCTCTAAAAAGACTTCAAATAGGAAGGGAGCTACTTGTTCAGAAAATAATTTGTAAAATTCTGATGTAATTCCATCAACACCTGGTGATTTATTGTTCTTTAGATGTTTGATAGACTCTATAATCTCTTCAACTTTGATGGGTTCATCACACTGTTTAGATTCTATATCACTGATAGAGTGAACATTATTCAGTGAGTTAAAAAACATATCTGTGGATTCCTGACAGCACGTAGAGCTATACAATTTTCTGTAAAAATTGCTGCAGTATTTAGCGATTAATTTTTGGTCATCTGTAATAACACCATCAATGTTTAACTTATGGATAGTGTTATTTTTAGAGTGAAATTTCTCAAGTCTAAAGAAATAGGATGAATTCTGTTCTCCCTCCTCAATCCATTTTTTCCTAGATCTAATAAAGGCTCCTTCTGCTTTTAATTTATATATATTATCCAGTTTATTTTGTAACTCAATTAGTTCCATCTTCTCCTCCCCCAAGAGGTCAGCTGGGGACCTCTGAGAAAGGGAAGTTATCTTAATGATCACCTTTTCCTCCTCAGCTCTTCTGGTCTTAGCAAGATTACTACCATATTTTCTAAGATATTTGGACACCTCAAATTTAAAGAGCTCCCAGTTCTTGCAATAAGATTTTTCTTCACAAGCCTTTTCCCAAAAGTGTGAGAGCAGATCTTTAACCTCAAATGTAACTATATCATTATTTAATAATGAGCTATTTAGCTTCCAGTAGGATGCTCTACCAAGGTTCGTATCAGGGGTAAATATTTTGATATCAATGTAAATAGCCTTATGGTCTGTGAGGGGAGTAGTACAAATATTTGTAGTAACACACTCACTATCAATACATTTGGATATAAGCCAAAAATCTATTCTGGATTGTCTGGAGCCTGTTTTGTTACTCCAAGTGAATGATCTTTCGGCCGGAAACCTCTCTCTCCATATATCAGTAAGATCAAACTTTTCCATAAAAAGTATTAAACCCAAATTCTGATTGGTTGGCCTACCTGGGGGCCATCTATCAGTTGAATTATCTATTGTAATGTTAAAGTCCCCTCCTATCAATAATAACAAATTGGGAAATTTAGATAACCAATGAAGTATATGTTTCTCTATAGATTCAAGCAACTCCTCATTCTCATGTTTGGTGTTGTACCCGTAGAAGTGTACAGTAATGAGTGTAATGTCATTGTAACTGATCACAAGACAAATACAGTGACCAAAGGGGTCACATTCCGAGTGTAGAATATTACCACCAAAGGTATTTTTCATTGTAGTGACACCAGCAGAGCGTTCAGATCCATGGGAAAGCCAAATATCGTTGCCCCACTGTGACCTCCAGAAGTTGGCATCAGCAGAAATTGAGTGAGACTCTTGAAAAAAGCAAAAATCTGTTTGAAATTGTTTAGCAAAATAAAAATAAGGCCTTGCGCTTCACACTGTTTCGTAAAGACAAAACAACAAAGATTATATAAAAGTATAAACTGTAGTAGGATGAGTCAAAGACGTAGGAGCAGTGAACGTAAACGATAAGGAAACGAGACCTGCACCATTTAAGTCAATTTAAAGTGAAAATAGCTTATTCCATAACCTTTGAAATTCAACTCAACTGGAAATTATGTTCAAGACCAAACCAAGGCTTCTTGTAGTAAGAGAGACTAAAAACCCTCTTTAGTGTAATCAGGAACTATTCTGAGAAATAAAACAACAAATAATAATTTAAATAAAAGGGTACCTACTATATTAAGTACATATGAAAACTGATCAGAAAATAATTGAATAACAAAATGTTTTACATATAAACGTTCCTAAGACCTTTTTGGAAATAAGTATTAATAACTAAATAGAACAATAACCGTGTAAAGTCAGAGCAGACCTGTATGCCATTTAAAACAGCATCTTAGTTACTGTATACATAAAACATAAATTCAGCTTTCAATCTTCTTCGTAAGTTTGTAAACAAAATAGGACTTCTGGTCATACAAGAACAAACTAATGAATTGAAATACCTGAGTATTCCTGTAAAATAGTCACCTGATGCTTGTTAGGTAAACCACATAAGGAAAATGAGAATACCATGGCTGAAACCATCAACCTGTTCCTTCTGGTGAGATTTTAGGGAGGAATATGGATTTCTGAACCGTTGATGAAACCTCGTCCTCCTACGAAGTAAGCAGCCTTCCCCTCACTTCGTGCTATCTTGATCGTTGGCCACAACTTGTTCCTTCTTTCTATGTCTTCCGGGCTGAGATGCTCGGCGAAACGCATACCATGGCTCTGAAGGAAGGCGTTCTTCCTAGCAGCTTTCCAGACAGCATCCCTCTGTAGAATCTGGATAGTGAATAGGATGATGATGGTATCACCAACTTTGGGTCTTGAATCCTCTCCTCGCTTTGCTGTTGCTTTTCTTCTCCACCTCTGCCGAGTCTCAGGTTCGACAAGCCGTGTCTCAGGTTCCATCTTCATTCTCCACCTCGATGGTATTCCATCTTCATTCTCCACTTTGTTCTTCTCTGCAGGCAAAACTTCTTCTCAGGTTCAGATACTCAGGATACCTCTGCCTCTCCTCACACATCTTTCCTTCTCCACCTCTGGCAAGCCGTAGAGTCTCAGGTTCCATCTTCTCCACCTGTGTATTGTTCTCAGATCAGTGAGACGTCTATGGTAGACATTGTTATTCTTTTCCACCCTTTCCACATTTTTTCAACTTTTGCCACTCTCGTTTTCACATCATTAATTTCACCACATGCAAACTCCAGTCTTTTTCAAGCCTTCAATAACCATGGTGTTCGCGCCTACCATTTTCTCAATGGCGTCACACCTGGAGTTGATGAGTAAGGAGAGGGTAGCCACGATGTCAGAGTTCATGTTGGGTTTTTTGGAGGGTGGAGGTTTGCACGGAGTAACCGGTAAAGAGGGGAATTCGTCATCTTCAGCATTCAAAAGCATGATATTATCCATAGGTCAAGTGTAGTTATGGCAGTTGTCTATAAGCACGTTTCTCTCTTGTTGATTAGCAATAGAATGGCTAACTTTTTCCTTTCTTTTTTTGTCACGACTTTGCATGGACATGCTGAAATAAATGATCCAATTATCATTCCAGTCACAGGAAAGGTCTTATATCTTGAACAAATAAAAATAATAATGACTAAACTTTTCACAATCTTTCTGAAGTTTGGTACGGAGCTCGGTAAAAAAAAGCGTCTGTTCAAGCAGCCATCTTGGCTATAATTTAGTATAACTATATGTTGTCAAAACAACATATCGTATCAAACGTCATTTGTGACAGGCAGACGTCACAGAGGACGTAATGGTGACGTGTGACGCTCCTGCCCAAGCAACGGAAAGCATTGATTGGCACGTCGGGACTATTTTTTTTATATCACCGAAGGTGTAACCACTTTAATAATTTAGTAGAACTATATCTAACTATCAGTATATCTAAATACGAACCTATTCCACATAGTTGTATCTTTGGTGTCCTCCGCAGCAGTCTCCGTAGCCGATCATTCTCCTCCTGGTACTCCACCACCGTTTTCTCAACTGCACCGAAAATCTCCACAGCAGCCGCCGATAAACGCTCATTTAAAAACACACGCAACAACTGTAGTTTTGACATTTTCAGTGGATTCAGTATTTGGTTATTTAGATAGTATGGTTTCTTGACATGGGTCCTCCTGATCACATTCACTTCTCACACAGCAAGGAGTGAATATGGAGTCTTTGGTATCAAAGAGCCCCCGACACGTCCTAAATTCAGTGGTCTTTCTTTTACTCCACAAAAAAAGAATGTTCCAAATCAAAACAAACTCATTCCCAATCCTACTTCCGTGTTCAAGTCAATGAATCTTACAAAACTCATTGGTTCTAGTGGCGACGAACCCAGAAACACAGAACAGCGTCACCAGCTGGATGGGGGTGTGTGTTTACTGCTGTGCAAGTTAGTTCACTGACCAGTAAGGAAGGAAATAATGACGACATGTGGACAAAGCAGTGGTTATCATGAGTATGACATGATCTGGGAGAATCAATTCGACTGTATCAATAACATCAGGGACACCATTCTCCCGTCACCGTGCCAGACATTCCAAAATAAACGAACAAATAATCCAGTCTATAACGCTTTTTTTTTTATACTAATTTTTGTTTAAAAAAAAATCAATATATATTCCCACAAAGCAGAACCAAGGATTTAGCTATTTAGATACGCAACCAGAATGAACTATTGGTTTTAAGGTTCATAAAAACAAGAAGCTAAACATAGATGTGTTTTCGTTTGTTGAATCCTTTAAAATATGCCCATTTCAAACATATATTTTTTTGAAAAATCTAAAAGCTATTTCAGACTATTTAGACAAGTTAGCTGGTTTAGTAGTATATCCCTCAGATCTGTGAGATTCCTGTAATATGTTGTACTACTGTTTGATCATTACGTCATCATTCAAATAAAATCAAACTTTATTTACAGTGGGGCTAGAAAATATTGACACCCTTGATACAAATTACTGCATAAAATAAATAATAAAAATATTGAGCTATATTGTATGCTAAAAAAAACCCACAGGTTTTCAATGGGGTTTCAAGTCCAGAGACTGATTTGGTGGCTAATTAATCATTTCTTTGTGGATTTTGACATTTGTTTGGGGATATTGTGTTGTTGGAAAATCCACTTGTGGCCAAATTTCAGCTTTCTGGCAGAAACAACCAGGTTTTTGGCTAAAATGTCCTGGTACTGGGTAAAGTTCCTGATGCTGTTGACCTTAACAAGGGCCCCATGACCAGTGGAAGCAAAATAGCCCCATAACATCAATGAGCCACCACCATATTTTACAGTAGGTTTTGTGGTTATTTTCGCCTCATGAATTCTCATTTCACATACCTACTACAAGATTCCATGATTACCATACACACCTGTATTCCCTTGACTACCATACACACCTGTATTCCCTTGACTACCATACACACCTGTATTCCCTTGACTACCATATATACATATATTCCCTTGACTACCATACACACCTGTATTCCCTTGACTACCATACATAACTGTACTCCCTTGACTACCATACATACCTGTATTCCATTGACTACCATACACACCTGTATTCCCTTGACTACCATACACACCTGTATTCCCTTGACTACCATACATACCTGTATTCCATTGACTACCATAGACACCTGTATTCCCTTGACTACCATACATACCTGTATTCCCTTGAATACCATACACACCTGTATTCCTTGTTTTTGAAAGAAAAGCATGTTTTTTTGTCCTTGAAAATAACATTGAATTGATCAGAAATATGGTGTAGACATGGTTAATGTTGCAAATGACTTGTAGCTGGAAACGGCTGATTTTTTAATGGAATATCTACATAGGTGTACAGAGGCCCATTATCAGCAACCATCACTCCTGTGTTCCAATGGCACATTGTGTTAATTAATCCAAGTTTTTCATTTTAAAAGGCTAATTTATCATTAGAAAAACAATTTGCAATTACGTTAACACAGCTGAAAACTGTTGTTCTGATTAAAGAAGCAATTAAACTGGCCTTCTTTAGACTAGTTGAGTATCTGGAGCATCAGCATTTGTGGGTTCGATTACAGGCTCAAAATGGCCAGAAACAAATAACTTTCTTCTGAAACTCATCAGTCTATTCTTGTTCTGAGAAATGGCTATTCCATGCGAGAAATTGACAAGAAACTGAAGATCTCATACAACGCTGTGTACTACTCCCTTCACAGAACAGCACAAACGGTCTCTAACCAGAATAGAAAGAGGAGTGGGAGGCCCCGGTGTACAACTGAGCAAGAGGACAAGTACATTGGAGTGTCTCCTAACCTGCCTCAGTGGTTGTGGCTCCTCTGTCTCCTGACCTGCCTCAGTGGTTGTGGCTCCTCTGTCTCCTGACCTGCCTCAGTGGTTGTGGCTCCTCTGTCTCCAAGATAACTCTTGTGCTGCTAGATCCGAGAATACTCTTGTGCTGCTAGATGCTTAACTGTTGTGGTTTGTCTTCTGGTTATGACTCAATATAGATCTGGATCTGATCAGTTGTAGGTGAAGGGCGGGGCGGGTGGAGAGAAGAGAGAGAAGGGAAAGAGAGGGCAAGAGAAGAGCGAGGGTTATCCTGTTGTTTGATGATAAAGGTGAGTGGGTATGATGAAGAAATGGCTGAGGTTGAGAGAAATAACTGATACTTCCTCTCTTCCTCTCTCTCTCAAACACAACTGACAAAGTGAATATATAAAGTGAAAAACTTAGCTCTCATTACAAATGTCTATTATATATATATACAGTGTTCTAACAATGTACAAATGGCTAAAGGACACAAGATACAATAAATAAGCATAAATATGGGTTGTATTTACAATGGTGTTTGTTCTTCACTGGTTGCTCCCACAAATCTTGCTGCTGTCTGGCACACTGTGGAATTTCACCCAGTCTATCTTTTTCAAAATTGGATTTGTTTCTTCTTTGTGGATCTGTGTAATCTCTCTCTCTAATATGGTCATACATTGGGCAGCTCCCTCCCTTTTGTCTGTCTCTCTCTGTCTCTGTCTCTCTCTCTCTTCACACTCTCTCCTTCTCTGTCTCTCTCTGTCTCTCTCTCTGTCTCTCTCTCTCTCTGTCTCTCAATGTCTCTCTCTCCCACCTTCTCTCTGTCTCTCTCTCTGTCTCTCTTCTCTCTCTCTCTGTCTCTCTGTCTCTCTGTCTCTCTGTCTCTCTGTCTGTCTCTCTCTCCCACCTTCTCTCTCTCTCTCTCTCTCTGTCTCTCTGTCTCTCTGTCTCTCCTCTCTCTCTCTCTCTCTCTCTGTCTCTCTCTCCCACCTTCTCTCTCTCTCTCTCTCTCTCTCTCTCTCTCTCTCTCTCTCTCTGTCTCTCTCTCCCACCTTCTCTATGTCTCTCTCTCTCTGTCTCTCTCTCTCTCTCTCTCTCTCTCTCTGTCTCTCTCTCTCTGTCTCTCTGTCTCTCTCTCTGTCTCTCTCTCTCTCTCTCTCTCTCTCTCTCTCTCTGTCTCTCTCTCTCTCTCTCTCTCTGTCTCTGTCTCTCTCTGTCTCTCTCTCTCTCTCTGTCTCTCTCTCTGTCTCTCTCTCTGTCTCTCTCTCTCTCTGTCTCTCTCTCCCACATTCTCTCTGTCTCTCTCTCTCTCTCTGTCTCTCTCTCTGTCTCTCTCTCTGTCTCTCTCTCTCTCTGTCTCTCTCTCCCACATTCTCTCTGTCTCTCTCTCTCTCTATCTCAATTCAAAGGGCTTTCTTGTCATGGGTAACATATGTGTTCATTGCCAAAGCAAGTGAAATAAACAATTACATTTTTACAGTAAACATTACACTCACAGGTTTCAAAAGAATAAAGACATTTCAAATGTCATATTATGTCTATATACAGTGTTGTAAGGATGTGCAAACAGTTGCAGTTTTTCTCAATTGCTCAAACACAATTTCTGAAACCTTCATCCATTTCCTTGAAAACATTAAACACAAAACCTCATCTTCAGGCACTATTTACATAACCTCTGACTCGTCTCGCAAAATGACACAGTCGCCTCAAAACAGTTTTACCTGTGTTCAAAATCAAACACTGCTCTCAAATCATAAACAAAGTGATCAAAATGATATACACTCTCAAGCAGTCAGTAAACAGTCAGTAAACAGCAGTCAGTAAACAATACACCGACAAATAGAAAACACATTGTTCAAAACATACAATTCTCAGGGAGAAGTAAATTTTGAATCTAAAAAAATATTCATATTTTTCCATCATTGTCTTTTGATGAACAAAAACATGGTCTATCATAGTTGCTCAAAATGTATCAGAAATGACTGCCCTGCTTTGCAATTTTGTTTTTTGTTCTTCCTCCTCCTTGTACCCCTATTTTTACAGTACTTTTATTTTTACAGCCTACAATGCACTGTACTACAGAATACAAAACTAAAAGGGACAAAAATCAAAGGAGTAAACATGTGATCAATGTGCTGCTTCTTGTCTTTGGGCTGGGTCAGGCCAGAGCACTTTGTCGACATCACAAGCAATATTGTCCCTCCTGAGGCAACGGGGGAAGAAGCCTCTTGTGTGCCGTATCCAGCCCTGACATGATTCCTCACCTATATCACCACAGGCTAAAACCATGGCTTGCAGCAGATTTACTCTGGCTCAGATTTACTCTTGCTATGCTTTATCTTGGTCAGGTCACAATTGTAAATGAGAACTTGTTCTCAACTGGCCTACCTGGTTGAATAAAGGTGTTCTCAACTGGCCTACCTGGTTGAATAAAGGTGTTCTCTACTAGCCTACCTGGTTGAATAAAGGTGTTCTCTACTAGCCTACCTGGTTAAATAAAGGTGTTCTCTACTGGCCTACCTGGTTGAATAAAGGTGGGAAAAAAAGATAAAATAAATAGGCATAAATATGGGTTGTATTTAAAATGGTGTTTGTTCTTCACTGGTTGCCTTATTCGTGTGGCAACAGGTCACAAATCTTGCTGCTGTGATGTCACACTGTGGAATTTCACCCAGTAGATATGGGGGTTTAATTCTTTGTGGATCTGTGTAATCTGGGGGAAATATGTGTCTCTAGTATGGTCATACATTGGGCAGGAGGTTTGGAAGTGCAGCTCCGTTTCCACCTCATTTTGTGGGCAGTGGGCACATAGCCTGTCTTCTCTTGAGAGCCATGTCTGCCTATGGCGGCCTTTCTCAATAGCAAGGCTATGCTCACTGAGTCTATACATAGTCAAAGCTTTCCTTAATTTTGGGTCAGTCACAGTGGTCAGGTATTCTGCCACTATATACTCTCTGTTTAGGGCCAAATGTTATTCTAGATTGCTCTGTTTTTTGTTAATTATTTCCAATGTGTCATGTAATTATCTTTTTGATTTCTCATGATTTGGTTGGGTCTAATTGTGCTGTTGTCCTGGGGCTCTGTAGGGTGTGTTTGTGTTTGTGAACAGAGCCCCAGGACCAGCTTGCTTAGGGGACTCTTCTCCAGGTTCATCTCTCTGTTGGTGATGGCTTTGTTATGGAAGGTTTGGGACTCTCTCCAGCACAATGTATTTGGTTTCTTGAGTTTCTGTTTCCACCCTCATCACTGATCGGTTCACTTCCTGTCACACACACACACACCTCTCTCTCCAGCACAGTGTTTTTGGTTTCTTAAGTTGCTGTTTCCACTATCCCTACTGATCGGCTCACTTCCTGCCTCACACGCACACTCTCTCTCTCTCTCTGAAACACAGACATACACACATCATCTCACACACAACATACACACACATAGAACGTGGTGGTTGGCTGGACAGGAAGTTGGCTGGACAAGGGAAAAACGAACATACGGACAAAACAGACAGACACAACTCAGGAGGACCGGTTCCTTTCTCTCGACAAGTCAACCCTTTCATCCAGAACTCAGGTACCTGTGTTTTCTAACATAACAATGTTCTCTAACACATAACACTGTCTGACATCATGTCCTCCTGTTGATTCTGTGGCAGATTCTGTTACAGAATAGATTTTTTATTTTTTATACCTGAGACACAACAAGAATTTGAACAAGATACTATGCTTTAACAAGACAAAGACAGAGACAACCATATGGTTATCTGAGATTTCCATTCATCTCTGTTTTTAGATCCAGTAAACTATCACAAAAGTTATCTATAAAAGTGGACATTTATTTGTGTGAAATTAGATTTTCATTAATCTCATGTCTGTAACCAGAGTGACAAGTTTCTCTTACACCAGGAAATGAGAGTAACACACATGAACCCTTCAATGTTTGTAGATCCGTAAGGTGGAAGCTTCAACATTACACTGTCTATACCTATCCAGACCCCACTACTATACTGTTTATACCTATCCAGACCCCACTACTATACTGTTTATACCTATCCAGACCCCACTACTATACTGTTTATACCTATCCAGACCCCACCACTATACTGTTAATACCTATCCAGACCCTACAGATCCCCTACTATACTGTTTATACCTATCCAGACCCCACTACTATACTGTTTATACCTATCCAGACCCCACCACTATACTGTTAATACCTATCCAGACCCTACAGATCCCCTACTATACTGTTTATACCTATCCAGACCCTACAGATCCACCACTATACTGTTTATACCTATCCAGACCCTACAGATCCACCACTATACTGTTTATACCTATCCAGACCCTACAGATACACTACTATACTGTTTATACCTATCCAGACCCTACAGATCCACTACTATACTGTTAATACCTATCCAGACCCCACCACTATACTGTTTATACCTATCCAGACCCTACTACTATACTGTTTATACCTATCCAGACCCTACAGATCCACTACTATACTGTTTATACCTATCCAGACCCTACAGATACACCACTATACTGTTTATACCTATCCAGACCCCACCACTATACTGTTTATACCTATCCAGACCCCACTACTATACTGTTTATACCTATCCAGACCCTACAGATACACCACTATACTGTTTATACCTATCCAGACCCCACTACTATACTGTTTATACCTATCCAGACCCTAACACTATACTATTTATACCTATCCAGACCCCACCACTATACTGTTTATACCTATCCAGACCCTACAGATCCCCTACTATACTGTTTATACCTATCCAGACCCGACAGATCCACCACTATACTGTTTATACCTATCCAGACCCTACAGATCCACTACTATACTGTTAATACCTATCCAGACCCCACTACTGTACTGTTTATACCTATCCAGACCCTACAGATACACCACTATACTGTTTATACCTATCCAGACCCCACTACTATACTGTTTATACCTATCCAGACCCCACCACTATACTGTTTATATCTATCCAGACCCTACAGATCCACCACTATACTGTTTATACCTATCCAGACCCTACAGATCCACCACTATACTGTTTATACCTATCCAGACCCCACCACTATACTGTTTATACCTATCCAGACCCCACCACTATACTGTTTATACCTATCCAGACCCTACAGATCCACCACTATACTGTTTATACCTATCCAGACCCTACAGATCCACTACTATACTGTTTATACCTATCCAGACCCTACAGATACACCACTATACTGTTTATACCTATCCAGACCCTACAGATACACCACTATACTGTTTATACCTATCCAGACCTGACAGATCCACCACTATACTGTTTATACCTATCCAGACCCTTCAGATACACTACTATACTGTTTATACCTATCCAGACCCTACAGATACACTACTATACTGTTTATACCTATCCAGACCCCACCACTATACTGTTTATACCTATCCAGACCCCACTACCATACTGTTTATACCTATCCAGACCCCACCACTATACTGTTAATACCTATCCAGACCCTACAGATCCCCTACTATACTGTTTATACCTTTCCAGACCCTACAGATCCACCACGATACTGTTTATACCTATCCAGACCCTACAGATACACTACTATACTGTTTATACCTATCCAGACCCTACAGATCCACTACTATACTGTTTATACCTATCCAGACCCTACAGATCCACCACTATACTGTTTATACCTATCCAGACCCCACCACTATACTGTTTATACCTATCCAGACCCTACAGATCCACTACTATACTGTTTATACCTATCCAGACCCTACAGATCCACCACTATACTGTTTATACCTATCCAGACCCCACCACTATACTGTTTATACCTATCCAGACCCCACTACTATACTGTTTATACCTATCCAGACCCTACAGATCCACTACTATACTGTTTATACCTATCCAGACCCGACAGATACACTACTATAATGTTTGTACCTATCCAGACCCTACAGATCCACCACTATACTGTTTATACCTATCCAGACCCCACCACTATACTGTTTATACCTATCCAGACCCCACCACTGTACTGTTTATACCTATCCAGACCCTACAGATACACTACTATACTGTTTATACCTATCCAGACCCCACCACTATACTGTTTATACCTATCCAGACCCCACCACTATACTGTTTATACCTATCCAGACCCTACAGATCCACCACTATACTGTTTATACCTATCCAGACCCTACAGATCCACCACTATACTGTTTATACCTATCCAGACCCCACCACTATACTGTTTATACCTATCCAGACCCCACCACTATACTGTTTATACCTATCCAGACCCTACAGATCCACCACTATACTGTTTATACCTATCAAGACCCCACCACTATACTGTTTATACCTATCCAGACCCTGCAGATACACTACTATACTGTTTATACCTATCCAGACCCCACTACTATACTGTTTATACCTATCCAGACCCCACCACTATACTGTTTATACCTATCCAGACCCTACAGATCCACCACTATACTGTTTATACCTATCCAGACCCTACAGATCCACCACTATACTGTTTATACCTATCCAGACCCTACAGATCCACCACTATACTGTTTATACCTATCCAGACCCTACAGATCCACCTCTATACTGTTTATACCTATCCAGACCCCACTACTATACTGTTTATACCTATCCAGACCCTACAGATACACCACTATACTGTTTATACCTATCCAGACCCCACTACTATACTGTTTATACCTATCCAGACCCCACCACTATACTGTTTATACCTATCCAGACCCTACAGATCCACTACTATACTGTTTATACCTATCCAGACCCTACAGATACACCACTATACTGTTTATACCTATCCAGACCCTACAGATCCACTACTATACTGTTTATACCTATCCAGACCTGACAGATCCACCACTATACTGTTTATACCTATCCAGACCCTTCAGATACACTACTATACTGTTTATACCTATCCAGACCCTACAGATACACTACTATACTGTTTATACCTATCCAGACCCCACCACTATACTGTTTATACCTATCCAGACCCCACTACCATACTGTTTATACCTATCCAGACCCCACCACTATACTGTTAATACCTATCCAGACCCTACAGATCCCCTACTATACTGTTTATACCTTTCCAGACCCTACAGATCCACCACGATACTGTTTATACCTATCCAGACCCTACAGATACACTACTATACTGTTTATACCTATCCAGACCCTACAGATCCACTACTATACTGTTTATACCTATCCAGACCCTACAGATCCACCACTATACTGTTTATACCTATCCAGACCCCACCACTATACTGTTTATACCTATCCAGACCCCACTACTATACTGTTTATACCTATCCAGACCCTACAGATCCACTACTATACTGTTTATACCTATCCAGACCCGACAGATACACTACTATAATGTTTGTACCTATCCAGACCCTACAGATCCACCACTATACTGTTTATACCTATCCAGACCCCACCACTATACTGTTTATACCTATCCAGACCCCACCACTGTACTGTTTATACCTATCCAGACCCTACAGATACACTACTATACTGTTTATACCTATCCAGACCCCACCACTATACTGTTTATACCTATCCAGACCCCACCACTATACTGTTTATACCTATCCAGACCCTACAGATCCACCACTATACTGTTTATACCTATCCAGACCCTACAGATCCACCACTATACTGTTTATACCTATCCACACCCCACCACTATACTGTTTATACCTATCCAGACCCCACCACTATACTGTTTATACCTATCCAGACCCTACAGATCCACCACTATACTGTTTATACCTATCCAGACCCCACCACTATACTGTTTATACCTATCCAGACCCCACCACTATACTGTTTATACCTATCCAGACCCCACCACTATACTGTTTATACCTATCCAGACCCTACAGATCCACCACTACACTGTTTATACCTATCCACACCCCACCACTATACTGTTTATACCCATCCAGACCCCACCACTATTCTGATTCTACCTATCCAGACCCTACAGATACAATACTATAATGTTCATACCTATCCAGACCCTACAGATCTGCAATCATCAAAGGGTCACAGAGAAAGAGAGAGAGAGAGACTGAAGTAGAAAGGTTATGCCCTTTGTTTTTTATGACAAAGATGAGTGGGTTTGAAGAAATGGCTGAGGTTGAGAGAAATAACTGATACTTCCTCTCTACCTCTCTCTCTCTTCACACTCCCTCCCTTCTCTGTCTCTCTCTCTCACACACACACCTTCTCTCGCTGTCTCTCTGTCTCTCTCTCTCACACACACACCTTCTCTCTCTGTCTCTCTCTCTCTCTCTCACACACACACACTTCTCTCTCTGTCTCTCTGTCTCTCTCTCTCACACACACACCTTCTCTCTCTGTCTCTCTCTCTCTCTCTCTCTCACACTCCCTCCCTTCTCTGTCTCTCTCTCTCTCTCTCTCTCTCTCTCTCACACACACCTTCTCTCTCTCTGTCTCTCTCTCTCTCTCTCTCTCTCTTCACACTCCCTCCCTTCTCTGTCTCTCTCTCACACACCTTCTCTCTCTCTCTCTCTCTCTCACACACACACACCTTCTCTCTCTCTGTCTCTCTCTCTCTCTCTCCCACCTTCTCTCTCTCTGTCTCTCTGTCTCTCTCTCTCTCCCACCTTCTCCCTCCCTCCCTCCCTCCCTCCCTCCCTCCCTCCCTCCCTCCCTCCCTCCCTCCCTCCCTCCCTCCCTCCCTCCCTCCCTCCCTCCCTCCCTCCCTCCCTCCCTCCCTCCCTCCCTCCCTTTCTCTCTCTCTCTCTCTCTCTCTCTCTCTCTCTCTCTCTCTCTCTCCCACCTTCTCCCTCCCTCCCTCCCTCCCTCCCTCCCTCCCTCCCTCCCTCCCTCCCTCCCTCCCTCCCTCCCTCCCTCCCTCCCTCCCTCCCTCCCTCCCTCCCTCCCTCCCTTTCCCCCTCTCTCTCTCTCTCTCTCTCTCTCTCTCTCTCTCTCTGTCACTCTCTCTCTCTCTTCACCCTCCCTCGCTCCCTTTCTCTCTCTCTTCACCCTCTCACTCTTTCTCTCTCTCTTCACCCCCATTTCTCTCTCTCTCCTCCCTCCCTCCCTCCCCCTCCCTCCCTCCCTCCCTCCCTCCCTCCCTCCCCCCTCCCCCTCTCCCTCTCCCTCTCTCTCTCTCTCTCTCTCTCTCTCTCTCCCCCCAGATGGAGTTTGCCTGCAGTCATGTAGTGTGTAACTGGAGACCAGAGAGTGTAGAGGGGAGGTCAGGTGAGGGGGTGACCGCAGGTCTAGGTGAACCCCTTAGACTGTCTGTCAAAGAGCACATGTACGACAATCGCATCGCGGTCATCTCCCGGCCAGGTACTGTACTGACACGACACCGCACACACTAGATTCATTCTCATCAGACGTTTCCTCTCACCACCCACACAAGCTCTGTGGTGTTACGAATGATGATGATGATGATGATGATGATGTCAATCAAATGTATTTGTAAAGCTCTTTTTTTTGTGTTTACATCAGCAGATGTCACAAAGTGCTGTAACAGTCTGTGTCTGTTTCCTTTGCTTCAGAACCGGGTATAATGCCTCCAGCTCTGCCCCCTCGACAGTTCGGTTCTCAGAAGCCCCACCCTCAACCCACTTTTCGGCCTCCCCCTCTTCCCTCCCTGCCTCCCCCTCTACCCTCCCTGCCTGCCCCTCTACCCTCCCTGCCTCCCCCTCTACCACCCCGAGGTGACAGGATTCTGTGTGTTGGTTCTGAAAACAGCCCTAGTTGTTGGGTTAGGCTGTACTGGTGTATGTAAAGATCAGTGGTTTATAAACATCCTGTGGACATGTTTAAACTATAGACCAGAAGTCCCCACAAGAATAATAAACAAACATACATTTGACAAACTGGGGACATTTAGTTTGTCCCCACGACGTCAAATGCTATTTCTAGGGTTTGGGGTTAGGGTTTGGATTTAATGTGGGGGTATGGTTTGGGGGTATGGTTTGGGGCTAGGGTTTGGGGTTAGGGTTTGGGGTTATGATTTGGGGTTATGGTTTGGGGCTAGGGTTGGGGTTAGGGTTTGGGGTTAGGGTTTGGGGTTAATGTTTTGGGTTAGGGTTTGGGGGTATGGTTTGGGGCTAGGGTTTGGGGTTAGGGTTTGGGGTTATGGTTTGGGGTTATGGTTTGGGGTTATGGTTTGGGGCTAGGGTTGGGGTTAGGGTTTGGGGTTAATGTTTTGGGTTAGGGTTTGGGGGTATGGTTTGGAGCTAGGGTTAGGGTTTGGGGTTAGGGTTTGGGTCTAGGGTTGGGTTTGGGTTTGGAGCTAGGGTTAGGGTTAGGGTTTGGGATTAGGGTTTGGGGTTAGGGTTTGGGGCTAGGGTTGGGTTAGGGTTTGGGGCTAGGGTTGGGTTAGGGTTTGGATCTAGGTTTGGGTTAGGGTTTGGGGCTAGGGTTGGGTTAGGGTGGGTTAGGGTTTGGGGTTATGGTTTGGGGCTAGGATTTTGGGTTAGGGTTTGGGGCTAGGTGTAGCGTTAGGGTTAGGGTTTGGAGCTAGGGTTAGTTTTAGAGTTTGGGGCTAGGGTTAGGTTAGGGTTTGGGGCTAGGTTTGAGTTAGGGTTAGGGTTTGGAGCTAGGGTTAGGTTGGGTTAGGGTTTGGGGCTAGGGTTGGGTTGGGTTTTGGGCTAGGGTTGGGTTGGGTTCGGGTTTAGGGCTAGGGTTGGGTTAGGGTTTGGGGCTAGGGTTGAGATGGGTTAGGGTTTGGGGCTAGGGTTGGGTTAGGGTTAGGGTTTGGAGCTAGGGTTAGGGTTTGGGGCTAGGGTTAGGGTTTGGGGCTAGGGTTAGGGTTTGGGGCTAGGGTTAGGGTTAGGGTTGGGGGCTAGGGTTGGGTTAGGGCTTGGGTTAGGATTTGGGGCTAGGGTTAGGGGCTAGGGTTAGGGGCTAGGGTTGGGGGTTAGGGTTGGATTAGGCTTTGGGGTTAGGGTTTGGGGCTAGGGTTAGGGTAGGGTTTGGGGCTAGTGTTGGGTTAGGGTTTGGGGCTAGGATTGGGCTAGGGTTTGGGGCTAGGGTTGGGTTAGGGTTTGGGGCTAGGGTTGGGTTAGGGTTTGGGGCTAGGGTTGGGTTAGGGTTGGGTTAGGGTTTGGGGATAGGGTTGGGTTAGGGTTGGGTTAGGGTTTGGGGCTAGGGCTGGGTTAGGGTTTGGGGCTAGGGTTAGGGTTTGGGGCTTGGGTTGGGTTAGGGTTTGGGGCTAGGATTTGGGGCTAGGGTTGGGTTAGGGTTGGGATAGGGTTTGAGGCAAGGGGGTTGGGTTAGGGTTTGGGGGTTAGGGTTGGGTTAGGGTTGGGTTAGGGTTTGGGGCTAGGGTTGGGTTAGGGTTTGGGGCTAGGGTTGGGTTAGGGTTGGGTTAGGGTTTGGGGCTAGGGTTGGGTTAGGGCTGGGTTAGGGTTTGGGGCTAGGGTTAGGGTTTGGGGCTAGGGTTGGGATAGGGTTTGGGGCTAGGGTTAGGTTAGGGTTTGGGGTTAGGGTTGGGTTAGGGTTGAGTTAGGGTTTGGGGCTATGGTTGGGTTAGGGTTGGGTTAGGGTTTGGGGCTAGGGTTGGGTTAGGGTTTGGGGTTAGGGTTTGGGGCTAGGGTTGGGTTAGGGTTTGGGGCTAGGTTTTGGGGCTAGGGTTGGGTTAGGGTTGCGTTAGGGTTTGGGGCTAGGGTTGGGTTAGGGTTGGGTTAGGGTTTGGGGCTAGGGTTGGGTTAGGGTTGGATTAGGATTTGGGGCTAGGGCTGGGTTAGGGTTTGGGGCTATGGTTATTGTTTGGGGCTAGGGTTGGGTTAGGGCTTGGGGCTAGGGTTTGGGGCTAGGGTTGGGTTAGGGTTGGGATAGAGTTTGGGGCTAGGGTTGGGTTAGGGCTGGGTTAGGGTTGAGTTAGGGTTTGGGGCTAGGGTTTGGGGCTAGGGTTTGGGGCTAGGGGTTTGGGGCTAGGGTTGGGCTAGGGTATGGGGCTAGGGTTTGGGGCTAGGGTATGGGGCTAGGGTTGGGTTAGGGTTTGGGGTCAAGGTTTAGGGCTTGGTTTTGGGGTTAGGGTTGGGTTTGGGTTTGGGGCTAGGGTTGGGTTAGGGTTTGGGGCTAGGGTTAGGGTCAGGGTTGGGTTAGGTTTGGGGTTAGGGTTTGGGGCTAGGTTTTGGGGTTAGGGTTGGGTTAGGGTTTGGGGCTAGGGTTTGGGGCTAGAGTTGGGTTTGGGTTTGGGGCTAGGGTTGGGTTAGGGTTTGGGGCTAGGGTTGGGTTAGGGTTTGGGGCTAGGGTTGGGTTTGGGTTTGGGGTTAGGGTCATGGTTAGGGTTTGGGGCTAGGGTTGGGTTAGGGTTGCGTTAGGGTTTGGGGCTGGGCATTGGGGCTAGGGTTGGGTTAGGGTTTGGGGCTAGGGTTAGGTTAGGGTTTGGATCTAGGTTTGGGTTAGGGTTTGGGGCTAGGGTTGGGTTAGGGTGGGTTAGGGTTTGGGGCTAGGGTTTGGGGTTAGGGTTTGGGGCTAGGATTTTGGGTTAGGGTTTGGGGCTAGGTTTGAGTTAGGGTTAGGGTTTGGAGCTAGGGTTAGGTTGGGTTAGGGTTTGGGGCTAGGGTTGGGTTGGGTTTTGGGCTAGGGTTGGGTTGGGTTAGGGTTTGGGGCTAGGGTTGAGATGGGTTTGGGTTTGGGGCTAGGGTTGGGTTAGGGTTAGGGGCTAGGGTTGGGTTAGGTTTGGGTTAGGGTTTGGGGATAGGGTTGGGTTAGGGTTGGGTTAGGGTTTGGGGCTAGGGCTGGGTTAGGGTTTGGGGCTAGGGTTAGGGTTTGGGGCTTGGGTTGGGTTAGGGTTTGGGGCTAGGATTTGGGGCTAGGGTTGGGTTAGGGTTGGGATAGGGTTTGAGGCAAGGGTTGGGTTAGGGTTTGGGGTTAGGGTTGGGTTAGGGTTGGGTTAGGGTTTGGGGCTAGGGTTGGGTTAGGGTTTGGGGCTAGGGTTGGGTTAGGGTTGGGTTAGGGTTTGGGGCTAGGGTTGGGTTAGGGCTGGGTTAGGGTTTGGGGCTAGGGTTAGGGTTTGGGGCTAGGGTTGGGATAGGGTTTGGGGCTAGGGTTAGGTTAGGGTTTGGGGTTAGGGTTGGGTTAGGGTTGAGTTAGGGTTTGGGGCTATGGTTGGGTTAGGGTTGGGTTAGGGTTTGGGGCTAGGGTTGGGTTAGGGTTTGGGGTTAGGGTTTGGGGCTAGGGTTGGGTTAGGGATTGGGGCTAGGTTTTGGGGCTAGGGTTGGGTTAGGGTTTGGGGCTAGGGTTGGGTTAGGGTTGCGTTAGGGTTTGGGGCTAGGGTTTGGGGCTAGGGTTTGGGGCTAGGGTTGGGTTAGGGTTGGGTTAGGGTTTGGGGCTAGGGTTGGGTTAGGGTTGGGTTAGGGTTTGGGGCTAGGGTTGGGTTTAGGGTTGGATTAGGATTTGGGGCTAGGGCTGGGTTAGGGTTTGGGGCTATGGTTATTGTTTGGGGCTAGGGTTGGGTTAGGGCTTGGGGCTAGGGTTTGGGGCTAGGGTTGGGTTAGGGTTGGGATAGAGTTTGGGGCTAGGGTTGGGTTAGGGCTGGGTTAGGGTTGAGTTAGGGTTTGGGGCTAGGGTTTGGGGCTAGGGTTTGGGGCTAGGGTTGGGTTAGGGTTTGGGGCTAGGGTTTGGGGCTAGGGTTGGGCTAGGCTATGGGGCTAGGGTTTGGGGCTAGGGTATGGGGCTAGGGTTGGGTTAGGGTTTGGGGTCAAGGTTTAGGGCTAGGTTTTGGGGTTAGGGTTGGGTTAGGGTTTGGGGCTAGGGTTTGGGGCTTTTGTTGGGTTAGGTTTTTTGGGCTAGGGTTGGGTTAGGGTTCGGGTTTGGGGCTAGGGTTGGGTTAGGGTTTGGGGCTAGGGTTAGGGTCAGGGTTGGGTTAGGTTTGGGGTTAGGGTTTGGGGCTAGGTTTTGGGGTTAGGGTTGGGTTAGGGTTTGGGGCTAGGGTTTGGGGCTAGTGTTGGGTTAGGGTTTGGGGCTAGGGTTGGGTTAGGGTTTGGGGCTAGGGTTGGGTTAGGGTTTGGGGCTAGGGTTGGGTTTGGGTTTGGGGTTAGGGTCATGGTTAGGGTTTGGGGCTAGGGTTGGGTTAGGGTTGCGTTAGGGTTTGGGGCTTAGCATTGGGGCTAGGGTTGGGTTAGGGTTTGGGGCTAGGGTTAGGTTAGGGTTTGGATCTAGGTTTGGGTTAGGGTTTGGGGCTAGGGTTGGGTTAGGGTGGGTTAGGGTTTGGGGCTAGGGTTTGGGGTTAGGGTTTGGGGCTAGGATTTTGGGTTAGGGTTTGGGGCTAGGTTTGAGTTAGGGTTAGGGTTTGGAGCTAGGGTTAGGTTGGGTTAGGGTTTGGGGCTAGGGTTGGGTTGGGTTTTGGGCTAGGGTTGGGTTGGGTTAGGGTTTGGGGCTAGGGTTGAGATGGGTTTTAGTTTGGGGCTAGGGTTGGGTTAGGGTTAGGGTTTGGAGCTAGGGTTAGGGTTTGGGGCTAGGGTTTGGGGCTAGGGTTAGGGTTTGGGGCTAGGGTTAGGGTTTGGGGCTAGGGTTAGGGTTGGGGGCTAGGGTTGGGTTAGGGCTTGGGTTAGGATTTGGGGCTAGGGTTAGCGGCTAGGGTTAGGGGCTAGGGTTGGGGGTTAGGGTTGGATTAGGCTTTGGGGTTAGGGTTTGGGGCTAGGGTTAGGGTAGGGTTTGGGGCTAGTTTTGGGTTAGGGTTTGGGGCTAGGATTGGGCTAGGGTTTGGGGCTGGGGTTAGGGTTAGGGTTGCGGGCTAGGGTTGGGTTAGGGCTTGGGTTAGGATTTGGGGCTAGGGTTAGGGGCTAGGGTTAGGGGCTAGGGTTGGGGGTTAGGGTTGGATTAGGCTTTGGGGTTAGGGTTTGGGGCTAGGGTTAGGGTAGGGTTTGGGGCTAGTGTTGGGTTAGGGTTTGGGGCTAGGATTGAGCTAGGGTTTGGGGCTAGGGTTGGGTTAGGGTTTGGGGCTAGGGTTGGGTTAGGGTTTGGGGCTAGGGTTGGGTTAGGGTTTGGGGCTAGGGTTTGGGGCTTGGGTTGGGTTAGGGTTTGGGGCTAGGATTTGGGGCTAGGGTTGGGTTAGGGTTGGGATAGGGTTTGAGGCAAGGGTTGGGTTAGGGTTTGGGGTTAGGGTTGGGTTAGGGTTGGGGGTTAGGGTTTGGGGCTATGGTTGGGTTAGGGTTTGGGGCTAGGGTTGGGTTAGGGTTGGTTTAGGGTTTGGGGCTAGGGCTGGGTTAGGGTTGGGTGCTAGGGTTGGGTTAGGGCTTGGGTTAGGATTTGGGGATAGGGTTAGGGGCT
>NC_056438.1:8186383-8206383 GCF_018296145.1 Oncorhynchus tshawytscha | reverse complement strand
AATGATATTTACAGCAGGAGATATATTAGACCGAGCTGTGAATCCAGTATATGAATAAATATCCAGTGTGTATAAACTGTGTAACTAAAATACCTTGTACAGTGGAAGAAATATTACAATGAGCTATGTGTCGAGAATACACTATTTAAATACACAGCGAGAAACAGGAAGAGACCAGAGGTTCAATGACTCTAAGATGGGACAGCAGTGTTGGCTGTGTATGTGTGTGTGAGTGAGTGAATGTGTAGCAACTAGTAGACGGTTTGTGATTGGCTGTTCAACAGTCTGATGGTAATAGAAGCTGTTCAACAGTCTGATGGTAATAGAAGCTGTTCAACAGTCTGATGGTGATAGAAGCTGTTCAACAGTCTGATGGTAATAGAAGCTGTTCAACAGTCTGATGGTAATAGAAGCTGTCCAACAGTCTGATGGTAATAGAAGCTGTTCAACAGTCTGATGGTGATAGAAGCTGTTCAACAGTCTGATGGTAATAGAAGCTGTTCAACAGTCTGATGGTAATAGAAGCTGTCCAACAGTCTGATGTAATAGAAGCTGTTCAACAGACTGATGGTAATAGAAGCTGTTCAACAGTCTGATGGTAATAGAAGCTGTTCAACAGACTGATGGTAATAGAAGCTGTTCAACAGTCTGATGGTAATAGAAGCTGTTCAACAGTCTGATGGTCTGGTAATAGAAGCTGTTCAACAGTCTGATGGTGATAGAAGCTGTTCAACAGTCTGATGGTAATAGAAGCTGTTCAACAGTCTGATGGTAATAGAAGCTGTTCAACAGTCTGATGGTGATAGAAGCTGTTCAACAGTCTGATGGTAATAGAAGCTGTTCAACAGTCTGATGGTAATAGAAGCTGTTCAACAGACTGATGGTAATAGAAGCTGTTCAACAGTCTGATGGTGATAGAAGCTGTCCAACAGACTGATGGTAATAGAAGCTGTTCAACAGACTGATGGTATGGTGATAGAAGCTGTCCAACAGACTGATGGTGATAGAAGCTGTCCAACAGTCTGATGGTAATAGAAGCTGTTCAACAGTCTGATGGTGATAGAAGTTGACTGATGGTAATAGAAGCAACAGACTGATGGTAATAGAAGCTGTTCAACAGACTGATGGTAATAGAAGCTGTTCAACAGTCTGATGGTAATAGAAGCTGTTCAACAGTCTGATGGTAATAGAAGCTGTTCAACAGTCTGATGGTAATAGAAGCTGTTCAACAGTCTGATGGTAATAGAAGCTGTTCAACAGTCTGATGGTAATAGAAGCTGTTCAACAGTCTGATGGTGATAGAAGCTGTTCTGATGGTGATAGAAGCAACAGACTGATGGTAATAGAAGCTGTTCAACAGTCTGATGGTAATAGAAGCTGTCCAACAGTCTGATGGTAATAGAAGCTGTCCAACAGACTGATGGTAATAGAAGCTGTCCAACAGACTGATGGTAATAGAAGCTGTTCAACAGTCTGATGGTAATAGAAGCTGTCCAACAGACTGATGGTAATAGAAGCTGTCCAACAGACTGATGGTAATAGAAGCTGTTCAACAGACTGATGGTAATAGAAGCTGTTCAACAGACTGATGGTAATAGAAGCTGTTCAACAGACTGATGGTAATAGAAGCTGTCCAACAGTCTGATGGTAATAGAAGCTGTTCAACAGACTGATGGTAATAGAAGCTGTTCAACAGTCTGATGGTAATAGAAGCTGTTCAACAGACTGATGGTAATAGAAGCTGTTCAACAGACTGATGGTAATAGAAGCTGTTCAACAGACTGATGGTAATAGAAGCTGTTCAACAGACTGATGGTAATAGAAGCTGTTCAACAGACTGATGGTAATAGAAGCTGTTCAACAGACTGATGGTAATAGAAGCTGTCCAACAGACTGATGGTAATAGAAGCTGTTCAACAGACTGATGGTAATAGAAGCTGTTCAACAGTCTGATGGTAATAGAAGCTGTCCAACAGACTGATGGTAATAGAAGCTGTCCAACAGACTGATGGTGATAGAAGCTGTCCAACAGACTGATGGTAATAGAAGCTGTTCAACAGTCTGATGGTAATAGAAGCTGTCCAACAGACTGATGGTAATAGAAGCTGTCCAACAGTCTGATGGTAATAGAAGCTGTTCAACAGTCTGATGGTGATAGAAGCTGTCCAACAGACTGATGGTAATAGAAGCTGTCCAACAGACTGATGGTAATAGAAGCTGTTCAACAGACTGATGGTGATAGAAGCTGTCCAACAGACTGATGGTAATAGAAGCTGTCCAACAGTCTGATGGTAATAGAAGCTGTTCAACAGTCTGATGGTAATAGAAGCTGTTCAACAGACTGATGGTAATAGAAGCTGTTCAACAGTCTGATGGTGATAGAAGCTGTCCAACAGACTGATGGTAATAGAAGCTGTTCAACAGACTGATGGTGATAGAAGCTGTTCAACAGTCTGATGGTGATAGAAGCTGTTCAACAGTCTGATGGTAATAGAAGCTGTTCAACAGTCTGATGGTAATAGAAGCTGTTCAACAGACTGATGGTAATAGAAGCTGTGTTTTTAGTCTCTCGGTTTTAGCTGTGATGCACCTGTACTGTCTTAGTCTGTCAGTCAGTAGCCGAGTGAAGAGTCCGTGGCTCCAGACTTATGATTTATGTCCTTATGATCTTCTTGGTTAATGTCCTGGAGGGCAGGCAGCACAGCAGTGAATTCTCTCGGGCGATAATGGGGTCGTCATTTGAACGTGAGGTATTTCAGGTCAAGAGGACTGAAACTCTTAAGGGTTTGTACATTCCTACAATCACACCATGAGTTGCTATTCATGAAACATCCTCCGTCTTTTCCCTCTCCACGCAATGTATGGAAAACCCCACAGGCTGTACAGCCTGATCAAGTACCTCCCCTGTCAACTGAGTCTCTGTAAAGCAGATTAGGTTACATTAGGCTAGATTAGGTTGTGAATCTCATATCGCTCTGGTAGGAAATCTACGCTCTAATCTCGCAAAGTTTTTTGTCTAGAGACTAATCTAGTTGGAAGTGGAGGGTAGAACGCCAGTTTGCCTTCCCCTTCTCCTTCTACCGCAGTGTCTTTTTGGAAAAAAAGGCTCCTGTGATGAATTAATGGCTTTGGGTAATCCAGACAAAGAATCCAGCTCCGGAAAGTTGAATTTGTAATGATTCATCTTCAATCTGATATCCAGAAATGTCTGTTGGTCATAGGAAATAATACTAGAAACCTTCTGATCAAATTATGTAAAAAAATAACACTAAAATAAACAAAAGACTGCAAAGTTGTCTGGGAGCTAGCAACAGGGCGGCCATCTTGTTCCATCACTTCAGATGGAATGCAGTCTAGAAATGTGGAATGCGGCTATCTTCTGTAAACCCCCCTACCTTGTCACAACACAACTGATGCTCAAACGCATTAAGAAGGAGAGAAATTCCACAAATGAACTTTTACTAAGGCACAACTGTTAATTTAAATGCATCCCAGGTGACTACCTCATAAAGCTGGTTGAGAGAATGCGAGTCTCAAACATAGAATATTTTCTGATTTGTTTAACACTTTTTTGGTTACTACATGATTCCATATGTGTTATTTCGTAGTTTTGATCTCTTCACTATTATTCTACAATGTATAGTCAAAATAAAGAAAAACCCTTGAATGGGTAGGGGTTCTAGAACTTTTTCTACAAGGTGTTCTAGAACTTTTTCTACAAGGTGTTCTAGAACTTTTTCTACAAGGGGTTTCTACAAGAACTTTTGACTTGCAATGTATACAAAAGTATGTGGACACATCTTAAAATTAGTGGATTCGGGGAAGGCCCCTTCCTGTTTCAGCATGAAAATGCCCCTCGTGCACAATGTGAGGTCCATACAGAAATGGTTTGTTAATAAGATCGGTGTGGAAGAGCTTGACTGGCCAGTATAGAGCCTTGACCTCAACCCCATCAAACACCTTCGGGATGAATTGGAACGCCGACTGCGAGTCAGGCCTAATCGCCCCAACATCAGTACCTGACCTCACTAATGCACTTCTGGCTGAATGAAAGCAAGTCCCCGCAGCAATGTTCCAACATCTAGTGGAAAGCCTTCCCAGAAAAGTGGAGGCTGTTATAACAGCAAAGGGGGGACCAACTCCATATTAAGGCCCCTGATTTTGGAATTCGATGTTTGACGAGCAGGTGTCCACATACTTTTGGCAACGTAGTGTATGCCAATGCTCTCTCTCTCTCTCTCTCTCTCTCTCTCTCTCTCTGTAGAGTATTCAGGATGCCCTCCAGAGGGCGCTGTCCTCTCTGCTGCAGACCTCACCTCACCGCAGAGTCGCCATGGTTACCTTCAATGACCAGGTACTGATTGATTTTTGGGAGAGAATTTAGAGGGAGGGAGGGAAACAGGTCCTGTTGTGACAGGACTGTATATATATATATATATATATATATATATATATATATATATATATATATATATATATATATATCACTGTATATAGACTTTGTTATTCTCCTATTGTTTTATTGACTGTACGCTTGTTTATTCCATGTGTAACTCTGTTGTTGTTGTTTCTGTCGCACTGCTTTGCTTTATCTTGGTCAGGTTGCAGTTGTAAATGAGAACTTGATCTCAACTGGCCAACCTGGTTAAATAAAGGTGTTCTCAACTGGCCTACCTGGTTAAATAAAGGTGTTCTCAACTGGCCTACCTGGTTAAATAAAGGTGTTCTCAACTAGCCTACCTGGTTAAATAAAGGTGTTCTCAACTGGCCTACCTGGTTAAATAAAGGTGTTCTCAACTAGCCTACCTGGTTAAATAAAGGTGTTCTCTACTAGCCTACCTGGTTAAATAAAGGTGTTCTCAACTAGCCTACCTGGTTAAATAAAGGTGTTCTCAACTGGCCTACCTGGTTAAATAAAGGTGTTCTCAACTGGCCAACCTGGTTAAATAAAAAGAGAAAAAAATAAATAAATGATACATTTTTGAAACCATTATTTAGAATGTTTAAATCAGGCCTACCACCGCTGTGTCGTCTGCAGACTTGATGATTGAGTTGGAGGGGTGCGTGGCCACACAGTCACGAGTGAATCCTTGTGGGGCCTCTGTGTTGAGGGTCAGCGTAGTGGAGGTGTTGTTGCCTACCTTCACCACCTGGGGGCGGCCCGTCACGAAGTCCAGGACCCAGTAGCACAGGGCGGGGTTCAAAGTACTATAGTGTCACATTGCCTCAGACTGGGAAAACTACTGGCACCCGGTTGTGCATGACACAGATTTAGTGAACCGTAGCGGTGTATTTTCAGTTCGAGTCCTTTGATAGCATGAATCAACCGTGGACAGAACAATGTTGAGAAACTTCCCGTCTGTTGATTTTTAAGATGATTGTATCAAGAACTAATGAATGATAGATAAATGGTGAGTGCATTTTTGCAAACCATTATTTAGAATGTTAAATCAGGCCTGTACCGTGTGTGTTGTGTGACGTGTGATTGAGTTGTGTGCATGCGTCACGTGTGTGGGGCCTCTGTGTTGAGGGTCACGTGTGTGTTGTGTTGCGTGCCTTCACCACCTGGGGGCGTGTTGCGGAAGTCCAGGACCCAGTAGCACAGTGGCGGGGTGTTGTGTTGCGTGACTGGGAAAACTACGTGTGTGTTGTGTTGCGTGCGTGAACGTGTGTGTATTTTCAGTTCGAGTCCTTTGTGCATGAATCAACCGTGGACAGAACAATGTTGAGAAACTTCCGTGCTGTTGAATTTTAAGTGATTGTGTTGCGAATGATAGATAGTGTGTGCTTGTGTTGCGTGCGTACGTGTGTGTTGTGTTGCGTGCGTACGTGTGTGTTGTGTTGCGTGCGTACGTGTGTGTTGTGTTGCGTGCGTACGTGTGTGTTGTGTTGCGTGCGTACGTGTGTGTTGTGTTGTGTGTGTTGTGTTGCGTGCGTACGTGTGTGTTGTGTTGCGTGCGTACGTGTGTGTTGTGTTGCGTGCGTACGTGTGTGTTGTGTTGCGTGCGTACGTGTGTGTTGTGTTGCGTGCGTACGTGTGTGTTGTGTTGCGTGCGTACGTGTGTGTTGTGTTGCGTGCGTACGTGTGTGTTGTGTTGCATGCGTACGTGTGTGTTGTGTTGCGTGCGTACGTGTGTGTTGTGTTGCGTGCGTACGTGTGTGTTGTGTTGCGTGCGTACGTGTGTGTTGTGTGCACGCGTGCAGGGATGTGTGTTTGATCGATAGTGTTTAATGGTGGCTCTTTCCTTTTAATGTATATAAAGGTGCGTGAGTTTCAAGTTTTCGAGAAGCTATTTTTTTCCCCACCCAATTTATTTTTCTTTTATGGTAAATTATTTAATTGCAATTCAACACCACTTTACATGACTGGCGACATAATTAGCAGAATCTTTAATGGTTATAAAAACAAACTGAGAGCAAATAAAAACGGCCTCATCTTGAATACATTCATCTAATGTCGGGCTACGAAAAGGGGGGACACTTACAGAGCCTCGTATTCAGACCCCTTGGATTTCTTCACATATTGTTGTGTTACAAAGTGGGATAAACATTTGTTTAATTGTCATTTTGTGTAATACAATTTTGATGGGGCCCAAAATAACCATGTAATGTCAAATACTATTATATATATTGTTTTTGATGAATAAAAACGCAATAACTAAAATATAGTAGTTGCATAAGTATTCAGCTTCCTGAGTCAATACATGTTAGAAGCAGCATTGGCAAAGATTACAGCTGTGAGGCTTTCTGGGTAATTCTCTAAGAACTTTGTACACCTCGATTGTGAAATATTTCCCCATTATTCTTTTCAAAATTCTTCAAGCACCTGAGCAGTTTCCTTCCTGTCCTGCAGCTCAGTTCAGAGGAAAACTGTATCTTCGATGTGTCTGGGTGGTTTAATGCATAATCCACAGCATAATTACGATCTTGACCAGGCTTAAATAGATATTAAATGTCTGATTTGTTATTGTTACCCGTCGACCAATCATTGCCCTTCTTTATGAGGCTTTCGAAAGCTCCCTGGTCGTTGTCGTTGAATCTGTGTTTGACATTCAATACTGTTGACTGAGGGGCCTTCCAGATGTTGTATGTATGGGGGACAGAGGAAGTGGTAGTCATTAAAAATAATAATGTCTGCCCCTATCATTTCACACAGTGAGTCCATGTCACTTATTATGGGATTTCTTAAGCCAAATTCTACTCCTGAACTAATTTAGGCTTGCCTAAACTAAGGGTCTGAATACTTATGCAATGACTATATTTTAGCAATGAATTTTTGTATTCTTAAAATAAATATATATGTATATAATTTTTCTTCCACTTTGAGAATTAAATCTATTTTAATACCGCATTGTAACACAATAACATTTGAAAAAAAAAAAAAAATACAAGGGTTCTGGAATACTTTTGCAAGGCAGCGTATTGTAGTCTACAATATGACTTAGATCTAACCTGGAGGAGGAAATGATATTGTCCTAAACACTTGTGATTTAATAAAAGGATCCAAAGCAATTTTTAAATAGAAGCTTATGATCCTCTGTGGCTAAGTCATGCTCTCTAGTGTAGTATTTTGAATGATTTCATTTATTTCTGGAAAAATTGGAGAAATTGGAGCAATTTAATAATTTTGGCAAATGTAATTAAATGTACATTTGGGGAAGTTTAGCTTAGACAATTAATTATCCCCGAGCTGACAAGGTAACAATCTGTGGTCTACCTGCCTACCTGTCTACCTTTCTATCTACTAACCTGCCTACCTGTCTACCTGCCTACCTTTCTACCTGTCTACATACTAACCTGCCTACCTGTCTACCTGCCTACCTGTCTACCTTTCTATCTACTAACCTTTCTACCTGTCTACCTGCCTACCTTTCTACCTGTCTACCTAGTAACCTGCCTACCTGTCTACCTACTAACCCGTCTACCTGTCTACCTGTCTACCTACTAACCTGTCTACCTGTCTACCTACTAACCTGTCTACCTGTCTACCTGCCTACCTGTCTACCTTTCTATCTACTAACCTGCCTACCTGTCTACCTGCCTACCTTTCTACCTGTCTACCTACTAACCTGCCTACCTGTCTACCTACTAACCCGTCTACCTGTCTACCTGTCTACCTACTAACCTGTCTACCTGTCTACCTACTAACCTGTCTACCTGTCTACCTGTCTACCTACTAACCTGTCTACCTGTCTACCTGCCTACCTGTCTACCTTTCTATCTACTAACCTGCCTACCTGTCTACCTGCCTACCTTTCTACCTGTCTACCTACTAACCTGCCTACCTGTCTACCTGCCTTCCTTTCTACCTGTCTACCTACTAACCTGTCTACCTGCCTACCTTTCTACCTGTCTACCTACTAACCTGCCTACCTGTGTACCTACTAACCCGTCTACCTGTCTACCTACTAACCTGTCTACCTGTCTACCTACTAACCTGTCTACCTGTCTACCTACTAACCTGTCTACCTGTCTACCTGCCTACCTGTCTACCTTTCTATCTACTAACCTGCCTACCTGTCTACCTGCCTACCTTTCTACCGGTCTACCTACTAACCTGCCTACCTGTCTGCCTACTAACCTGTCTACCTGTCTACCTACTAACCTGTCTACCTGTCTACCTACTAACCTGTCTACCTACTAACCTATCTACCTGTCTACCTACTAACCTGTCTACCTGCCTACCTTTCTACCTGTCTACCTACTAACCTGTCTACCTGTCTACCTGCATACCTTTCTACCTGTCTACCTACTAACCTGCCTACCTGTCTCCATGCCTGCCTGTCTACCTGCCTACCTGTCTACCTGTCCACCTGCCTACCTGCCTACCTGTCTACCTGCCTACCTGTCTACCTGTCTACCTGCCTACCTGCCTACCTGTCTACCTGCCTACCTGCCTACCTGTCTACCTGCCTACCTGTCTACCTTTCTATCTACTAACCTTTCTACCTGTCTAAAGGCCTACCTTTCTACCTGTCTACCTACTAACCTGCCTACCTGTCTACCTGCCTTCCTTTCTACCTGTCTACCTACTAACCTGTCGACCTGCCTACCCTTCTACCTGTCTACCTACTAACCTGCCTACCTGTCTACCTACTAACCCGTCTACCTGTCTACCTACTAACCTGTCTACCTGTCTACCTAGTAACCTGTCTACCTACTAACCTGTCTACCTGTCTACCTGTCTACCTACTAACCTGTCTACCTGCCTACCTACTAACCTGTCTACCTGTCTACCTACTAACCTGTCTACCTACTAACCTGCCTATCTGCCTACCTGTCTACCTACTAACCTGTCTACCTGCCTACCTGTCTACCTACTAACCTGCCTACCTGTCTACCTGCCTACCTGCCTACCTGCCTACCTGTCTACCTGTCTACCTGCCTACCTGTCTACCTTTCTATCTACTAACCTGCCTACCTGTCTACCTGCCCACCTTTCTACCTGTCTACCTACTAACCTGCCTACCTGTCTACCTGCCTTCCTTTCTACCTGTCTACCTACTAACCTGTCTACCTGCCTACCTTTCTACCGGCCTACCTGCCTACCTGTCTACCTGCCTACCTGTCTGCCTGCCTACCTGCCTACCTTCTGCCTGTCTACCTATCTACCTACTAACCTGCCTACCTGTCTACCTGTCTACCTACTAACCTGTCTACCTGCCTACCTGTCTACCTACTAACCTGCCTATCTGCCTACCTGTCTACCTACTAACCTGTCTACCTGCCTACCTGTCTACCTACTAACCTGCCTACCTGTCTACCTGTCTACCTGCCTACCTGTCTACCTGCCTACCTGTCTACCTTTCTATCTACTAACCTCCTACCTACCTGTCTACCTACCCTGCCTTCCTTTCTACCTGTCTACCTACTAACCTGTCTGTCTACCTGCCTACCTGTCTACCTACCTGTCTACCTGCCCCTGCCTACCTGTCTAACCTGTCCTACCTGTCTACCTACTAACCTGTCTACCTGTCTCTACCTGTCTACCTACTAACCTGTCTACCTACTAACCTGTCTACCTGTCTACCTGTCTACCTGCTAACCTGTCTACCTACCTGTCTACCTGTCTACCTACTAACCTGTCTACCTACTAACCTGTCTGCCTGTCTCCTGCCTACCTGTCTACCTACTAACCTGTCTACCTGCCTACCTCTCTACCTACTAACCTGCCTACCTGTCTACCTGTCTACCTGCCTACCTGCCTACCTGTCTACCTGTCTACCTGCCTACCTGTCTACCTTTCTATCTACTAACCTGCCTACCTGTCTACCTGCCTTCCGTTCTACCTGTCTACCTACTAACCTGTCTACCTGCCAACCTTTCTACCTGTCTACCTACTAACCTGCCTACCTGTCTACCTGCCTACCTGTCTACATGCCTGCCTGTCTACCTGCCTACCTGTCTACCTGTCCACCTGCGTACCTTTCTACCTGTCTACCTACCTACCTACCTGTCTACCGGTCTACCTGCCTACCTGTCTACCTATCTACCTGTCTACCTGCCTACCAGTCTACCTGTCTACCTGCTTACCTGCCTACCTGCCTACCAGTCTACCTGTCTACCTGCTTACCTGCCTACCGGTCTACCTGTCTACCTGTCTACCTGCCTACCTGTCTACCTGTCTACCTGTCTACCTATCTACCTACTAACCTGTCTACCTGCCTACCTTTCTACCGGTCTACCTGCCTACCTGTCCACCTGTCTACCTGTCTACCTATCTACCTACTAACCTGCCTACCTGCCTACCTGCCTATCTACCTACTAACCTGCCTACCTGTCTACCTGCCTACCTATCTACCTACTAACCTGCCTACCTGCCTACCTGTCTACCTGCCTACTGGTCTACCTGTCTACCTATCTACCTACTAACCTGCCTACCTGCCTACCTGCCTACCTATCTACCTGCTACTAACCTGTCTACCTACCTACCTGTCTACCTGCCTACCTGCCTACCTGTCTACCTGCCTACCTGCCTACCTGCCTACCTGTCCACCTGCCTACCTGCCTACCTGTCTACCTGCCTACCTGTCTACCTGTCTACCTGCCTACCTGTCTACCTGCCTACCTGTCTACCTGCCTACCTGTCTACCTGCCTACCTGTACACCTGTGGCATATTTTCTTTATTGGTATGATAATTATTTCTCTCTTGCTCTCTCTATATGGTGATGGTTCAGGTGTACCAGTCTCTCTGAGGGACTGGGCTATCAATAACACTCCCTCCTCATCCCCTCCCTCTCTCCCTCTGTAGGTAGTAGTGTATGGTGATGGTTCAGGTGTACCAGTCTCTCTGAGGGACTGGGCTCTAGTTGATTCTGACTACCTGAGACAACAGGGTAAACAGTACAACACTCCACACTGTATAGCTGAGAGCTACCAACACCTCTCACTGAGAGTCAAAGAGTGAGTCTGTCTGTCTGGTTGACTGTCTGACTGTCTGTCTATTTTTCTGGCTGGCTGCCTGACTGGTTGTCTGTCTGTCTGTCTGATTGACTGTCTGTCTGATTGACTGTCTGACTGTCTGGCTGGCTGTGTGCTTGGCTGGCTGGCTGTGTGCTTGTCTGGCTCTCTGCCTGACTGGTTGACTGTCTGACTTGCTGGCTGTCTCTGTCTGGCTGTCTGACTGTGACTGACTGACTGTCTGCCTGTCTATCTGGTTGACTGTATGGCTGTCTGGCTAGTTGACTGTCTGACTGTCTGGTTGTCTGTCTTTGTCTGGCTGTATGTCTGGCTGTCTGTCTGTCTCTGACTGGCTAGCTGACTGTCTGGTTGACTGTCTGACTGGCTGTATGACTGTCTGGTTGACTGTTTGACTGGCTGTATGACTGTCTGGTTGACTGTTTGTCTGGCTGTATGACTGTCTGGTTGACTGTTTGACTGGCTGTATGACTGTCTGGTTGACCGTTTGTCTGGCTAGCTGACTGTCTGGTTGACTGTTTGACTGGCTAGCTGACTGTCTGGCTGACTGTTTGACTGGCTAGCTGACTGTCTGGTTGACTCTCTGACTGGCTGTATGACTGTCTAGTTGACTGTTTGTCTGGCTAGCTGACTGTCTGGTTGACTGTTTGACTGGCTGATTGACTGTTTGACTGTCTGGTTGACTGTTTGACTGGCTAGCTGACTGTCTGGTTGACTGTTTGACTGGCTGTATGACTGTATGGTTGACTGTTTGACTGGCTAGCTGACTGGCTGGTTGACTGCTTGACTGGCTAGCTGACTGGCTGGTTGACTGTTTGACTGGCTAGCTGACAGTCTGGTTGACTGTTTGACTGGCTGTATGACTGTCTGGTTGACTGTTTGACTGGCTAGCTGACTGTCTGGTTGACTGGTTGACTGGCTGGTTGACTGTTTGACTGGCTAGCTGACTGGCTGGTTGACTGTTTGACTGGCTAGCTGACTGTCTGGTTGACTATTTGACTGGCTAGCTGACTGTCTGGTTGACTGTTTGACTGGCTAGCTGACTGTCTGGTTGACTGTTTGACTGGCTAGCTGACTGTCTGGTTGACTGTTTGACTGGCTAGCTGACTGTCTGCCTGTCTTATTAAAACTGTATCTCCCTATCCAGGCTGAGGGAGCATGGAGCTACAGCGCTGGGTCCTGCTGCCTTGGTCTCCGTTGCTATGGCGTCTCGATACGTGGGGTCAAAGGTCAGAGCTGAGCATTCCATTCAATACCAGTTCACTTCCTGTCTCACAGCCAATCCGATGCCTGGTTGACATTCTGACAGCATGTCCCATTTCTGTCTGTTTGACAACTCCTATGTTATTGTTGCGACCATTTATAATCTTTCTGTGTTCTGTGATTGGTTGACCTCTAGGTGATCCTGTGTACAGACGGGCGAGCTAACATCGGATTGGGTCTAATGGAGGAGAGTCCCGCCCCTTTCTCCTCCCCCCAGTCACCTTACTTCTACAGACAGCTAGCCCACGAGGCAGCTAACAGTGGGTTAGTGTACCCCCGAAATACCTCCACGTACCCTCTATATACCACCGAAACCCATGTACCCCTAAATAAAATACAATGCACCCCCAAACATCTACGCCCAAAAGCTTATCACAAAACTCCCAAATATCATAACCCATAAAGCACCAAAACCTGGGTGGACAGCAGAGGACTGTTTACCCACTGGTCTAGCGAGGGGGGGCACAAGTTTTGGGGACCCCCCCAGATAGCATATGAACACATCATAAGCCATGGAATAAATGTTTAGAATTACAGGACTGACTGACTGACTGATTGGCTGACTGACTGATTGACTGACTGATTGACTGACTGACTGACTGATTGGCTGACTGACTGACTGATTGACTGACTGACTGGCTGACTGATTGATTGACTGATTGATTGACTGACTGATTTATTGACTGATTGATTGACTGACTGACTGATTGGCTGACTGATTGACTGGCTGACTGACTGATTGATTGACTGACTGACTGATTGGCTGACTGATTGGCTGACTGATTGGCTGACTGATTGGCTGACTGACTGGCTGACTGATTGATTGACTGACTGATTGGCTGATGGACTGACTGACTGCCTGATTGACTGACTGACTGACTGCCTGACTGATTAACTGACTGACTGACTGCCTGACTGGCTGACTGACTGACTGATTGGCTGACTGACTGACTGATTGGCTGACTGACTGATTGACTGATTGACTGACTGCCTGCCTGACTGACTGATTGACTGCCTGACTGACTGCCTGCCTGACTGACTGACTGCCTGCCTGATTGACTGACTGACTGATTGACTGACTGACTGCCTGATTGACTAATTTACTAACTGATTGACTGACTGACTGACTGCCTGATTGACTGACTGACTAATTTACTGACAGACTGACTAATTTACTGATTGACTGACTGATTGACTGACTGACTGACTGCCTGCCTGATTGACTAATTTACTGACTGATTGAATAACTGACTGACTGCCTGATTGACTGACTGACTAATTTACTGACTGACTGACTAATTTACTGACTGACTGACTAATTTACTGACTGACTAATTTACTGACTGATTGAATAACTGGCTGACTGCCTGATTGACTGACTGACTGCCTGATTTACTGACTGACTAATTTACTGACTGACTGACTAATTTACTGCCTGACTGACTGACTAATTTACTGACTGACTGACTAATTTACTGACTGACTGCCTGATTGACTGACTGATTGTATTACCTGTTTCTGCAGTGTGATAGTGTCGGTGATGACATTTGAGGGAACAGACTGCAGGTTGGCTGAGGTGGGACTACTGGCAGACCAGACTGGAGGCAGGGTGAGACTCATTCATTCACACACAACAGATCTGCCCAGTCGTGGACGCACACACACACACACACACACGCACACACACACGCACACACACACACACACACACACACACACACACACACACACACACACACACACACACACACACACACACACACACACACACACACACACACACACACACACACACACACACACACACACACACCTGTGTAAATGTCTCGGATAGCATCAGCCTAAGGAATAAAAAACAGAAACATGAAGGTAGAGTTTTGGCAGCCTCTGTGGCAGTACATGCCAGGAATGCGTGAGTGTGAGTGTGTGAGTTTAGCCATTGAGGTGATGAGAGATGTGCTTCCTTCCTTGTTTGTTTGTTACTTCAACAGTGTTCTAGAACACCTCGGTCTTCTCTGTCTCTAGTCCTCATTGGATGATTGGTTTAGTATGTGAAAGTTCATTTGACTCTCTCTCTCTTTCTCTTTCTCTCCTTTCCCTATGCTCCCTCTGCTCTCTTCTGCATCTCTCTTCCACACCTCCTCTTCTCACCAGTCCTTTCCCACACTTTCAATTCAATTCAATTCAAGGGCCTTTATTGCCATGGTAAACATTTCTCTACCTCTCACTCTTTCCTTCTCCTCCTACTCCCCCTCTTCCTCCTCCATGTCAGTCCAGAATATATACAGTGCCTTGCGAAAGTATTCGGCCCCCTTGAACTTTGCGACCTTTTGCCACATTTCAGGCCCAATTTTTCAGTTTTTGATTTGTTAAAAAAGTTTGAAATATCCAATAAATGTCGTTCCACCTCATGATTGTGTCCCACTTGTTGTTGATTCTTCACAAAAAAATACAGTTTTATATCTTTATGTTTGAAGCCTGAAATGTGGCAAAAGGTCGCAAAGTTCAAGGGGGCCGAATACTTTCGCAAGGCACTGGATGTATACATTGAGGGAAAAAAGTATTTGATCCCCTGCTGATTTTGTACATTTGCCCACTGGCAAAGAAATTATCAGCCTATAATTTTAATGGAAGGTTTATTTGAACAGCGAAAGACAGAATAACAAAAAAATACAGAAAAACGCTTGTCAAAAATGTTATAAATTTATTTGCATTTTAATGAGGGAAATAAGTATTTGACCCCTCTGCAAAACATAACTTAGTACTTGGTGGCAAAACCCTTGCTGGCAAAAAAGGTCAGACATTTCTTGTCGTTGGCCACCAGGTTTGCACACATGTCAGCAGGGATTTTGTCCCACTCCTCTTTGCAGATCTTCTCCAAGTCATTAAGTTTTCGAGGCTGACGTTTGGCAACTCAAACCTTCAGCTCCCTCCACAGATTTTCTATGGGATTATGGTCTGGAGACTGGCTAGGCCACTCCAGGGCCTTAATGTGCTTCTTCTTGAGCCACTCCTTTGTTGCCTTGGCCGTGTGTTTTGAGTCATTGTCATGCTGGAATACCCATCCATGACCCATTTTCAATGCCCTGGCTGAGGGAAGGAGGTTCTCACCCAAGATTTGACGGTACATGGCCCCGTTCATCGTCCCTTTGATGCGGTGAAGTTGTCCTGTCCCCTTAGCAGGAAAACACCCCCAAAGCATAATGTTTCCACCTCCATGTTTGACGGTGGGGATGGTGTTCTTGGGGTCATAGGCAGCATTCCTCCTCCTCCAAACACGGCGAGTTGAGTTGATGCCAAAGAGCTCCATTTTGGTCTCATCTGATGACAACACTTTCACCCAGTTGTCCTCTGAATCATTCAGATGTTCATTGGCAAACTTCAGACGGGCATGTATATGTGCTTTCTTGAGCAGGGGGACCTTGCGGGCGCTGCAGTATTTCAGTCCTTCAAGACGTAGTGTGTTACCAATTGTTTTCTTGGTCTTGGCCATGGTGGAGAGTTTGGAATCTGATTGATTGATTACTTCTGTGGACAGGTGTCTTTTATACAGGTAACAAACTGAGATTAGGAGCACTCCCTTTAAGAGTGTGCTCCTAATCTCAGCTCGTTACCTGTATAAAAGACACCTGGGAGCCAGAAACCTTTCTGATTGAGAGGGGGTCAAATACGTATTTCCCTCATTAAAATGCAAATCAATTTATAACATTTTTGACATGCGTTTTTGTTATTCTGTCTCTCACTGTACAAATTAACCTACCATTAAAATTACAGACTGATCATTTCTTTGTCAGTGGGCAAACGTACAAAATCAGCAGGGGATCAAATACTTTTTCCTTCACTGTATGTGTCACGCCCTGGCCATAGAGAGGCTTTTATTCTCTATTTTGGTTAGGCCAGGGTGTGACTAGGATGGGCATTCTAGTTTCTTTATTTCTATGTTTTTCTGTTTCTATGTTTTGGCCGGGTATGGTTCTCAATCAGGGACAGCTGTCTATCGTTGTCTCTGTTTGGGAATCATACTTCGGCAGCCTGTTTTGCCACCTTAGTTGTATAGTTAGTATAAGTTAGTTAGTTAGTTAGTTAGTTAATTAGTTATACAGTGCATTTGGAAAGTATTCAGACCCCTTGACTTTTTCCATAGTTTGTTACATTGCAGCCATATTCTAAAATTGATTAAATCATTTTGGTGTTTATAGATATTATGGACTGTATATGAATATAAAAGGTGTGTACAGCAGTAGTTATGAAGGATGAGCCTGGACTAGAATACAGTATATACATATGAAGTGGGTAAAACAGTATGTAAACTCACATCCTCTGTCAACTGTTCAGGTGAATATAGTAAGCATCGGAACCGTAGCAACAGAGATCCAGTCAGCTCTGGCCGACAACATACTAGCAACGGGTGTCATGGCAACGCTACTAGCAGCTGATGGCGTGTGAGTATGACTCCATTTTGGGTTAAGTGTGACACACACACACATCTTTGATTTCAATATCTGTTTTGTTTTTTATTCAAGTCTCTACAGTCAGTCATGAAAACATGTGACGTCTCTCTGTCTGTCCACCAGGTATTTCCCCTACGAGGAGGAGTGTAGCCACCGTCTAGTAAGGGAGATAGGGAACGTAACAGAAGCAGTAGAAATCACCTTTCAGTTCGCCTGCAAGCCTGACAGCGTAGAGAGTGAGTGATACACACACACACACACACACACACACACACATGCATAGATACATGCACAAACATGCACACAACAGTAGTGGGCTTGATTACCAACAAAAACGAGACGGCCTACAGGGAAGAGGTGAGGGCCCTTGGAGTGTGGTGTCAGGAAAATAACCTCACACTCAACGTCAACAAAACAAAGAAGATGATCGTGGACTTCAGGAAACAGCAGAGGGAGGACCCCCCCCCCCCTTCATCCACATCGACGGGACAGTAGTGGAGAAGGTGGAAAGTTTTAAGTTTCTTGGCGTACACATCACAGAAAAACTGAAATGATCCACCCACACAGACAGCGTGGTGAAGAAGGCCCAGTAGCGCCTCCTCAACCTCAGGAGGCTGAAGAAATGTGGCTTGTCACCCAATACCCTGACAAACTTTTTACAGATGCACAATCGAGAGCATCCTGTCGGAAACTGCACGGAAACTGCACCCTGTCAACCGCAAGACTTTCCAGAGGGTGGTGCGGTGGTGCGGTCTGCACAACGTATCACTGGGGGCAAACTACCTGCCCTCCATGACACCTACAGCACCCGATGTCACAGGAAGGCCAAAAAGATCATCAAGGACAACAACCACCCGAGCCACTGCCTGTTCACCCCGCTGTCATCCAGAAGGCGAGGTCAGTACAGGTGCATCAAAGCAGGGACCGAGAGACTGAAAAACAGCTTCTATCTCAAGGTCTTCAGACTGCTAAACAGCAATAACTAACTCAGAGAGGCTGCTGCCTACATCAAATCAAATCAAATGTATTTATATAGCCCTTCTTACATCAGCTGACATCTCAAAGTGTTGTACAGAAACCCAGCCTAAAACCCCAAACAGCAAGCACTGCAGGTGTAGAAGCACGGTGGCTAGGAAAAACTCCCTGAAAGGCCAAAACCTAGGAAGAAACCTAGAGAGGAACCAGGCTATGTGGGGTGGCCAGTCCTCTTCTGGCTGTGCCGGGTAGAGATTATAACAGAACATGGCTAAGATGTTCAAATGTTCATAAATGACCAGCATGGTCAAATAATAATAATCACAGGCAGAACAGTTGAAACTGGAGCAGCAGCACGGCCAGGTGGACTGGGGACAGCAAGGAGTCACCATGCCAGGTAGTCCTGAGGCATGGTCCTAGGGCTCAGGTCCTCTGAGAGAGAGAAATAAAGAGAGAAAGAGAGAATTAGAGAGAGCATACTTAAATTCACACAGGACTCCGGATAAGACAGGAGAAGTACTCCAGATATAACAAACTGACACTAGCCCCCCGACACATAAACTACTGCAACATAAATACTGGAGGCTGAGACAGGAGGGGTCAGGAGACACTGTGGCCCCATCCGATGATACCCCGGCACAGGGCCAAACAGGGAGGATATAACCCCACCCACTTTGCCAAAACACAGCCCCCACACCACTAGAGGGATATCTTCAACCACCAACTTACCATCCTGAGACAAGGCCGAGTATAGCTCACAAAGATCTCTGCCACGGCACAACCCAAGGGGGGTGCCAACCCAGACTGGAAGACCACGTCAGAGACTCAACCCACTCAAGTGACACACCCCTCCTAGGGACGGGATGACAGAGCACCAGTAAGCCAGTGACTCAGCCCCTGTAATAGGGTTAGAGGCAGAGAATCCCAGTGGAAAGAGGGGAACCGGCCAGCCAGAGACAGCAAGGGCGGTTCGTTGCTCCAGAGCCTTTCCGTTCACCTTCACACTCCTGGGCCAGACTACACTCAATCATATGACCTACTGAAGAGATGAGTCTTCAGTAAAGACTTACATGGAGACCCAATCACTGGCCACTTTAATAAATGGATCACTACTCACTTTAAACAATGTCACTTTAAATAATGCCACTTTAATAATATTTACATATCTTACATTACTCATACCACATGTATATACTGTATTTTATACCATCTATTGTCGCTCGGCCATCGCCCATCCATATATTTTTATGTACATATTCTCATTCACCCATTTAGATTTGTGTATTAGGTTGTTGTTGTGGAATTGTTAGATCACTTGTTAAATATTACTGCATGTTCAGAACTAGAAGCACAAGCATTTCACTACACTCACATTAACATCTGCTAACCATGTGTATGTGACCAATAAAATGTGAGTTGACATGCACAATCGCACACACTCTCAAACACACACACACAGTTCCCCATAGTGACTCCCTGTGTGTGTGTGTGTGTGTGTGTGTGCGTGCGTGCGTGTCTGTGTGTGCGTGCGTGTCTGCGTGCGTGTCTGTGTGTGCGTGTCTGTGTCTGTGTGTGTGTGTCTGTGTGTGTGTGCTTGTCTGTGTGTGCGTGTCTGTGTGTGTGTGTGTGTGTGTGTGTGTGTGTGTCTGTGTGTGTGTGCGTGCGTGTCTGTGTGTCTGTGTGTGCGTGTCTGTGTGTGCGTGTCTGTGTGTGTGTCTGTGTGTGTGTGTGTTTGTACAGGTTTCATGCGTAGAGCCAGACTACCGTTCCAGTTACAGCTGTCCTTCACCACCAGAGATCAACAGAACGTCACACGCATCATTACTGAACAGAGACGGGTTACAACCAGCAGGTAACGCACGCACGCACAGACAGACAGACAGACAGACAGA
>NC_056438.1:8166383-8183883 GCF_018296145.1 Oncorhynchus tshawytscha | reverse complement strand
AACTGCAACATTGTGAACCATAGATGATGGGGGTGATTTCTGACTGACAGTGACAGTCATTTAGACGGGAGGAAATTAAAGCAGGTCAAACTTTCTCCAGATCAGCGACTGCAAACAAATGACTTGACTTAAGCAATATTTCTTCAATGATAAAAGCAAGACTGGACAGGCTTCTCAACTTGCATTTCGCTACACTCGCATTAACATCTGCTAACCATGTGTATGTGACAAATAACATTTGATTTGATTTGACCTAAAGGTTAAAGGTTAAAGGTGAAGTTTTATTTTTTTTTTACAACCAAATCTCAATGATATAGACACCTTTTTATAATTATTTACATGTTTAAAAAACAAAAAACATGAAAAAAAGGCTCCAAAAACACCCAAATACATCCTTCTAGAGAAAAGCTCTTAATAAGATGGAATTTTATCATTGTGGATAAAGGTCGGAATCTTAACACCATAAGACCTACCGACAGAGCCGTTTTCTAAAATCTATTTGGTTGCTTTTGGAGCATTTGTTCATGTTCTGTAAAAAAAAAAAGTACTTATCCTTTCAGGTCAAAGTCAAAGAAGACAATGAGATTTCTGGCAATAGGCTTTACATCGGTGGACAAAGGAACAAGGCTATTTTTAATCTAGGTTTCTATCAAGGTGTGGATCAAATAATGGGAATCCTCTGATTTCTTGTAAGTGAGCTGGAGGAAGTTGTCAGAAATCCAACGTTTGATGTCAGCAAACACTTGAGTAAGGTAGCTAAGCTAGTCTTATTGGTAAATAAGGTAGCTAAGCTAGTCTGATTGGTAAATAAGGTAGCTAAGCTAGTCTGATTGGTAAATAAGGTAGCTAAGCTAGTCTTATTGGTAAATAAGGTAGCTAAGCTAGTCTGATTGGTAAATAAGGTAGCTAAGCTAGTCTGATTGGTAAATAAGGTAGCTAAGCTAGTCTGATTGGTAAATAAGGTAGCTAAGCTAGTCTGATTGGTAAATAAGGTAGCTAAACTAGTCTGATTGGTAAATAAGGTAGCTAAGCTAGTCTGATTGGTAAATAAGGTAGCTAAGCTAGTCTGATTGGTAAATAAGGTAGCTAAGCTAGTCTGATTGGTAAATAAGGTAGCTAAGCTAGTCTGACTGGTAAATAAGGTAGCTAAGCTAGTCTGATTGGTAAATAAGGTAGCTAAGCTAGTCTGATTGGTAAATAAGGTAGCTAAGCTAGTCTGACTGGTAAATAAGGTAGCTAAGCTAGTCTGATTGGTAAATAAGGTAGCTAAGCTAGTCTGATTGGTAAATAAGGTAGCTAAGCTAGTCTGATTGGTAAATAAGGTAGCTAAGCTAGTCTGATTGGTAAATAAGGTAGCTAAGCTAGTCTGATTGGTAAATAAGGTAGCTAAGCTAGTCTGATTGGTAAATAAGGTAGCTAAGCTAGTCTGATTGGTAAATAAGGTAGCTAAGCTAGTCTGATTGGTAAATAAGGTAGTTAAGCTAGTCTGATTGGTAAATAAGGTAGCTAAGCTAGTCTGATTGGTAAATAAGGTAGCTAAGCTAGTCTGATTGGTAAATAAGGTAGCTAAGCTAGTCTGATTGGTAAATAAGGTAGCTAAGCTAGTCTGATTGGTAAATAAGGTAGTTAAGCTAGTCTGATTGGTAAATAAGGTAGCTAAGCTAGTCTGATTGGTAAATAAGGTAGCTAAGCTAGTCTGATTGGTAAATAAGGTAGCTAAGCTAGTCTGATTGGTAAATAAGGTAGCTAAGCTAGTCTGACTGGTAAATAGGGTAGCTAAGCTAGTCTGATTGGTCAATAAAGCTGTGTGTTCATCCACAGTGAAACGGAATGTTATGACTGCGGATGATGTCACCTAGGTGTGGATGATGTCACCTAGGGGAAGCATGTACAGAGAAATAAGGAAGGGGCAGGTCAGGGTTTTCAGATGTAATTGATATATTACAGGTTGTGGTAGTTGTGTATGATGTAGTGAGTACCAGATGATACTGAGCCACCTTCTCATCGAGGTACATCTGCCACATAAATATGACCAGAACCAACCGAGGGCAACTCCGGAGATTCCCACCCACCTCTCCAGCCAACAGAGCTTAATAAATGGGCAAATATTGTACAATCCAGGTGTGCAAAGTTCTTAGAGACTTACCCAAATGACTGTTTTATTTTTCATTAGTTTTTAAACAAATGATTTTAAAAAATTCTTCCACTTTCACATTACAGAGTATTTTCTGTAGATTGTTGACAAAAGAAACCTCCACTCTGTTGACCATTTTAACCCCATTCTGTAAAATGACAAAATGATGAGAAGAGTAAAAAGGGTGTGAATACTTTATGAATAGCTCTGGGATTAACTGCTTCAGCAACATTTCTAAATGAACTATGTGACATATGGCCTAGGTTGTTTGTCTCTCTGTCTCTCTCTCTCTCACTCCTTCTCTCTCTCTCTCTCCCTCTCTATCTCCTTCTCTCCTCTCTCTCCTTCCCTCTCTCTCCTTCTCTCCTCTCTCTCTCCTTCCCTCTCTCTCCTTCTCTCCTCGCTCTCTCCTTCTCTCTCTCTCTCTCTCTCCTTCTCTCTCTCCTTCTCTCTCTCTTCTCTCTCTTCTCTCCACTTCTCTCCACTTCTCTCTCTCTCTCTCTCTCTCCTTCCCTCTCTCTCTTCTCTCTCTCTCTCTCTCTCTCCTTCACTCTCTCTCCTTCTCTCCTCTCTCTCTCTCTCTCCTCTCTCCTCTCTCTCTCTCTCTCCTTCCCACTCTCTCCTCTCCTCTCTCTCTCTCTCCTTCTATCCCCTCTCTCTCTCTCTCCTTCCCCCTCTCTCTCTCTCTCTCTCTCTCTCTCTCTCTCTCTCTCTCTCTCTCTCTCTCTCTCCACTCCATCTCCAGGTTGAGATTCCCACCCACTTTTCCTGCCGGTTGAGAAGAATGTTATGATCGATAGCATCAAACGTGATGAAACTGCTGTCACAGCTTGATATATAGCTCCGTCTGTACAGAAATAGCTCTGGGTAGAACTGCTTCAGCGACATTTCTAAATGAATTGCGTGACAGATGGCCTAGGTTGTTCCTTTCTTTCTCTATCTCTCTTTCTCATCATCAATTACATTTCAATTTAAGGGCTTTATTGACATGGGAAACATATGTTAACATTGCCAAAGCAAGTGAAGTAGATCATAAACAAAAGTGAAATAAACAATAAAAATGAACAGTAAATATTACACTCACAGAAGTTTCAAAAGAATAAAGAAATTTTAAATGTCATATTATGTCTATATACAGTGTTGTAATGATGTGCAGATAGTTAAAGTACAAAAGGGAAAATAAATAAACATAAATATAGGTTGTATTTACAATGGTGTTTTTGTTCTTCACTGGTTGCCCTTTTCTTGTGGCAACAGGTTACACATCTTGCTGCTGTGATGGCACACTGTGATATTTCATCCAGCAGATATGGGGTTAATAATCAAAATTGGGTTTGTTTTCAAATTATTTGTGGATGTGTGTAATCTGAGGGAAATATGTGTCTCTAGTATGGTCATACATTTGGCAGGAGGTTCTCTCTCCATTTCTGTTTCTCTATTTGTTTTAAAGGATTACTGCAAGATTTAGAGATTTAGGTCATTTATCTACTTACTGTTAAGGCACGCCTCTGTGAAGAGGGAACGCAACAACCTGCTACAACTCAACTCCCCGTGAAGTGAAAGAGGTATGGGACTGTAGGTGCGAGTAAGGATGACAAAAGGCAGAATTTACCGCTCACAAGGAATTTATTCCTTCACAAGGTAATATGGGGGAAATGGGCTGGACAGAACCAGAGCTAAGAAAATACATCTCAAAGCCCCCTCTCCTACCTTACCTAACCTACCCACCTACCCTCTCCTACCTTACCTGCCTACCCACCTACCCTCTCCTACCTTACCCACCTACCCTCTCCTACCTTACCCACCTACCCTCTCCTACCCTCTCCTACCTTACCTGCCTACCCTCTCCTACCTTACCTGCCTACCCTCTCCTACCTTACCTGCCTACCCTCTCCTACCTTACCTGCCTGCCCACCTACCCTCTCCTACCTTACCTGCCTACCCACCTCCCTCTACCTTACCTGCCTACCCACCTACCCTCTCCTACCTTACCTGCCTACCCTCTCCTACCTTACCTGCCTACCCACCTACCCTCTCCTACCTTACCTGCCTACCCTCTCCTACCTTACCTGCCTACCCTCTCCCTCTCCTTACCTGCCTACCCTCTCCTACCCTCTCCTACCTTACCTGCCTACCCACCTTACCTACCCTCTCCTACCTTACCTGCCTACCCTCCTACCCTCTCCTACCTTACCTGCCTACCCTCTCCTACCTTACCTGCCTACCCACCTTACCTACCCTCTCCTACCTTACCTGCCTACCCACCTTACCTACCCACTCCTACCTTACCTGCCTACCCACCTTACCTACCCTCTCCTACCTTACCTGCCTACCCACCTACCCTCTCCTACCTTACCTGCCTACCCTCTCCTACCTTACCTGCCTACCCACCTACCCTCTCCTACCTTACCTGCCTACCCTCTCCTACCTTACCTGCCTACCCCTACCCTCTCCTACCTTACCTGCCTACCCTCCTCCTACCTTACCTGCCTTACCCTCTCCTACCTTACCTGTCTACCCTCTCCTACCTTACCTGCCTACCCTCCCTACCTTACCTGCCTACCCTCTCCTACCCACCTGCCTACCCTCTCCTACCTTACCTGCCTACCCTCTCCTGCCTTACCTGCCTACCCTCTCCTACCTTACCTGCCTACCCACCTACCCTCTCCTACCTTACCTGCCTACCCTCTCCTACCTTACCTGCCTACCCACCTACCCTCTCCTACCTTACCTGCCTACCCTCTCTACCTTACCTGCCTACCCACCTACCCTCTCCTACCTTACCTGCCTGCCCACCTACCCTCTCCTACCTTACCTGCCTACCCACCTACCCTCTCCTACCTTACCTGCCTACCCACCTACCCTCTCCTACCTTACCTGCCTACCCACCTACCCTCTCCTACCTTACCTGCCTGCCCACCTACCCTCTCCTACCTTACCTGCCTACCCACCTACCCTCTCCTACCTTACCTGCCTACCCACCTACCCTCTCCTACCTTACCTGCCTACCCACCTCCTACCTTACCTGCCTACCCACCTACCCTCTCCTACCTTACCTGCCTACTCTCTCCTACCTTACCTGCCTACCCACCTAACCTACCCTCTCCTACCTTACCTGCCTACCCACCTAACCTACCCTCTCCTACCTTACCTGCCTACCCACCTAACCTACCCTCTCCTACCTTACCTGCCTACCCACCTAACCCTACCCTCTCCTACCTTACCTGCCTACCCACCTAACCTACCCTCTCCTACCTTACCTGCCTACCCACCTAACCTACCCTCTCCTACCTTACCTGCCTACCCACCTAACCTACCCTCTCCTACCTTACCTGCCTACCCACTACTTACCTAACCTACCCTCTCCTACCTTACCTGCCTACCCACTACTTACCTAACCTACCCTCTCCTACCTTACCTGCCTACCCACTACTTACCTAACCTACCCTTTCCTACCTTACCTGCCTACCCACTACTTACCTAACCTACCCTCTCCTACCTTACCTGCCTACCCACTACTTACCTAACCTACCCTCTCCTACCTTACCTGCCTACCCACTACTTATCTAACCTACCCTCTCATACCTTACCTGCCTACCCACCTAACCTACCCTCTCCTACCTTACCTGCCTACCCACCTAACCTACCCTCTCCTACCTTACCTGCCTACCCTCTCCTACCTTACCTGCCTACCCACTACCCACCTAACCTACCCTCTCCTACCTTACCTGCCTACCCACTACTTACCTAACCTACCCTCTCCTACCTTACCTGCCTACCCACCTAACCTACCCTGTCCCTACCTTACCTGCCTACCCACTACTTACCTACCATCTCCTACCTTACCTACCTACCCACCTAACCTACCCTCTCCTACCTTACCTGCCTACCCACCTAACCTACCCTCTCCTACCTTACCTGCCTACCCACCTAACCTACCCTCTCCTACCTTACCTGCCTACCCACCTAACCTACCCTCTTCTACCTTACCTGCCTACCCACCTAACCTACCCTCTCCTACCTTACCTGCCTACCCACCTAACCCACCCTCTCCTACCTTACCTGCCTACCCACTACTTACCTAACCTACCCTCTCCTATCTTACCTGCCTACCCACCTAACCTACCCTCTCCTACCTTACCTGCCTACCCACTACTTACCTAACCTACCCTCTCCTACCTTACCTGCCTGCCTACCCACCTAACCTACCCTCTCCTATCTTACCTGCCTACCCACCTAACCTACCCTCTCCTACCTTACCTGCCTACCCACTACTTACCTAACCTACCCTCTCCTACCTTACCTGCCTACCCACTACTTACCTAACCTACCCTCTCCTACCTTACCTGCCTACCCACTACTTACCTAACCTACCCTCTCCTACCTTACCTGCCTACCCACTACTTACCTAACCTACCCTCTCCTACCTTACCTGCCTACCCACTACTTACCTAACCTACCCTCTCCTACCTTACCTGCCTACCCACCACTTACCTAACCTACCCTCTCCTACCTTACCTGCCTACCCACTACCAACCTAACCTACCCTCTCCTACCTTACCTGCCTACCCACTACTTACCTAACCTACCCTCTCCTACCTTACCTACCTACCCACTACTTACCTAACCTACCCTCTCCTACCTTACCTGCCTACCCACCTTACCTAACCTACCCTCTCCTACCTTACCTGCCTACCCACTACTTACCTAACCTACCCTCTCCTACCTTACCTGCCTACCCACTACTTACCTAACCTACCCTCTCCTACCTTACCTGCCTAACCACTACTTACCTAACCTACCCTACCTTACCTGCCTACCCACTACTTACCTACCCTCTCCTACCTTACCTGCCTACCCACTACTTACCTAACCTAACCTACCCTCTCCTATCTTACCTGCCTACCCACTACTTACCTAATTTAACACCACCTGGTGCCCTAACAAAAATACAGGGTCCGCCCAGGAGATTCTTTGAGATTCTTCAAATAGCCACCCTTTGCCTTGATGACAGCTTTGCACACTTTGGGACTGAGATCCGGGCTCTTCGCAGGCCATGGCAGAACACTGACATTCCTGTCTTGCAGAAAATCACGTACAGAACGAGCAGTATGGCTGGTGGCATTGTCATGCTGGAGGGTCATGTCAGGATGAGCCTGCAGGAATGGTACCACATGGAGGATGTCTTCCCTGTAAGGCACAGCGTTGAGATTGCCTGAAATGACAACAAGCTCAGTCCGATGATGCTGTGACACACCATCCCAGACTATGATGGACCCTCCACCTCCAAATCGATCCGGCTCCAGAGTACAGGCCTCGGTGTAAGGCGCATTCCTTCGACAATAAACGCGAATCCGACCATCACCCCTGGTGAGACAAAACCGCAACTTGTCAGTGAAGAGCACTTTTTGCCAGTCCTGTCTGGTCCAGCGACGGTGGGTTTGTGCCCATAGGCGAAGTTGTTGCCGGTGATGTCTGGTGAGGACCTGCCTTACAACAGGCCTACAAGCCCTCAGTCCATCCTCTCTCAACCTATTTTCGGACAGTCTGAGCACTGATGGAGGGATTGTGCGTTCCTGGTGTAACTCGGGCAGTTGTTGTTACCATTCTGTACCTGTCCCGCAGGTGTGATGTTTGGATGTACCGATCCTGTGCAGGTGTTGTTACATGTGGTCTGCCACTGCGAGGACGATCAGCTGTCCGTCCTGATTCCCTGTAGCGCTGTCTTAGGTGTCTCACAGTACGGACTTTGCAATTTATTGACCTGGCCACATCTGCAGTCCTCATGCCTCCTTGCAGCATGCCTAATGCAGATAAGCAGGGACCCTGGGCATCTTTCTTTTGGTGTTTTCCAGAGTCAGTAGAATGGCCTCTTTAGTGTCCTACGTTTTCATAACTGTGACCTTAATTGCCTACCGTCTGTAAGCTGTTAGTCTTAATGACCGTTCCACAGGTGCATGTTCATTCATTGTTTATGGTTCATTGAACAAGCATGGGAAACCAAAGTTCCAAAGACTGGACCTAACATACAATAGGTTTTGTAGTGATTCCTATCTATGTTGAAGATATAAAACATATTTGTTGGTCTGATGTGTGTAGTTAGGAGCACCCATAAAGAAAATGACTAACATCTGTTAAATCCCAGTGGATTGATGAGGAATTAAAAAAATTATCTGTTTTTATTTAACTAGGCAAGTCAGTTAAGAACAAATTCTTATTTTCAATGATGGCCTAGGAACAGTGGGTTAACTGCCTGTTCAGGGGCAGAACAACAGATTTGTACCTTGTCAGCTCGGGTGTTTGAACTCGCAACCTTCCAGTTACTAGTCCAACGCTCTAACCACTAGGCTACCCTGCCGCCCCAGTTTGAGAGGGACGAGGCAAAAGGAATAGCTGAAAAGTCTGGCTGCACAGACGGTTGGCAAACGTACTGTAAATTGAGAATCGTAAATTGAGAAATCACATCACTAAAAACTAAACAAAAAGAAGAACAAATTGTACTATGAAACAAAGATAAATGATATAATGGATGAAAGTAAAAAGGCAAACTCAGATCGTTCATCACAAAACCCTGTGATATTGCCAACTACTTTAACCTCTACGGGATCGGTGCCCCCCCACCCACATTACCAGATCTATTGTGTTATATTCTTCTACATTCATTTCACATTTCCACAAACTTCAAAGTGTTTCCTTTCAAATGGCATCAAGAATCAGCGTATCCTTGCTTCAGGTCCTGAGCTACAGGCAGTTAGATTTGGGTATGTCATTTTAGGACAATATTTTTTTTTTTTAAAGGGTTTGATCCTTTTAATGATTTTAAAGATTAGCAATAAGATCCGCTTTAGATGACATCCGCATAACAGTTGTTTTGGCGGTGTCGGAGGTGGAACTGAGTCAGAGCTTTCAAATTCTCAAGCGTCTCCTGGCATTACGCGGACCTGGCCATTGTCTGCACGATATCCCATGCTGCCTTGTTTACAAGTTCTAACACTGGAATGTGAGATGTAATCTACAACTCGATTAGGCTGATAGAAATCCTCATTATTTTGATGAGTGCATTATTTCTATACTCTCGTTCTGAACTTCTATTGCGAGTCGTAGAGGTGTGGCATTGTGGCAATGATCAAGAGCAGTGATGTAAAGTACGTAAGTAAAAATACTTTCAAGTACTACCTAAGAAGTTTTTTGGGGGTTATCTGTTACTTTACTATTTATATATTTTTTGACAACTTTTACTTTTACTTTACTACATTCCTAAGGAAAATGATGTACTTTTTTTTTACTCCATACATTTTCCCTGACACCCAAAAGTACTCATAAGATTTTAATGCTTAGCAGGACAGGAAAATGGTCCAATTCACACACTTATCAAGTTTGTAAATGATGTCTGAGTGTTGGATTGAGCCCCGAGTTTTCTGTAAAGAAAATAAAAAAAGTAGCACTTGTGGCCATCTGCTTTACTTAATATAAGGAACTCGAAAATGATTTATACTTGTACTTTTATTTTTTAGCAATTTACATTTACTTTTGATACTTAAGTATATTTAAATCCAAATGCTTTTAGACTTTTAGACTTTTACTCAACTAGTATTTTACTCAGTGGCTCACCACAGTTACACCTCCGACACCACAGTTACACTTCCGACACCTCCAAAAAATAATCTTTGCAGGTGTCGGCTATCACTGGTTAAAGCTTGATCTGATTGAATCTAGGCCTTAGGCATGACAGGCCAATAACAAACATGGTAGTGGACTATATTGCCATTCCTATTTGCCATATCTTCAATCTAAGCCTACAGGAAAGTGTGTGCCCTCAAGCCTGGAGAGAAGCAAAAGTAATTCCACTACCAAAGAATAGCAAAACACCCTTTACTGGTTCAAACAGCGGACCAATCAGCTACAGACCCTTCAGCACGCTTATAGGGAAGGGCATTCAACATGTATGGCACTAACTTAAATGACTGATGATTGGCGGAAATAAATCGATAATCAGAAGATTGTGATGTTTTGTTACGACTACATTGCAGCTTTTGACATTTTTGATCATAGTCTGCTGCTGAAAACACTTACTGTATGTGTTATGGCTTTACATCCTCTGCTACGCTGTGATCGAGAGTTACCTGTCTAACAGAAAACACAGGGTGTTCTTTAATGGATGCCTCTCGAACATAATCCAGGAAGAGTTTGGCATACCTCAAGGCAGCTGTCTCGGCCCCTTTTCTTCTATTTTTACTAATGACCTACCACTAGCACAGAGGTAAAACAGTGTGTTTATATGTATGCTGATGACTCAACATTATACACATCAGCTACCACAGCAATTGAAATCACTAAACCACTTAACAAAAAGCTGCAGTTAGTTTTAGAATTGGTGGCAAGTAAAAAGCTAGTCCAAAATATATGAAAAACTAAAAGCATTGTATTTGGGACAAACCATAAACCTAAATGTTGTTGAGGACACTAAACTGCTGGATTGAGTAACCCTGGATTGTAAACTGACATGGTCAAAACATATTGATGCAACTGTAGCTAAGATGTGGAGAAGTCTCTCCGTGATAAATAGATGCTCTGCTGTCTTGACATCAATCAAATCACAATCAAATTTGATTTGTCTCATGTGCCGAATACAACTTGTGTAGACTTGAAGGACTTTAATGTGAAATGCTTGTTTAAAAAAACTAAATAAAAACAACAAATAAATAGTACCACAATACATTTTTAAAATAGAAACATTTATAAAATAATGTAGCTGCAAGCAGCATGCCGGGGTTCAGCTACGGGCCCACTGTGCCACGTTGAGGATTTTTTTTTGTTTAGACATTGTGCAAGGATGAGTTACTTCTGTAATGTTATCCAAGCTTATATCACAATTCAAAATCATTTGCATGATCAGTTTGATTTTGTTGTACTTTGGACCATTTTCAATGATGTTGACTACTTTAAAAGTGTTCTTCTCCAGAATTCAAGGCACACTTAACCAGCATGACTCCCACAGCATTCTGCAGTGATATGCCATCCCATTTGGTTTGGGCTAAGTGGGTCTATCATTTGTTTTTCCACAGGACAATGACCCAAAACACCTCCAGGCTGTGTAAGTGCTATTTGACCAAGAACTAGAGTGATGGAGTGCTGCATCAGATGACCTGACCTCCACAATCATCCGACCTCAACCCAATTGAGATGATTTGGGATGAGTCGGACCGCAGAGTGAAGGAAAAGCAGCCAAGAAGTGCTCAGCATATATGGGAATTCCATCAAGACTGTTGGAAAAGCATTCCAGGTGAAGCTGGTTGAGGGAATGCTAAGCGTGTGCAAAGCTGTCATCAAGGCAAAGGGTGGCTATTTGAAGAATCTCAAATATAAAATATATTTTGATCTGTTTAACACTTTTTTGGTTACTACATGATTATTTCATAGTTTTGATGTCTTCACTATTATTCTACAATGTAGAAAATAGTAAAAATAAAGAAAAACTCTTGAATGATTGTTGTAAAACGTTGTGTGTCAGAATAATAGTAGAGAGACAGTTGAAGTGGGAAGTTTACATACACCTTAGCCAAATACATGTACACTCAGTTTTTCACCAGTCCTGACATTTAATCCTAGTAAAAATTCCCTGTCTTAGGTCAGTTAGGATCACAACTTTATTTTAAGAATGTGAAATGTCAGAATAATAGTAGAGAGAATTATTTATTTCAGCTTTTATTTCTTTCATCATATTCCCAGTGGGTCAGAAGTTTACATACACTCAATTAGTATTTGGTTGCATTGCCTTTATATTGTTTAACTTGGGTCAAACGTTTTGGATAGCCTTCCACAAGCTTCCCACAATACGTTGGGTGAATTTTGGCCCATTCCTCCTGACAGAGCTGGTGTAACTGAGTCAGGTTTGTAGGCCTCCTTGCTCGCACATGCTTTTTCAGTTTTGCCCACAAATTGTCTATGGGATTGAGGTCAGGGCTTTGTGACGGCCTCTCCAATATCTTGACTTTGTTGTCCTTAAACCATTTTGCCACAACTTAGGAAGTATGCTTGGGGTCATTGTCCATTTGGAAGACCCATTTGCGACCAAGCTTTAACTTCCTGACTGATGTCTTGAGATGTTGCTTCAATATATCCACATAATTTTCCCACCTCATGATGCCATCTATTTTTTTAAGTGCACCAGTCCCTCCTGCAGCAAAGCACCCCCACAACATGATGCTGCCACCCCGTACTTCAGGGTTTGGATGGTGTTCTTCGGCTTGCAAGAAACCTCCTTTCTCCAAACATAACGATGGTCATTATGGCCAAACAGTTCTATTTTTGTTTCATCAGACCAGAGGACATTTCTCCAAAAAGTATGATCTTTGTCCCCATGTGCAGTTGCAAACCGTAGTCTGGCTTTTTTATGGCGGTTTTGGAGCAGTTGCTTCTTCCTTGCTGAGTGGCCTTTCAGTTTACGTCGATATAGGACTCGTTTTACTGTGGATATAGATACTTTTGTACCTGTTTCCTCCAGCATCTTCACAAGGTCTTTTGCTGATGTTCTGGGATTGATTTGCACTTTTCGCACCAAAGTACATTCATCTCTAGGAGACAGAACGCGTCTCCTTCCTGAGTGGTATGACGGCTGCATGGTCCCATGGTGTTTATACTTGCGTAGTATTGTTTGTACAGATGAACGTGATACCTTCAGATGTTTGGAAATTGCTGCCAAGGATGAACCAAACCTGTGGTGGTCTACAATTTTTTTTCTGAGGTCTTGGCTGATTTCTTTTGATTTTCCCATGATGTCAAGCAAAGAGGCACTGAATTTGAAGGTAGGCCTTGAAATACATCCACAGGTACACCTCCAATTGACTCTCATGATGTCAATTATCCTATCAGAAGCTTCTAAAGCCGTGACATAATTTTCTGGAATTTTCCAAGCTGTTTAAAGGCACAGCCAACTTAGTGTATGTAAACTTCTGACCCACTGGAATTGTGATACAGTGAATTATAAGTGAAATAATCTGTCTGTAAACAATTGTTGGATAAATTACTTGTGTCATGCATAAAGTAGATGTCCTAACCCATTTGCCAAATCTATAGTTTGTTAACAAGAAATTTGTGGAGTGGTTGAGAAATTAGTTTTAATGACTCCAACCTAAGTGCATGTAAACTTCTGACTTCAACTGTATATACAGGGAGTACCAGTACCAAATTAATGTGGAGCTATGTGCAAGGAGTACTGTGATAGAAAACGTACATACTTACTTGATTTGTTGGATATTTAACAATGATTTACAAACAGTAAGATATTTCTGTCCTGCTAATGCTGAGTTTTATGGTTTCCACTCTAGCTTCCTGCAGCTAGTCTGGGTGTCGTAGACATGGGTTTTACAAGAGATAGCTTGATGCTGACAATTGATTGACGTCTCGGTGATAAAAACAAAAAACAGCCACATTCCAGTCTATCATTAGTTGTGCATGTGAGACATATGTCTCCAGTCTAACTGGGCTTGCATTCTGTAGATGAGATTGTGTGTGTGTCCGAGATAGAGACAGCCTGAAGGGATAGAACAAACATTTCAGCCTCTGGGAAACTTAGCCTGGAGGATTAGAAGACTGTTGAGCTGACTGGTTTCATTATTGCAATAATTAATCAATATTAAATAAAGATGATTGTTTAAATAAATGGCCAAGTCTCTCTCAGTTCTGAATTTCCATAACAGTACAAGTGCCAGATCAATGTGGAGCTGTATACAGGAAGTACCAGATCAATTATTTATTTTTATTTAACCTTTATTTAACCAGGAAGGGCTCATCGAGATTAAAATCTCTTTTTCAAGAGCGCCCTGGCCAAGATAGGCAGCACCAAGTCATTACAAAAAAATTACAGACAGACAACATGAAAAACTACAAGTAATCCAGTAAAAACCATTTGAATTCACAATAGTATAAAACAGCAAATTAAAAACATTGACAGGTCAGGGAAAATGCCTCAAAATCCTTCATCAGTGATTTAAAAACACCAATCGGGACAAGTTCTTCCAGTTTAAAAGTATTTTGTAAGGCGTTCCAAGACGATGGCGCAGAGGACATAAAAGCCCTTTTACCAAATTCAGTTTGGACATTTGGAACAGTTAGCAGGATAAAGTCCAGCGAACGAAGAGACGACCCACCACATTTCTGAACAATAAAAATGCCCAAATAAAAAGGTAGTAATCCCAAAATGGCTTTGTAAATAAAGTATACCAGTGACTGAGCCTACGAGTGACTAGAGAAGGCCAGCCAACCCTGGTATACAAAGTGCAGTGGTGCGTAAGGGTTTTTCAGTTTAAAATAAATCTCAAAGTGCCATGGTAAAGAGTGTCAATTGATCTCAAACACTGAGCGGAAGCATTCATATATAAAATATCCCCATAGTCTAGTAAAGGCATAAATGTAGCTGATACTAGCCTCCTTCTGGCTTCAAAAGAAAAACAGGCCTTATTCCTAAAATAAAATCCCAATTTCAGCTTCAATTTTTTTGTAAGTTGTTGAAAATGCAATTTAAAAGAGAGGCCGTCATCAATTAAAATTCCAAGATATTTATATGAGGTTACAATCTCAATCTCCTTGCCCTGACAGGTAGTAATAGGTGAAAGGTTCAGAGGTCTATTTCTTGCTTTAGAAAACACCATTAGTTTAGTTTTGTCAGTATTGAGGATAAGCTTCAATTGACACAAGGTATGTTGAACAGTATAAAAAGCAGTTTGCATGTTCTGGAAAGCTTTTGCTAGAGATGAGGCATAACAGTAAATAACAGTATCATCAGCATAAAAACGAAGTTGTGCATTTTGGACATTTTTTGTCTAAATCATTTATATAAATAGTGAATAAGAGAGGACCAAGTACAGAGCCTTGGGGCACTCCAGCTCAATGTGGAGCTTTGTACAGGAAGTACCAGTACCAGATCAATGTGGAGCTATGTACAGGAAGTACCAGATCAATGTGGAGATATATACAGGAAGTACCAGTGCCAGATCAATGTGGAGCTGTATACAGGAAGTACCAGATCAATTTGGAGCTATATACAGGAAGTACCAGATCAATGTGGAGATATATACAGGAAGTACCAGTACCAGATCAATGTGGAGCTATATACAGGTAGTACCAGTACCAGATCAATGTGGAGCTATATACAGGTAGTACCAGTACCAGATCAATGTGGAGATATATACAGGAAGTACCAGTACCAGATCAATGTGGAGCTATATACAGGGAGTACCAGTACCAGATCACTGTAGAGATATATACAGGAAGTACCAGATCAATGTTAAGCTGTATACTATTTTACATGTCTGGAAATGACCTATTATCAACGTTCAGAAAATACATATTTTCAGTGTCGGAAATGGGATCAATATTAACTATACAGGGCCTTATGAAAGACTAAATTGTAAATGAAATATTTCTGACTCTAGACTTTTTCCACATTTTGTTGTGTAAAAGACTGAATTTAAAATAGATAAGATTGAGATTCTGTGTCATTGGCCTACACACTCGATAATGACTAAGTATATATTTTTTTTAATTCATAAAAAATGTAAAGCTGCAATGTCTTTAGTCGATAAGTTAAGTAAGATAAGATAACACACACACACACACACACACACACACACACACACACACACACACACACACACACACACACACACACACACACACACACACACACACACACACTACATAAAATTTAACCTTTTTTAACTAGGCAAGTCAGTTAAGAACAAATTATTATTTACAATGACACCCGACCGGGGAACAGTGGGTTAACTGCCTTGTTCAGGGGGAGAACAATAGATTTTTACCTTGTCAGCTCGGGGGATTTGCCCTAGCAACCTATCAGTTACAGGCCCAACGCTCTAACCACTAGGCTACCTGCCTCTAACCACTAGGCTACCTGCCTCTAACCACTAGACTACCTGCCTCTAACCACTAGACTACCTGCCTCTAACCACTAGACTACCTGCCTCTAACCACTAGACTACCTGCCTCTAACCACTAGGCCACCTGCCTCTAACCACTAGGCTATCTGCCTCTAACCACTAGGCTACCTGCCTCTAACCACTAGGCTACCTGCCTCTAACCACTAGGCTACCTGCCTCTAACCACTAGGCTACCTGCCTCTAACCACTAGGCTATCTGCCTCTAACCACTAGACTACCTGCCTCTAAAAACTAGGCTACCTGCCTCTAACCACTAGGCTACCTGCCTCTAACCACTAGGCTACCTGCCTCTAACCACTAGGCTACCTGCCTCCTCTAACCACTAGACTCCTGCCTCCTCTAACCACTAGGCTACCTGCCTGTAACCACTAGACTACCTGCCTCCTCTAACCACTAGACTACCTGCCTCCTCTAACCACTAGACTACCTGCCTCTAACAACTGGACTACCTGCCTCCTCTAACCACTGGACTACCTGCCTCTAACCACTGGCTACCTGCCTCTAACCACTGGACTACCTGCCTCTAACCACTGGACTACCTGCCTCCTCTAACCACTAGACTACCTGCCTCTAACAACTAGACTACCTGCCTCCTCTAACCACTGGACTACCTGCCTCTAACCACTGGCTACCTGCCTCTAACCACTAGACTACCTGCCTCTAACCACTGGACTACCTGCCTCCTCTAACCACTAGACTACCTGCCTCCTCTAACCACTAGGCTCCTGCCTCCTCTAACCACTAGACTACCTGCCTCCTCTAACCACTAGACTACCTGCCTCTAACCACTAGGCTACCTGCCTCTAACCACTAGGCTACCTGCCTCTAACCACGAGGCTACCTCCCTCTAACCACTAGGCTACTCTGCCTCTAACCACTAGGCTACCTGCCTCTAACCACTAGGCTACCTGCCTCTAACCACGAGGCTACCTCCCTCTAACCACTAGGCTACTCTGACTCTAACCACTAGGCTACCTGCCTCTAACCACTAGGCTACCTGCCTCTAACCACTAGGCTACCTGTCTCTAACCACTAGGCTACCTGCCTCTAACCACTAGGCTACCTGCCTCTAACCACTAGCCTACCTGCCTCTAACCACTAGGCTACCTGCCTCTAACCACTAGGCTACCTGCCTCTAACCACTAGGCTATCTGCCTCTATCCAATAGACTACCTGCCTCTAAAAACTAGGCTACCTGCCTCTAACCACAAGGCTACCTGCCTCTAACCACTAGGCTACCTGCCTCTAACCACTAGGCTACCTGCCTCCTCTAACCACTAGGCTACCTGCCTCTAACCACTAGACGACCTGCCTCCTCTAACCACTAGACTACCTGCCTCCTCTAACCACTAGACTACCTGCCTCTAACAACTAGACTACCTGCCTCCTCTAACCACTAGACTACCTG
>NC_056438.1:8108883-8156383 GCF_018296145.1 Oncorhynchus tshawytscha | reverse complement strand
GCACATAGCCTGTCGTCTCTTGAGAGCCAGGTCTCCCTACGGCGGCCTTTCTCAATAGCAAGGCTATGCTCACTGAGTCTGTACGTAGTCAAAGCTTTCCTTAAGTTTGGGTCAGTCACAGTGGTCAGGTATTCTGCCACTGTGTACTCTCTGTGTAGGGCCAAATAGCATTCTAGTTTGCTCTGTTTTCTTGTTAATTCTTTCCAATGTGTCAAGTAAATATCTTTTTGTTTTCTCATGATTTGGTTGGGTGTAATTGTGTTGCTGTCCTGGAGCTCTGTGGGGTGTGTTTGTGTTTGTGAACAGAGCCCCAGGACCAGCTTGCTTAGGGGGCTCTTCTCCAGGTTCATCTCTCTGTAGGTGATAGCCTTGTTATGGAAGGTTTGGGAATCGCTTCCTTTTAGGTGGTTGTAGAATTTAACGGCTCTTTTCTGGATTTTGACAATTAGCGGGTATCGGCCTAATTCTGCTCTGCGTGCATTATTTGGTGTTCTACAGAGGATATTTTTGCAGAATTCTGCATGCAGAGTCTCAATTCTGTGTTTGTCCCTTTTTGTGAATTCTTGGTTGGTGAGTGGACTCCAGACTTCACAACCTTAAAGGGCAATGGGCTCGATAACTGATTCAAATATTTTTTGCCAGATCCTAATTGGTATGGCAAATTTTATGTTCCTTTTGATGGCATAGAAGGCCCTTCTTGCCTTGTCTCTCAGATCGTTCACAGCTTTGTGGAAGTTACCTGTGGCTCTAATGTTTAGGCCAAGGTGTGTATAGTTCCTCTCAAAAATTTTAGAAAAGGCTGTTGCGCAGCAACTCACTGCCTTCCTGAAGACAAACAATGTATACGAAATGCTTCAGTCTGGTTTTAGACCCCATCATAGCACTGAGACAGCACTGGTGAAGGTGGTAAATGACCTTTTAATGGCATCAGACCGAGGCTCTGCATCTGTCCTCGTGCTCCTAGACCTTAGTGCTGCTTTTGATACCATCGATCACCACATTCTTTTGGAGAGATTGGAAACCCAAATTGGTCTACACGGACAAGTTCTGGCCTGGTTTAGATCTTATCTGTCGGAAAGATATCAGTTTGTCTCTGTGAATGGTTTGTCCTCTGACAAATCAACTGTAAATTTCAGTGTTCCTCAAGGTTCCGTTTTAGGACCACTATTGTTTTCACTATATATTTTACCTCTTGGGGATGTCATTCGAAAACATAATGTTAACTTTCATTGCTATGCGGATGACACACAGCTGTACATTTTAATGAAACATGGTGAAGCCCCAAAATTTCCCTCGCTGGAAGCCTGTGTTTCAGACATAAGGAAGTGGATGGCTGCAAACTTTCTACTTTTAAACTCGGACAAAACAGAGATGCTTGTTCTAGGTCCCAAGAAACAAAGAGATCTTCTATTGAATCTGACAATTAATCTTCATGGTTGTACAGTCGTCTCAAATAAAACTGTGAAGGACCTCTGTGTTACTCTGGACCCTGATCTCTCTTTTGAAGAACATATCAAGACCATTTCAAGGACAGCTTTTTTCCATCTACGTAACATTGCAAAAATCAGAAACTTTCTGTCCAAAAATGATACAGAAAAATTAATCCATGCTTTTGTCACTTCTAGGTTAGACTACTGCAATGCTCTACTTTCCGGCTACCCGGATAAAGCACTAAATAAACTTCAGTTAGTGCTAAATACGGCTGCTAGAATCCTGACTAGAACCAAAAAATTTGATCATATTACTCCAGTGCTAGCCTCTCTACACTGGCTTCCTGTCAAAGCAAGGGCTGATTTCAAGGTTTTACTGCTAACCTACAAAGCATTACATGGGCTTGCTCCTACCTATCTCTCTGATTTGGTCCTGCCGTACATACCTACACGTACACTATGGTCACAAGACGCAGGCCTCCTAATTGTCCCTAGAATTTCTAGGCAAACAGCTGGAGGCAGGGCTTTCTCCTATAGAGCTCCATTTTTATGGAACGGTCTGCCTACCCATGTCAGAGACGCAAACTCGGTCTCAACCTTTACGTCTTTACTGAAGACTCATCTCTTCAGTGGGTCATATGATTGAGTGTAGTCTGGCCCAGGAGTGGGAAGGTGAACGGAAAGGCTCTGGAGCAACGAACCGCCCTTGCTGTCTCTGCCTGGCCGGTTCCCCTCTTTCCACTGGGATTCTCTGCCTCTAACCCTATTACAGGGGCTGAGTCACTGGCTTACTGGGGCTCTCTCATACCGTCCCTGGGAGGGGTGCGTCACCTGAGTGGGTTGAGTCACTGATGTGATCATCCTGTCTGGGTTGGCGCCCCCCCCTTGGGTTGTGCCATAGCGGAGATCTTTGTGGGCTATACTCAGCCTTGTCTCAGGACGGTAAGTTGGTGGTTGAAGATATCCCTCTAGTGGTGTGGGGGCTGTGCTTTGGCAAAGTGGGTAGGGTTATATCCTTCCTGTTTGGCCCTGTCCGGGGGTGTCCTCGGATGGGGCCACAGTGTCTCCTGACCACTCCTGTCTCAGCCTCCAGTATTTATGCTGCAGTAGTTTATGTGTCGGGGGGCTAGGGTCAGTTTGTTATATCTGGAGTACTTCTCCAGTCTTATCCGGAGTCCTGTGTGAATTTAAGTATGCTCTCTCTAATTCTCTCTCCCTCTCCCTCCCCCTCCCGGACTTGAGCTGTGGGACCATGCCTCAGGGTTACCTGGCATGATGACTCCTTGCTGTCCCCAGTCCACCTGGCCGTGCTGCTGCTCCAGTTTCAACTGTTCTGCCTTATTATTATTGGACCATGCTGGTCATTTATGAACATTTGAACATCTTGGCCATGTTCTGTTATAATCTCCACCCGGCACAGCCAGAAGAGGACTGGCCACCCCACATAGCCTGGTTCCTCTCTAGGTTTCTTCCTAGGTTTTGGCGTTTCAGGGAGTTTTTCCTAGCCACCGTGCTTCTACACCTGCATTGCTTGCTGTTTGGGGTTTTAGGCTGGGTTTCTGTACAGCACTTTGAGATATCAGCTGATGTACGAAGGGCTATATGAATACATTTGATTTGATTTGATTTATCGTTTTTTGTGTGCTTTAGAGCAACGGTGTATTGATGGAATTTGTATTTGTGGTCCTGGCGACTGGACCATTTTTGGAACACCATTATTTTGGACTTACTGAGATTTACTGTCAGGGCCTGTGACTGACATAATCTGTACAGAAGATCTAGGTGCTGCTGTAGGCCCTCCTTGGTTGGTGACAGAAGCACCAGATCATTAGTAAACAGTAGACATTTGACTTAAAATTCTAGTAGAGTGAAGCCGGGTGCTGCAGACTGTTCTTTTGCCAATTTAAACCACACACTTGTTGTTTGTGTACATGGATTTTAGAATGTCGTAAGTTTTTCCCCCAACACCACTTTCCATCAGTTTGTATAGCAGATACAATGCCAAATTGAGTCTAAGGTTTTTTTTAAATCAACAAAGCATGAGAAGACTTTGCTTTTGTTTTGGTTTGTTTGGTTCTCAATTAGGGTGTGCAGGGTGAATATGTGGTCTATCGTACGATAATTTGGTAAAAAGACTATTTGACATTTGCTCAGTACATTGTTTTCACTGAGGAAATGTACGAGTCTGCTGTTAATGATAATGCAGGGGATTTCCCCAAGGTTGCTGTTGACGCATATTCCACGGTAATTATTGGGGTCAAATTTGTCTCCATTTTTGTGGATTGGGGTGATCAGTCCTTGGTTCCAAATATTGGGGAAGATGCCAGAGCTAAGGATGATGTTAAAGAGTTTTAGTATAGCCAATTGGAATTTGTTGTCTGTATATTTTATAATTTCATTGAAGATACCATCAACACCACAGGCCTTTTTGGGTTGGAGGGTTTTTATTTTGTCCTGTAGTTCATTCAAGGTAATTGGAGAATCCAGTGGGTTCTGGTAGTCTTTAATAGTTGATTCTAAGATTTGTAATTGATCATGTCTATGTTTTTGCTCTTTATTCTTTGTTATAGAGCCAAAAAGATTAGAGAAGTGGTTTATCCATACATCTCCATTTTGGATAGATAATTCTTTGTGTTGTTGTTTGTTTAGTGTTTTCCAGTTTTCCCAGAAGTGGTTAGAGTCTATGGATTCTTCAATTACACTGAGCTGATTTCTGAAGTGCTGTTCCTTCTTTTTCCGTAGTGTATTTCTGTATTGTTTTAGTGATTCACCATAGTGAAGGCGTAGACTCAGGTTTTCCGGGTCTCTACGTTTTTGGTTGGACAGGTTTCTCAATTTCTTTCTTAGATTTTTGCATTCTTCATCAAACCAAAAGTCATTGTTGTGCATTTTCTTCAGTTTTCTATTTGAGATGTTTAGATTTGATAGGGGAGCTGAGAGTTCAAATATACTGTTAAGTTTTTCTACTGCCAAGTTTACACCTTCACTATTACAGTGGAACATTTTGTCCAGGAAGTTGTCTAAAAGGGATTGAATTTGTTGTTGCCTCATTATATTTTGGTAGGTTTCCTAACTACATTCATTCCATCTATAGAATGTATTGGCTTTGATGCCTCATGATTGAGTATTGCTCTGTTCAGGTAGACTGTGATTTTGCTGTGGTCTGATAGGGGTGTCAGTGGGTATGTACATAGTCAAGCATACCATTGACTATGTACATACCCAGCGTGCGACAGAGCTGCAGGAGTTGTGACCCGTTTTTGTTGGTTATGTTGTCATAGTTGTGCCTAGGGGGGCATATGGGGGAGGGAATGCTGTCACCTCCAGGCAGGTGTTTGTCCCCCTGTGTGCTGAGGGTGTCGGGTTCTTGTCCGGTTCTGGCATTTAGGTTGCCACAGACTAGTACATGTCCCTGGGCCTGGAAATGATTGATATCCCCCTCCAGGATGGAGAAGCTGTGTTCATTCAAGTATGGGGATTCTAGGGGGGGGATATAGGTAGCACACAGGAGGAAGTGTATCTCTGTTGAGATCATTTCCTAATTAATTTCTAGCCAAATGTAAAATGTTCCTGTTTTGATTAATTTAATGGAGTGAGTTAGGTCTGCTCTATACCAAATTAGCATACCCTCTGAGTCTCTTCCCTGTTTCACACCTGGTAGTTTGGTGGATGGGACTACCAGCTCTCTGTAACCTAGAGGACAACCAGTGGGTCCGTCTCTCTCTCTCTCTCTCTGTCTCTGTCTCTGTCTCTCTCTGTCTCTCTCTGTCTCTCTCTGTCTCTCTCTGTCTCTCTGTCTGTGTGTGTGTTAACTTCTGACATACCTCCCTACTAATGATCCAGCAGTTTCAGAGAGAGAGAGATAAGTTTACCATCTGTTACGTAAAGGTAGATGTGTGTACCCAGACAGAGAGGAGCTTCTCTGGGAACCAAGTTATTGACCCACCACTTGTTGATATGGGATTTATACTTGTCATATAATAAAAAATATTTAGTTTATTTCATGTCTGTAAGATATTCATATTAGCCATAATTGATATATGGTTCCTTCAATTTAATTCCATTAATTTCCTTTAGGTCAAAGGTAAACCCCAGAGGACACACGCACGCACACGCACATGCACACACTCGCACACACACACACACACACACACACACACACACACACACACACACACACACACACACACACACACACACACACACACACACACACACACACACACACACACACACACATACACACATACACGCGTGAACTTCAGCCCTGGTCAAACAGGTTAGGCCACATTTAAGGGGCGGGGCTGATAAGGGGGCAGGGCTGGTAAAGGGGCGGGGCTGGTAAGTGGGTGGGGCTGGTAAGTGGGCGGGGAGGTAAAGAAGAACAGTATGCAGCACACACACTCAGACGTCCATAAACCTGAACAGAGAGGTGAGAGAAAGACAGAGAAGAAGAGAAAGACAGAGAGAGGGAGACCAACTTACCAACAGCTGAAAAATCAACAGCTGAAAAACCAACAGCTGAAAAACCAACAGCTGAACAACCAACTTACCAACAACAGAACAACCAATTTACCAACAACAGAACAACCAACTTACCAACAACAGAACAACCAACTTACCAACAACAGAACAACCAACTTACCAGCAACAGAACAACCAACTTACCAACAACAGAACAACCAACTTACCAACAACAGAACAACCAACTTACCAACAACAGAACAACCAACTTACCAACAACAGAACAACTTAACTTGCAGGTAATCTAATTCCACAATTTGAGTTACAGAATTTTAAAAATTAGCAATCAAAATGATTTTTTAAAGACCTTTTTACATCAGCCAATGTTACAAAGCGCTGTACAGAAACCCAGCCTAAAACCCCAAAACAGCAAGCGATGCAGATGTAGAAGCACGGTGGCTAGGACAATTACCGTACGACAGACCACGTATTCACCCTGCACACCCTAATTAACAAACAAACAAACCAAAACAAAGGCAAAGTCTTCTCATGCTCTGTTGACTCAATTTGGAATGAGGGTCTGCTAAACAAATTGATGGAAAGTGGTGTTGGGGGAAAAACATACAACATTATAAAATCCATGTAAACAAACAACAAGTGTGATGTTAAAATAGGCAAAAAACACATTTCTTTCCACAGGGCCGTGGGGTGAGACAGGGATGCAGCTTAAGCCCCACCCTCTTCAACATATATATCAACGAATTGGTGAGGGCACTAGAACAGTCTGTAGCACCTGGGCTCACCCTACTAGAATCTGAAGTCAAATGTCTACTGTTTGCTGATGATCTGGTTGTTCTGTCACCAACCAAGGAGGGCCTACAGCAGCACCTAGATCTTCTGCACAGATTCTGCCAGACCTGGGCCCTGACAGTAAATCTCAGCAAGACAAAAATAATGGTGTTCTAGAAAAGGTCCAGTCGCCAGGACCACAAAAACAAATTCCATCTAGACATCTGGCTAAAAATACTTGAATCAGTCATAGAACCCATTGCCCTTTATGGTTGTGAGGTCTGGGGTCCGCTCACCAACAAAGAATTCACAAAATGGGACAAACACCAAATTGAGACTGCATGCATAATTCTACAAAAAGATCCTTTGTGTACATCGTAGAACACCAAATAATGCACGCAGAGCAGAATTAGGCCGATACCCACTAATTATCAATATCCAGAAAAGAGACATTAAATTCTACAACCACCTAAAAGGAAGCGATTCCCAAACCTTCAACAATATAACAAAGCCATCACCTACAGAGAGATGAACCTGGAGAAGAGTCCCCTAAGCAAGCTGGTCCTGGGGCTCTGTTCACAAACACAAACACACCCCACAGAGCCCCAGGACAGCAGCACAATTAGACCCAACCAAATCATGAGAAAACAAAAAGATCATTACTTGACAGATTGGAAAGAAGTAACAAAAAAGCAGACCAACTAGAATGCTATTTGGCCCTAAACAGAGAGGACACAGTGGCAGAATATCTGACCACTGTGACTGACCCAAAATTAAGGAAAACTTTGACTATGTACAGACTCAGTGAGCATTGCCTTGCTATTGAGAAAGGCCGCCGTAGGCAGACCTGGCTCTCAAGAGAACACAGGCTATGTGCACACTGCCCACAAAATGAGGTGGAAACTGAGCTGCACTTCCTAACCTCTTGCCAAATGTATGACCATATTAGAGAGACATATTTCCCTCAGATTACACAGACACACAAAGAATTCAAAAACAAATCCAATTTTGATAAACTCCCATATCTACTGGGTGAAATATCACAGTGTGCCATCACAGCAGCAGGATGTGTGACCTGTTGCCACAAGAAAAGGGCAACCAGTGAAGAACAAACACCATTGTAAATACAATCCATATTTATGCTTATTTATTTTCCATTTTGTACTTAAACTATTTGCACATTGTTACAACACTGTATATAGACATAATATGACATTTGTAATATCTTTATTATTTTGGAACTTCTGTGAGTGTAATGTTTACTGTTTATTTATATTGTTTATTTCACTTTTGTTTATTACCTATTTCACTTGCTTTGGCAATGTAAACATATGTTTCCATGTCAATAAAACCCCTTGAATTGAAATGAAATAGAATTTGAGAGAGAGAGAGAGAGAGAGAGAGAGACAGAGAGAGAGAGGGAGAGAGAGAGAGAGAGAGAGAGAGAGAGACAGAGAGAGAGAGAGAGAGAGAGAGAGAGAGAGAGAGAGAGAGAGAGAGAGAGAGAGAGAGAGAGAGACAGAGAGAGAGAGAGAGAGAGAGAGAGAGAGAGAGAGAGAGAGAGAGAGAGAGAGAGAGAGAGAGAGAGACAGAGAGAGAGAGAGAGAGAGAGAGAGAGAGAGAGAGAGAGAGAGAGAGAGAGAGAGAGAGAGAGAGAGAGAGAGAGAGAGAGAGAGAGAGAGAGAGAGAGAGAGAGAGAGAGAGAGAGAGAGAGATGTTATTTCCTATTACATAAGATAAAAACATGATTGGTTATGATTGAGTATAGCACAGGTAAAGCTATTTTTCAAAATATTGATTATGGTGAAATATGATCATTGATTTTTAACGTAGACATTCAGTCGTTGTGCTAATGCTTTTCAGTTAGTAATGCTAGTCAGCTATTAATGCTAGATAGTTAGTAATACTAGTCAGTTAGTAATGCTACTCACTTAGTAATGCTTGTTATTAATGTGAGTCAGTTAGTAATGCTAGTCAGCTATTAATGCTAGTTAGTTAGTAATACTAGTTAGTTAGTAATGCTACTCACTTAGTAATGCTACTCACTTAGTAATGCTTGTTATTAATGTGAGTCAGTTAGTAATACTAGTCAGTTAGTAATTCTAGTTAGTTAGTAATGCTAGTTAGTTAGTAATGCTAGTTAGTTAGTAATGCTAGTCACTTAGTAATGCTAGTTAGTAATGCTAGTCAGTTAGTAATACTAGTCAGTTAGTAATGCTACTTAGTTAGTGATGCTACTTAGTTAGTAATGCTACTTAGTAATGCTAGTTAGTTAGTAATTCTACTTAGTTAGTAATGCTAGTCTGTTAGTAATACTAGTCAGTTAGTAATGCTTCTTAGTTAGTAATGCTAGTCAGCTAGTAATTATAGTTAGTGATGCTAGTTAGTTAGTAATTCTACTTAGTAATGCTAGTTATTTAGTAATGCTAGTTAGTTAGTAATCCTACTTAGTAATGCTAGTTAGTTAGTAATGCTAGTTAGTTATTAATCCTACTTAGTAATGCTAGTTAGTTAGTAATGCTACTTAGTTAGTAATGCTAGGTTAGTTCGTAATTCTACTTAGTCAGTAATGCTAGTTCATTAGTAATGCTAGTTCGTTAGTAATGCTAGTCAGTTAGTAATGCTAGATAGTTAGTAATGCTCATCAGTTAGTAATGCTAGGCAGTTAGAAAATGCTAGTCAGTTAGTAATGCTAGTTAGTTAGTAATGCTAGTTAGTATTGTCTCATGAAAGTACCTCTAACTTCCTTCATACTGCACGCAGAGGCATGGAAATGTTATCAACGAGTTCCTCTTGACTATATAGAAGTAAAATAAGAATCTGTCGGTCAGGTTAACAAGTTCATCTGACTATAGGGAAGTAGTGTGAGAATCTGTCAGTCAGGTTAACAAGTTCATCTGACTATAGGGAAGTAGAGTACAAATCTGTCAGTAAGGATAACAAGTTCATCTGACTATAGGGAAGGTGAAAAATATAGAGATGGTAGAGAAGATAAGTAAGCAGGAGGTTAAATATGTGTGAGAAAGGTGTGTATGTATGTGTGTGTGTGTGTGTGTGTGTGTGTGTGTGTGTGTGTGTGTGTGTGTGTGTGTGTGTGTGTGTGTGTGTGTGTGTGTGTGTGTGTGTGTGTGTGTGTGTGTGTGTGTGTGTGTGTGTGTGTGTGTGTGTGTGTGTGTGTGTGTGTGTGTGTGTGTGTGTGTGTGTGTGTGTGTGTGTGAGTGTGTGTGTGTGTGTGCATTCTCTGTGCATGCTGTAAAACGGCATGTAGGTGTGATCTCTTTGATTTTACAGTATGGTATTATATTGGGGTATGTATCTATTTATCTAGGAGGAGGAGGAGCGTTTGACAAACAGGCCGTCCTGTAAGCCTACCTGGCGACCTCTTCACTGAGATGCGAAGACGGTTCTCGAAGTCGGGGGTAAAGACCCCAAAAACCTCTGAACCCCAGGGTTAGATATGATTTATTTGACCAAATATGTGTTTTAATTCATGTTTTAAGAGTTATCCTCTGAGATCCAATGCAGGCAATCTTGTTGTATAATTGTTTTTTACACAAATACATTTAATTCCAGGAGTGCCTATCCCGATGTCTGCTGAACGACCCCAAACTTCCTCTGTAGCCTCCTCGCTTCCCACCCCAAGCCTTGCTGCAGCGCTAGCCCGGCGAAGGTTCACCCTGAGTGGGGCAGCTGACAGCCAGAACCAAGGACTGACGGTCTACTGCAGGTGTGTTAAACTGGGTTTTGCCTGATCCATCAACACGTCACATGCAGAGTGGAGCCCTTTACACATAAACACTAACACACTTCACTCACACACACTCTCTCTCTCTCTCTCTCTCCCCCTTCCTCTCTCTCTTCACCCTCCTCTATCCTCCCTTCTTTCCCTCCCTCTCCCTCTCTCTCTTCCTAACACTACCCCCCCCAATCCCAGAATGCCATTCTCTCGTAGCTTCCTGTCTGAAGACCAGTTCCAGTGTTCCATCTGTCTGGATATCTTCATAAACCCCGCCTCCACTCCATGTGGACACTCCTTCTGCATGGCCTGCATTGGTAGGTAGTTGTACTTCAAATCAAATCAAATGTTATTTGTCACATGCACCAAATACAACTGACAGTGAAATGCACAATGCAGGTTTAAGAAGAGAAAAAAAAGTGTTAAGAAAGTATTTACTAAATAAACAATGCAGCATAAAAAAAATGCAGCATAAACCCGCCAGCTGTTATTGACAAATAGACACAGACCACTACCCCTTGTCTTATAAGGCAGCTGTTCTGTCTTGACGATGCAGCGTAAACCCACCAGCTGTTATTGACAAATAGACACAGACCACTACCCCTTGTCTTACCGGAGGCAGCTGTTCTGTCTTGACGATGCAGCGTAAACCCACCAGCTGTTATTGACAAATAGACACAGACCACTACCCCTTGTCTTACCGGAGGCAGCTGTTCTGTCTTGACGATGCAGCGTAAACCCGCCAGCTGTTATTAACAAATAGACACAGACCACTACCCCTTGTCTTACCGGAGGCAGTTGTTCTGTCTTGACGATGCAGCATAAACCCGCCAGCTGTTATTAACAAATAGACACAGACCACTACCCCTTGTCTTACCGGAGGCAGTTGTTCTGTCTTGACGATGCAGCGTAAACCCACCAGCTGTTATTGACAAATAGACACAGACCACTACCCCTTGTCTTACCGGAGGCAGTTGTTCTGTCTTGACGATGCAGCGTAAACCCACCAGCTGTTATTGACAAATAGACACAGACCACTACCCCTTGTCTTACCGGAGGCAGCTGTTATTGACAAATAGACACAGACCACTACCCCTTGTCTTACCGGAGGCAGCTGTTCTGTCTTGACGATGCAGCATAAACCCGCCAGCTGTTATTGACAAATAGACACAGACCACTACCCCTTGTCTTACCGGAGGCAGCTGTTCTGTCTTGACGATGCAGCATAAACCCGCCAGCTGTTATTAACAAATAGACACAGACCACTACCCCTTGTCTTACCGGAGGCAGTTGTTCTGTCTTGACGATGCAGCATAAACCCGCCAGCTGTTATTAACAAATAGACACAGACCACTACCCCTTGTCTTACCGGAGGCAGTTGTTCTGTCTTGACGATGCAGCGTAAACCCACCAGCTGTTATTGACAAATAGACACAGACCACTACCCCTTGTCTTACCGGAGGCAGTTGTTCTGTCTTGACGATGCAGCGTAAACCCACCAGCTGTTATTGACAAATAGACACAGACCACTACCCCTTGTCTTACCGGAGGCAGCTGTTATTGACAAATAGACACAGACCACTACCCCTTGTCTTACCGGAGGCAGCTGTTCTGTCTTGACGATGCAGCATAAACCCGCCAGCTGTTATTGACAAATAGACACAGACCACTACCCCTTGTCTTACCGGAGGCAGCTGTTCTGTCTTGACGATGCAGCATAAACCCGCCAGCTGTTATTGACAAATAGACACAGACCACTACCCCTTGTCTTACCGGAGGCAGTTGTTCTGTCTTGACGATGCAGCATAAACCCGCCAGCTGTTATTGACAAATAGACACAGACCACTACCCCTTGTCTTACCGGAGGCAGCTGTTCTGTCTTGACGATGCAGCATAAACCCGCCAGCTGTTATTGACAAATAGACACAGACCACTACCCCTTGTCTTACCGGAGGCAGCTGTTCTGTCTTGACGATGCAGCGTAAACCCGCCAGCTGTTATTGACAAATAGACACAGACCACTACCCCTTGTCTTACCGGAGGCAGCTGTTATTGACAAATAGACACAGACCACTACCCCTTGTCTTACCGGAGGCAGCTGTTATTGACAAATAGACACAGACCACTACCCCTTGTCTTACCGGAGGCAGCTGTTATTGACAAATAGACACAGACCACTACCCCTTGTCTTACCGGAGGCAGCTGTTCTGTCTTGACGATGCAGCATAAACCCGCCAGCTGTTATTGACAAATAGACACAGACCACTACCCCTTGTCTTACCGGAGGCAGCTGTTCTGTCTTGACGATGCAGCATAAACCCGCCAGCTGTTATTGACAAATAGACACAGACCACTACCCCTTGTCTTACCGGAGGCAGTTGTTCTGTCTTGACGATGCAGCATAAACCCGCCAGCTGTTATTGACAAATAGACACAGACCACTACCCCTTGTCTTACCGGAGGCAGCTGTTCTGTCTTGACGATGCAGCATAAACCCGCCAGCTGTTATTGACAAATAGACACAGACCACTACCCCTTGTCTTACCGGAGGCAGCTGTTCTGTCTTGACGATGCAGCGTAAACCCGCCAGCTGTTATTGACAAATAGACACAGACCACTACCCCTTGTCTTACCGGAGGCAGCTGTTATTGACAAATAGACACAGACCACTACCCCTTGTCTTACCGGAGGCAGCTGTTATTGACAAATAGACACAGACCACTACCCCTTGTCTTACCGGAGGCAGCTGTTATTGACAAATAGACACAGACCACTACCCCTTGTCTTACCGGAGGCAGCTGTTCTGTCTTGACGATGCAGCATAAACCCGCCAGCTGTTATTGACAAATAGACACAGACCACTACCCCTTGTCTTACCGGAGGCAGCTGTTCTGTCTTGACGATGCAGCATAAACCCGCCAGCTGTTATTGACAAATAGACACAGACCACTACCCCTTGTCTTACCGGAGGCAGTTGTTCTGTCTTGACGATGCAGCATAAACCCGCCAGCTGTTATTGACAAATAGACACAGACCACTACCCCTTGTCTTACCGGAGGCAGCTGTTCTGTCTTGACGATGCAGCATAAACCCGCCAGCTGTTATTGACAAATAGACACAGACCACTACCCCTTGTCTTACCGGAGGCAGCTGTTCTGTCTTGACGATGCAGCATAAACCCGCCAGCTGTTATTGACAAATAGACACAGACCACTACCCCTTGTCTTACCGGAGGCAGTTGTTCTGTCTTGACGATGCAGCATAAACCCGCCAGCTGTTATTGACAAATAGACACAGACCACTACCCTTGTCTTACCGGAGGCAGCTGTTCTGTCTTGACGATGCAGCGTAAACCCACCAGCTGTTATTGACAAATAGACACAGACCACTACCTCTTGTCTTACCAGAGGCTGCTGTTCTGTCCTGCTGATAGAGTGTAAAACCCACCAGCTGTATGTTATTCATGTCGTCTTTCAGCCACGACTCGGTGAAACATAAGATATTACAGTTTCTAATGTCCCGTTGGTAGGACAGTCTTGGTCAGAGCTCATCCAGTTCATTATACAGTGATTGCACGTTGGCTAATAGTACAGACGGTAGAGGTGGGATTCTTACAAGGCATCCCGACCTACGCCCCCTATATATCTCTGTCTCTTCTTCATGTGATTGGCTAATAGTACAGAAGGTAGAGGTGGGTTACCCACAAACCCAGCCAGCTGTATCTCCGTATCTTCTTCATGTGATTGGCTAATAGTACAGAACGTAGAGGTGGGTTACCCACAAACCCAGCCAGCTGTATCTCCGTATCTTCTTCATGTGATTGGCTAATAGTACAGACGGTAGAGGTGGGTTACCCACAAACCCAGCCAGCTGTATCACCGTATCGTCTTCATGTGAATGACAGGGATTTGGGCCTTGTCCGGTGTCTGAAGTAAATCCTTCGCATCCGACTCGTTAAAGAAATCTTTGTTCAGTACGAGGGGAGTAATCGCTTCTCTGATAACTGGAAGCTCTTTTTGTTCATCAGAGACGGTGGCAGAAACGTTGTGTACAAACTAAGTTACAAATAACGCAACAACAACAACAAAAACACACACAATAGGTTAGGTGCCCGTAAATAGGCTTCGGCGACATTATCATTAGGGGAGCAATTAGGGCTAAGTGCCTTGCTCAAGGGCGCATCGACAGATTTGTCATGTAGTCGGCTCGGGGATTCGAACCAGCAACTGCTAGGCTTCCTGCCGCACACACACCAGTGTGCTTTAGAGCAAGCAGGGATGTTACTGACCTGCCCAGGTACCTATGACCCCTACATGACCCCTACGTGACCCCAGTGGGCTCAACATGTGGTATGTTGTCATGGTGGTGATATTTACGTTCAGACGGGTGAATAAACGATCTGTTCTATTCTGTCCTCTGATCCAGGTCGGCACTGGGACGGTGCTAAGCTCTGCCAGTGTCCTCTCTGCAAAGAGACCTTTAAGAAGCGTCCGGACCTTCAGATTAACCGGACCCTCAGAGAGATCACAGAGCAGTTCAAGGCCATGTCCGGGGCATCTCGGTTGGGCAGCGGGACGTGGAGAGGTGTCCTGGGGGCTGGAGGTGAGGTATCTTAAATATAGATATTTTAGGGAATGTTATAGGTTTAAAGACAGATTATTTTACGGTAGATACTACAGACAGACAGACAGACAGACAGACAGACAGACAGACAGACAGACAGACAGACAGACAGACAGACAGACAGACAGACAGACAGACAGACAGACAGACAGACAGACAGACAGACAGACAGACAGACAGACAGACAGACAGACAGACAGACAGACAGACAGACAGACAGACAGATAGATAGATACTGTATGTAGATAGATATTACATAGAAAGTGAGTGGGGGAATAGGGTATGGAAGGCACTACCATTAGACCAGCCCCCGGCATGGAGGTGTGCTGTTCTTGATAATACTGTACGTTATTGTATTTATGTACTGTATGTTTCTATTAATCTAGGAGGAGGAGGAGGAGGAGGAGGAGGGGGAGAGGACAGAGACCATCAGGATCCCAGCACCATAGAGAGGGAGTGGATGGACACTAAGGTGGGTTGGAGGGAGGGAGGGAGGGAGGGAGGTGGAGAGGGAGAGAGGGAGGAGGGAGGGAGGGAGGGAGGGAGGGAGGGAGGGAGGGAGGGAGGGAGGGAGGGAGGGAGGGAGGGAGGGAGGGAGGGAGGGAGGGGGAGGGGGGGAGAGGACAGAGACCATCAGGATCCCAGCACCATAGAGAGGGAGTGGATGGACACTAAGGTGGGTTGGAGGGAGGGAGGTGGAGAGGGAGAGAGGGAGGGAGGGAGGGAGGTGGAGAGGGAGAGAGGGAGGGAGGGAGGTGGAGAGGGAGAGAGGGAGGGAGGGAGGTGGAGAGGGAGGGAGGGAGGGAGGGAGGGAGGGAGGGAGGGAGGGAGGGAGGGAGGGAGGGAGGGAGGGAGGGAGGGAGGGAGGGAGGGAGGGAGGGAGGGAAAGATATAGAGGTGTGGAGGGAGAGAGATATAGAGGTAGAGAGGGAGAGAGAGAGAGAGAGAGAGAGAGAGAGAGAGATAGAGGTAGATAGGGAGAGAGAGATAGATATAGAGGTAGATAGGGAGAGAGAGATTAGATATAGAGGTAGAGAGAGAGAGATATAGAGGTAGATAAGGAGAGAGATGCTTCAAAGAGGTGAGGTTTTACCTGATCCATGTTCTAGTGTCTGTCTAATCAGAGGTAAGGTGTTATAGATGGTACCCGGTATCCAGGTGTCTTTCTAATCAGAGGTAGTGTGTTATAGATGGTACCAGGTATCCAGGTGTCTGTCTAATCAGAGGTAAGGTGTTATAGATGGTACCAGGTATCCAGGTGTCTGTCTAATCAGAGGTAAGGTGTTATAGATGGTACCAGGTATCCAGGTGTCTGTCTAATCAGAGGTAAGGTGTTATAGATGGTACGGGTCATGTAGAAGGTGTCTGCCCCAAAGACCCAGTACAGCATCAAGTGGTGAGGGGACTGCAGGATACGTTTTGGCAAGTATTGGGTTCTTTTGTGTTTGTAGATGTATTCAAGCATTGTTTCTCCTCCTCTCACTTCTATGCGTGCATGTGTGTGTGTGTGTGTGTGTGTGTGTGTGTGTACCAGACCCAGCTACATATGTCCGAGGCAGAGATCCATCAGCTGATTCTACAGAGACAGAGGAAGATGGAGGAGATAATGTCATCACTGGCTCAACTACAGGTGACCTTTAACCCCTGACCCTAAACCCTGGGGATGGACGTTGACCTTTAACCCCTGACCCTAAACCCTGGGGATGGACGTTGACCTTTAACCCCTGACCCTAAACCCTGGGGATGGACGTTGACCTTTAGCCCCAACCCTTAACCCTGGGGATGGACATTGACCTTTAGGCCCTAACCCTAACCCTGGGGATGGACGTTGACCTTTAGCCCCTAACCCTTAACCCTGGGGATGGACGTTGACCTTTAGCCCCTAACCCTTAACCCTGGGGATGGACGTTGACCTTTAACCCTGACCCTAAACCCTGGGGATGGACGTTGACCTTTAACCCCTGACCCTAAACCCTGGGGATGGACGTTGACCTTTAGCCCCTAACCCTTAACCCTGGGGATGGACGTTGACCTTTAGCCCCTAACCCTTAACCCTGGGGATGGACGTTGACCTTTAGCCCCTAACCCTAACCCTGGGGATGGACATTGACCTTTAGGCCCTAACCCTTAACCCTGGGGATGGACGTTGACCTTTAGCCCCTAACCCTTAACCCTGGGGATGGACGTTGACCTTTAGCCCCTAACCCTTAACCCTGGGGATGGCCGTTGACCTTTAGCCCCTAACCCTAACCCTGGGGATGGACGTTGACCTTTAGCCCCTAACCCTTAACCCTGAGGATGGACGTTGACCTTTAGCCCCTAACCCTTAACCCTGGGGATGGACGTTGACCTTTAGCCCCTAACCCTTAACCCTGGGGATGGACGTTGACCTTTAGCCCCTAACCCTTAACCCTGGGGATGGACGTTGACCTTTAGCCCATAACCCTTAACCCTGGGGATGGACGTTGACCTTTAGCCCCTAACCCTTAACCCTGGGGATGGGTTACCACAGCACATAACTTAAACGATGTAACTGAACCCTGAACGTTTACCCTCAACCCTCTCTATGGGCTCTCTTTTCGGCGTTGAGGTGGCGCTCTTTGTCAAACGCACTTTAGTTTTCCATTTTGTCACGTAAAAACAAACATTTTCCAGCCTACCATTCTAACATCAGCCCTGCGCTCAGATGGGAAGGCTGGAAATATTTGATACGCGTCCTTAAAATGTTTATCCAAAGTGCTAATTTCAGGCTGGTAGGGATATTTAAGATCAACCCAAAGCTGGTTTTAGCAGTAAAGCAGCCTATCCAGCCGTGACACTCACTGCCCAAATGGAACAACAGTAATGTGCTTTTGTCGCATGTATACTTGAGAAACATGAAACAGTGATGTCCCCCCCATTTCGTTTTATTTGACCTCAACAACAAGCCTCTTAAAGAAGGCTGTTTTTCAATGTGATCAAGTTGTCAAGACCGTTGATCAAGTGTTTGACTCGTGAGACCGCTTGGAAAGCAATCTTATTCACCAAAGCTTCATTAAAATAGAGAGTTTGAGAGGGACCAAACAGTGATCTATTTAATCTATTTATTATAGACAGACCTCCATTATTGTGGCCATGCTTTGGACGTGAATAAAACCAGTGCATTTGGGAAAGTATTCAGACCCCTTGATTTTTTACACATTTTGTTACATTACAGACTTATTCTAAACTGGGTTAAATAGCTTTTTCCCTTCAATCTACACACAATGCCCCCATAATGACATCACAATACCCCATAATGACATCACAATACCCCATAATTTTTAAATTTATTTAAGTCAGTTAAGAAAAAAATTCTTATTTTCAATGACAGCCTAGGAACTGTGGGTTAACTGCCTGTTCAGGGGCAGAACAACAGATTTGTACCTTATCAGCTCAGGATTTGATCTAGCAACCTTTTGGTTACTAGTCCTACGCTTTAACCACTAGGCTACATCACAATACCCCATAATGATGAAGCAAAAACTGTTTTTTTAACTGAAATATCACATTTACATAAGTATTCAGATCCTTTACTCAGTACTTTGTTGAAGCACCTTTGGCAGTGATTACAGCCTCAAGTCTTCTTTGGTATGATGCTACAAGCTTGGCACACCTGTATTTGGAGAGTTTCTCCCATTCTTCTCTGCAGATCCACTCAGCTCTGTCAGGTTGAATAGGGAGCGTCACTGCACAGCGATTTTCAGGTCTCTCCAGAGATGTTCTGAAGTCCGGGCTCTGGCTGGGCATCTCAAGGGCATTAGGAGACTTGTCCCGAAGCCACGCCTGCGTTGTCTTGGATGTGTGCTTAGGGTCATTGTCCTGTTGGAAGGTGAACCTTCACCCCAGTGCTCTGGAGCAGGTTTTCATCAAGGATCTCTCTGTTCATCTTTCCCTCGATCCTGACTAGTCTCCCAGTCCCTGCCGCAGAAAAACTCCCCACAGCATGATGCTGCCACCACCATGCTTCACCGTAGGGATGGTGCCAGGTTTCCTCCAGACGTGACGCTTGGCATTCAGGCCAAAGAGTTCAATCGTAGTTTCATCAGAACGGAGAACCTTGTTTCTCATGGTCTGAGAGTCCTTTAGATGTCTTTCTGGCAAACTCCAAGAGGGCTGTCATGTGCTTTTTACTGAGGAGTGGCTTCCGTCTGGCCACTCTACCATAAAGGCCTGATTGGTGGAGTGCTGCAGAGTTGGTTGTCCTTCTGGAAGGTTCTCCCATCTCCACAGAGGAACTCGGGAGCTCTGTCAGAGTGACCATCGGGTTCTTCGCCACCTCCCTGACCAAGGCCCTTCTCCCCCGATTGCTCAGTTTGGCCGGGGGGCTAGCTCTAGGAAGAGTCTTGGTGGTTCCAAACTTCTTCCATTTATTGTTCTTAACTGACTTGCCTAGTTAAATAAAGGTTCAATTTTTTTTTTTAAAGAACGATGGAGGCCACTGTGTTCTTGGGGATCTTCAATGCTGCAGAAATGTTTTTTGTACCCTTCCCCAGATCTGTGCCTCGACACAATCCTGTCTCGGAGCTCTACGGACAATTCCATCGTCCTAATGGCTTGGTTTTTGCTCTGATATGCACTGTGGGACCTTATATAGACAGGTGTGTGCCTTCCCAAATCATGTCCAATCAATTGAATTTACCACAGGTGGACTCCAGTCAAGTTGTAGAAACATCTCAAGGATGATCAATGGAAAAAGGATGCACCTGAGCTCAATTTCGAGTCTCATAGCAAAGGGTCTGAATACTTAAATAAATAATGTATTTGTGTTTAAAAATGTAAAACATCTGTTTTCGCTTTGTCATTATTGGGTTTTGTGTGTAGAAGGAAAACCTATAATTTAATCCATTTCAGAATAAGGCTGTAACGTAACAAAATGTGGAAAAAGGGAAGGGGTCTGAATACTTCCCGAAGAAGCTGTAGGCTAATCCAAATCCCTAATAAAACAAGAGATGAGAACCTCGGTGAATACCGGTGAACCTCATATTTAGAAGTTATTTTCCTGTAAAAAAAGTGTTTTCCATTTCATTTAAAAAAAACAACAACAACAACCTAGCCCTCCATAGGCTACCCTATTGAAAGAACAACAACAACAACCTAGCCCTCCGTAGGCTACCCTATTGAAAAACAACAACAACAACCTAGCCCCTCCGTAGGCTACCCTATTGAAAAAACAACAACAACAACCCAGCCCCTCCGTAGGCTACCCTATTGAAAAAACAACAACAACAACCTAGCCCTCCGTAGGCTACCCTATTGAAAAACAACAACAACAACCTAGCCCTCCGTAGGCTACCCTATTGAAAAAACAACAACAACAACCTAGCCCTCCGTAGGCTACCCTATTGAAAAAACAACAACAACAACCTAGCCCTCCGTAGGCTACCCTATTGAAAAACAACAACAACAACCTAGCCCTCCGTAGGCTACCCTATTGAAAAAACAACAACAACAACCTAGCCCTCCATAGGCTACCCTATTGAAAAAACAACAACAACAACCTAGCCCTCCGTAGGCTACCCTATTGAAAGAACAACAACAACAACCTAGCCCTCCGTAGGCTACCCTATTGAAAAAACAACAACAACAACCTAGCCCTCCGTAGGCTACCCTATTGAAAAAACAACAACAACAACCTAGCCCTCCGTAGGCTACCCTATTGAAAAAACAACAACAACAACCTAGCCCTCCGTAGGCTACCCTATTGAAAAAACAACAACAACAACCTAGCCCTCCGTAGGCTACCCTATTGAAAAAAACAACAACAACAACCTAGCCCTCCGTAGGCTACCCTATTGAAAAAACAACAACAACAACCTAGCCCTCCGTAGGCTACCCTATTGAAAAAACAACAACAACAACCTAGCCCTCCGTAGGCTACCCTATTGAAAAAATAACAACAACAACCTAGCCCTCCGTAGGCTACCCTATTGAAAAAACAACAACAACAACCTAGCCCTCCGTAGGCTACCCTATTGAAAAAACAACAACAACAACCTAGCCCTCCGTAGGCTACACTTACCCTAGGCCAACTATAATGAAGGCTGATTCAAAAGCAATGCGTCGTGTCTTTTTTATCGTGGAGATTTTATGATATCATTACATTTCCCATTTTACAGATCGCATTCACACTTCTCCAGCAGTTGTATTGTATGCAGATATTCTCCCCATAAAATCATTTTAAAGTTTGGTTTTAATAAAATTAAATGAAAAACAAGCCATCTTTAATTTTTTTATATATATTTTTGTATTTTTTATAAAATTATTTTTTTTAAACATTTTTTAAAACATTTTTTAACAATAAATTGGGGAGCTGTAACGGTTTTCTTCTGGTGAAAGAGAGGCGGACCAAAATGCAGCGTGGTTAGTTTTGTGCATCTTTAATAAAGATGAAAGTACAACAATCTACAAAACAAGAACCGTGAAAAAAACCAAAACAGTCCTATCTGGTGCCACAAACACAAAGACAGGAACAATCACCCACAAAACCCAACACAAAACAGGCTACCTAAATATGGTTCTCAATCAGAGACAATGACTAACACCTGCCTCTGATTGAGAACCATATCAGGCCAAACATAGAAATAGACAAACCAAACACACAACATAGAATGCCCACCCAGCTCACGTCCTGACCAACACTAAAACAAGGAAAACACACAAGAACGATGGTCAGAACGTGACAGGAGCAGTATAACAGTGAGTTGACGTTCTCTTCCTATCGGATCATTCTCCAGCTACTGTAAAAAGTTTGAATGTACAATAAACAAAACTCCGTAGTCTACGTTGTTTTAATATTATATGCCCACGGAAAGAAATGATAGAGCCTGTCATTTATTTATTATTTATTTATTAGTACGTATTTAGATATAGCCTATTGCTTTGTTTTGTTTACAATTTGATGCGGATGATTTCCTCTCTTCTCAGTGAATGTAATCTTGCTTATTGACAGCGTTTGGCGTGTCCACGCTCAGCCATAATGCAGTTTACAGTAGTCCTAGACACCCTATATCAGTGAGACAGCTATAATGCAGTTTACAGTAGTCCTAGCCCCTATATCAGTGAGACAGCCATAATGCAGTTTACAGTAGTCCTAGACACCCAATATCAGTGAGATAGCCATAATGCAGTTTACAGTAGTCTTAGACACCCAATATCAGTGAGACAGCTATAATGCAGTTTACAGTAGTCCTAGACACCCAATATCAGTGAGACAGCTATAATGCAGTTTACAGTAGTCCTAGACACCCAATATCAGTGAGACAGCTATAATGCAGTTTACAGTAGTCCTAGCCCTTATATCAGTGAGATAGCTATAATCCAGTTTACAGTAGTCCTAGACACCCTATATCAGTGAGACAGCTATAATGCAGTTTACAGTAGTCCTAGCCCCTATATCAGTGAGACAGCCATAATGCAGTTTACAGTAGTCCTAGCCCCTATATCAGTGAGACAGCCATAATGCAGTTTACAGTAGTCCTAGACACCCAATATCAGTGAGATAGCCATAATGCAGTTTACAGTAGTCCTAGTCCCTATATCAGTGAGACAGCTATAATGCAGTTTACAGTAGTCCTAGCCCCTATATCAGTGAGACAGCTATGTTTATATTTACAGTAGTCCTAGCCCCTATATCAGTGAGACAGCTATGTTTATATTTACAGTAGTCCTAGTCCCTATATCAGTGAGACAGCCATAATGCAGTTTACAGTAGTCCTAGTCCCTATATCAGTGAGACAGCTATGTTTATATTTACAGTAGTCCTAGTCCCTATATCAGTGAGACAGCTATGTTTATATTTACAGTAATCCTAGCCCCTATATCAGTGAGATAGCTATGTTTATATTTACAGTAGTCCTAGTCCCTATATCAGTGAGACAGCCATAATGCAGTTTACTAGCCCCTATATCAGTGAGACAGCCATAATGCAGTTTACAGTAGCCCTAGCCCCTATATCAGTGAGACAGCCATAATGCAGTTTACAGTAGTCCTAGCCCCTAAATCAGTGAGATAGCTATGTTTATATTTCATCACGGAAGCCATACAATTACTGTGAACAATGTAGACTGCAAACAGGTTGACCAATGCGCTAGGTTTGTTAAAAATAGAGCCCTAAAACTAACACACGCTCTCACTCCCTTCCCCAGCTTTCAGTGGAACGTGAGGCGGCAGGCGTTATGTGTGTGTTCAGTGCGTTGGTGTGCGCGGTTGAGAGGTCGCAGGCTGAGCTCATGGAGGTGATTGAGATCAGTAGGCGGTTGGCAGAGCACCAGGCGGACGATGTGATTCGTCAGCTAGAACAGGAAGTGAATGAGCTCAGGAAGAGAAGCCACGCCCTCTCCCAGCTGGCCCAATCAGACGACTACGTTCATTGTAAAAAGGTGAGAGGATAGGGGGAGGGAAACGAATACACGTTTTAAGAACAAGATGGTCGTATTCCAGACTACATTGTAGATGTTGGATTACATCAATCAACAGTTGCACGCTATGTTATCTACTGCAGTATCATATAATCACCACGTCATCTACTGCAGTATCATATAATCACCACGTCATCTACTGCAGTATCATATAATCACCACGTCATCTACTGCAGTATCATATAATCACCACGTCATCTACTGCAGTATCATATAATCACCACGTCATCTACTGCAGTATCATATATTCACCACGTCATCTACTGCAGTATCATATAATCATCACCACGTCATCTACTGCAATCACGTCATCTACTGCAGTATCATATAATCACCTCATCTACTGCAGTATCATATAATCACCACGTCATCTACTGCAGTATCATATAATCACCACGTCATCTACTGCAGTATCATATAATCACCACGTCATCTACTGCAGTATCATATAATCACCACGTCATCTACTGCAGTATCATATAATCACCATCTACTGCAGTATCATATAATCACCACGTCATCTACTGCAGTATCATATAATCACCACGTCATCTACTGCAGTATCATATAATCACCACGTCATCTACTGCAGTATCATATAATCACTACTGCAGTATCATATAATCACCACGTCATCTACTGCAGTATCATATAATCTATCTACTGCAGTATCATATAATCACCTACGTCATCTACTCATCTACTGCAGTATCATATAATCACCACGTCATCTACTGCAGTCATCTACTGCAGTATAATCACCATGTCATCTACTGCAGTATCATATAATCACCACGTCATCTACTGCAGTATCATATAATCACCACGTCATCTACTGCAGTATCATATAATCACCACGTCATCTACTGCAGTATCATATAATCACCACGTCATCTACTGCAGTATCATATAATCACCACGTCATCTACTGCAGTATCATATAATCACCACGTCATCTACTGCAGTATCATATAATCACCTACTGTCATCTACTGCAGTATCTGCATATCAATAATCACCACGTCATCTACTGCAGTATCATATAATCACCACGTCATCTACTGCAGTATCATATAATCACCACGTCATCTACTGCAGTATCATATAATCACCACGTCATCTACTGCAGTATCATATAATCACCACGTCATCTACTGCAGTATCATATAATCACCACGTCATCTATCTACTGCAGTATCATATAATCACCACGTCATCTACTGCAGTATCATATAATCACCACGTCATCTACTGCAGTATCATATAATCACCACGTCATCTACTGCAGTATCATATAATCACCACGTCATCTACTGCAGTATCATATAATCACCACGTCATCTACTGCAGTATCATATAATCACCACGTCATCTACTGTATCATATAATCACCACGTCATCTACTGCAGTATCATATAATCACCATGTCATCTACTGCAGTATCATATAATCACCACGTCATCTACTGCAGTATCATATAATCACCACGTCATCTACTGCAGTATCATATAATCACCACGTCATCTACTGCAGTATCATATAATCACCACGTCATCTACTGCAGTATCATATAATCACCACGTCATCTACTGCAGTATCATATAATCACCATCATCATCTACTGCAGTATCATATAATCACCACGTCATCTACTGCAGTATCATATAATCACCACGTCATCTACTGCAGTATCATATAATCACCACGTCATCTACTGCAGTATCATATAATCATCTACCAGTATCATATCATCTCTACTGCAGTATCATATAATCATCTACTGCAGTATCATATAATCATCTACTGCAGTATCATATAATCACCACGTCATCTACTGCAGTATCATATAATCACCACGTCATCTACTGCAGTATCATATAATCACCACGTCATCTACTGCAGTATCATATAATCACCACGTCATCTACTGCAGTATCATATAATCACCACGTCATCTACTGCAGTATCATATAATCACCACGTCATCTACTGCAGTATCATATAATCACCACGTCATCTACTGCAGTATCATATAATCACCACGTCATCTACTGCAGTATCATATAATCACCACGTCATCTACTGCAGTATCATATAATCACCATGTCATCTACTGCAGTATCATATAATCACCACGTCATCTACTGCAGTATCATATAATCACCACGTCATCTACTGCAGTATCATATAATCACCACGTCATCTACTGCAGTATCATATAATCACCACGTCATCTACTGCAGTATCATATAATCACCACGTCATCTACTGCAGTATCATATAATCACCATGTCATCTACTGCAGTATCATATAATCACCACGTCATCTACTATCATATAATATCATATAATCACCACGTCATCTACTGCAGTATCTACTGCATATCATATAATCACCAAGTCATCTACTGCAGTATCATATAATCACCACGTCATCTACTGCAGTATCATATAATCACCACGTCATCTACTGCAGTATCATATAATCACCACATCATCTACTGCAGTATCATATAATCACTATGTCATCTACTGCAGTATCATATATTTACCTACTGCACTATCATATAATCACCATGTCATCTACTGCAGTATCATATAATCATCTACTGCAGTATCATATAATCACAACGTCATCTACTGCAGTATCATATAATCACCACGTCATCTACTGCAGTATCATATAATCACCACGTCATCTACTGCAGTATCATATAATCACCATGTCATCTACTGCAGTATCATATAATCACCACGTCATCTACTGCAGTATCATATAATCACCACGTCATCTACTGCAGTATCATATAATCACCATGTCATCTACTGCAGTATCATATAATCACCTACTGCAGTATCATATAATCACCATGTCATCTACTGCAGTATCATATAATCACCATGTCATCTACTGCAGTATCATATAATCACCATGTCATCTACTGCAGTATCATATAATCACCACGTCATGCAGTATCATATAATCACCACGTCATCTACTGCAGTATCATATAATCACCACGTCATCTACTGCAGTATCATATAATCACCACGTCATCTACTGCAGTATCATATAATCACCACGTCATCTACTGCAGTATCATATAATCACCATGTCATCTACTGCAGTATCATATAATCACCACGTCATCTACTGCAGTATCATATAATCACCACGTCATCTACTGCAGTATCATATAATCACCATCATCTACTGCAGTATCATATAATCACCACGTCATCTACTGCAGTATCATATAATCACCACGTCATCTACTGCAGTATCATATAATCACCACGTCATCTACTGCAGTATCATACTGCAGTATCATATAATCACCACGTCATCTACTGCAGTATCATATAATCACCACGTCATCTACTGCAGTATCATATAATCACCACGTCATCTACTGCAGTATCATATAATCACCACGTCATCTACTGCAGTATCATATAATCACCACGTCATCTACTGTCATCTACTGCAGTATCATATAATCACCATGTCATCTATCTATCTGCAGTATCTACTATATCATATAATCACCACGTCATCTACTGCAGTATCATATAATCACCATCTACTGCAGTATCATCTACTGCAGTATCATATAATCACCACGTCATCTACTGCAGTATCATATAATCACCACGTCATCTACTGCAGTATCATATAATCACCACGTCATCTACTGCAGTATCATATAATCACCACGTCATCTACTGCAGTATCATCACCACGTCATCTACTGCAGTATCATATAATCACCATGTCATCTACTGCAGTATCATATAATCACCACGTCATCTACTGCATCTACTGTATCATATAATCACCACGTCATCTACTGCAGTATCATATAATCACCACGTCATCTACTGCAGTATCATATAATCACCACGTCATCTACTGCAGTATCATATAATCACCACGTCATCTACTGCAGTATCATATAATCACCACGTCATCTACTGCAGTATCATATAATCACCACGTCATCTACTGCAGTATCATATAATCACCACGTCATCTACTGCAGTATCATATAATCACCACGTCATCTACTGCAGTATCATATAATCACCACGTCATCTACTGCAGTATCATATAATCACCATCTACTGTCATCTACTACTGCAGTATCATATAATCACCACGTCATCTACTGCAGTATCATATAATCACCATCATCTACTGCAGTCATCTACTGCAGTATCATATAATCACCATGTCATCTACTGCAGTATCATCACCACGTATCTACTGCAGTATCATATAATCACCACGTCATCTATCATATAATCACCATGTCATCTACTGTATCATATAATCACCACGTCATCTACTGCAGTATCATATAATCACCACGTCATCTACTGCAGTATCATATAATCACCACGTCATCTACTGCAGTATCATATAATCACCATCTACTGCAGTATCATATAATCACCATGTCATCTACTGCAGTATCATATAATCACCACGTCATCTACTGCAGTATCATATAATCACCACGTCATCTACTGCAGTATCATATAATCACCACGTCATCTACTGCAGTATCATATAATCACCACGTCATCTACTGCAGTATCATATAATCACCACGTCATCTACTGCAGTATCATATAATCACCACGTCATCTACTGCATCTACTGTATCATATAATCACCACGTCATCTACTGCAGTATCATATAATCACACCTACTGCAGTATCATATAATCTACATCTACTGCAGTATCATATAATCACCACGTCATCTACTGCAGTATCATATAATCACCACATGTCATCTACTGCAGTATCATATAATCACCACGTCATCTACTGCAGTATCATATAATCACCATGTCATCTACTGCAGTATCATATAATCACCAATCTACTGCAGTATCATATAATCACTACTGCAGTATCATATAATCACCACGTCATCTACTGCAGTATCATATAATCACCACGTCATCTACTGCAGTATCATATAATCACCACGTCATCTACTGCAGTATCATATAATCACCACGTCACTGCAGTATCATATAATCACCACGTCTACTGCAGTATCATATAATCACCACGTCATCTACTGCAGTATCATATAATCACCACGTCATCTACTGCAGTATCATATAATCACCATGCAGTATCATATAATCACCACGTCATCTACTGCAGTATCATATAATCACCATGCAGTATCATATAATCACCACGTCATCTACTGCAGTATCATATAATCACCATGTCATCTACTGCAGTATCATATAATCACCATGTCATCTGCAGTATCTATAATCAGTATCATATATCTACTCATCATATAATCACCACGTCATCTACTGCAGTATCATATAATCACCACGTCATCTACTGCAGTATCATATAATCACCATGTCATCTACTGCAGTATCATATAATCACCACGTCATCTACTGCAGTATCATATAATCACCACGTCATCTACTGCAGTATCATATAATCACCACGTCATCTACTGCAGTATCATATAATCACCACGTCATCTACTGCAGTATCATATAATCACCACGTCATCTACTGCAGTATCATATAATCACCACGTCATCTACTGCAGTATCATATAATCACCACGTCATCTACTGCAGTATCATATAATCACCACGTCATCTACTCATATAATCATATAATCACCACGTCATCTACTGCAGTATCATATAATCACCACGCAGTATCATCTACTGCAGTATCATATAATCACCACGTCATCTACTGCAGTATCATATAATCACCACGTCATCTACTGCAGTATCATATAATCACCACGTCATCTACTGCAGTATCATATAATCTGCAGTATCATATAATCACCACGTCATCTACTGCAGTATCATATAATCACCACGTCATCTACTGCAGTATCTATAATCACCACGTCATCTACTGCAGTATCATATAATCACCACGTCATCTACTGCAGTATCATATAATCACCACGTCATCTACTGCAGTATCATATAATCACCACGTCATCTACTGCAGTATCATATAATCACCACGTCATCTACTGCAGTATCATATAATCACCACTACTGTCATCTACTGCAGTATCATATAATCATATAATCACCATGTCATCTACTGCAGTATCATATAATCACCACGTCATCTACTGCAGTATCATATAATCACCATGTCATCTACTGCAGTATCATATAATCACCTACTGCGTCATCTACTGCAGTATCATATAATCACCACGTCATCTACTGCAGTATCATATAATCACCACGTCATCTACTGCAGTATCATATAATCACCACGTCATCTACTGCAGTATCATATAATCACCATGTCATCTACTGCAGTATCATATAATCACCACGTCATCTACTGCAGTATCATATAACATCTACTGCACATATAATCACCATGTCATCTACTGCAGTATCATATAATCACCACGTCATCTACTGCAGTATCATATAATCACCACGTCATCTACTGCAGTATCATATAATCACCTACTGTATCATATAATCACCACGTCATCTACTGCAGTATCATATAATCACCATGTCATCTACTGCAGTATCATATAATCACCACGTCATCTACTGCAGTATCATATAATCACCACGTCATCTACTGCAGTATCATATAATCTACTGCAGTATCATATAATCACCATGTCATCTACTGCAGTATCTATAATCACCAATCATCTACTGTATCATATAATCACCATGTCATCTACTGCAGTATCATATAATCACCACATCATCTACTGCAGTATCATATAATCACCATGTCATCTACTGCAGTATCATATAATCACCACGTCATCTACTGCAGTATCATATAATCACCATGTCATCTACTGCAGTATCATATAATCACCACGTCATCTACTGCAGTATCATATAATCACCATCTACTGCAGTATCATATAATCACCATGTCATCTACTGCAGTATCATATAATCACCACGTCATCTACTGCAGTATCATATAATCACCACGTCATCTACTGCAGTATCATATAATCACCACGTCATCTACTGCAGTATCATATAATCACCATGTCATCTACTGCAGTATCATATAATCACCACGTCATCTACTGCAGTATCATATAATCACCATGTCATCTACTGCAGTATCATATAATCACCACGTCATCTACTGCAGTATCATATAATCACCACGTCATCTACTGCAGTATCATATAATCACCACGTCATCTACTGCAGTATCATATAATCACCACGTCATCTACTGCAGTATCATATAATCACCATGTCATCTACTGCAGTATCATATAATCACCATGTCATCTACTGCAGTATCATATAATCACCATCATATAATCACCACGTCATCTACTGCAGTATCATATAATCACCACGTCATCTACTGCAGTATCATATAATCACCATGTCATCTACTGCAGTATCTATAATCACCATCATCTACTGCAGTATCATATAATCACCATGTCATCTACTGCAGTATCATATAATCACCATGTCATCTACTGCAGTATCATATAATCACCATGTCATCTACTGCAGTATCATATAATCACCACGTCATCTACTGCAGTATCATATAATCACCACGTCATCTACTGCACTATCATATAATCACCATGTTATCTACTGCAGTATCATATAATCACCACGTCATCTACTGCAGTATCATATAATCACCACGTCATCTACTGCAGTATCATATAATCACCATGTCATCTACTGCAGTATCATTTGATGTGGTTTGATTACATGTTTAACACCTGCCATGAATCTGCAATGTAGTCAGCCTGGAACAGCTTTTTCCACTCAATGAAAAACTTACACTCTTTGCTCCGCCCCCACCCTCAGAGCTACCCTGCACTCTGCACCCCTCCACCAATCAGAGACTGGTCTGGGGTGTCGGTGAACTCTGATCTGGGAACGGGGCCCATCTATACATCGCTGTCTGTCCTGGTCCAACGTTTCCAGGAAGATATCAGCAGGATGGTTCAATTTGGTGAGTACTGCTCCTCTCTCATCTCATCTCTCATCCCTCTCTTTCATTTCTCTCTTTCTCTCATTTCTCTCCCTCTTTCTCTCCTCTCTCATCTCTCTCTCTCTCTCCTCTCTCTCTCTCTCTCCTTTCCCCTCTCATCTCTCTCCCTCTTTCTCTCCTCTCTCATCTCTCTCTCCCCTCTTTCTCTCCTTTCTCATTCTCTCCCTCTTTCTCTCCTCTCTCATATCTCTCCTCCTCTTATCTCTTCTTTCTTTCTCTTCTCTCTTTCTCTCCTCTCTTTCTCTCCTCCCTCCTCTCTCTCTTTCTCTCCTCTCTCCCTCTTTCTCTCCTCTCTCATCTCTCTCCCTCTCCTCTCTCATATCTCTCCTCCTCTTATCTCTCCTCTCTTTCTCCCCTCTCTTTCTCTCCTCGTGTCTTTGGCATCATTAAAGTGAAGACTGTTATTTTATCAAATCAATTCTCTGTAATTATTATTACGTGATTAAACTAATCATGTAAATGTAATTAACCAGGAAGTCGGGGCACCAAGAAAAATCGTCAGATTACAAAGTTATAATTTTCCTAATATAACTTTTCAGATATTTTAATATCTGACCAATTAGTCTTCTAATTAATGAACAATTCTTTACCTCGCGGTAGTCTCATTCCAAACGTCGAAAGATGTTGGTTATCTGCACGAACCCAGTCTTTGCCATGAATCATCCATACATCAGTTGTCTTAATCATTTATTTACGAACTAACTAAATAATCACAGAAATGTAAAAAAACAAACAACAATATATATGGTTACAAGGAAATGATAAGGGAAGTGGGTGTGGACTGAGAAGGCCAGGAAAGACAAGAGTCACTACACAGTTGATAATTGTACTGATCAATCAACAATAATATAATAATAATAATCAACAATCAATATATATGTTTACGCTCAGTGTTTCATCATGGTCTCTGTTGGAATCGTCCGTCTTTCTGTTGGAATGTTCATCTGAACTTCTCTTTGTGTCCCTGGAGTCTTTCGAGGTTAGATTGGATACTTCAGAGTCCCATTCAGAAATGTTGTTATAGAATAGATGTTTCGGCGGTTGTCGGTCTTCGCATTCAGTCGACATAAATTCTTGCTGCAGACCAGTAATTAGTATTGAAGATTCGCTCTTATTCTGTCGGTATCGAAAGTCTCACAGTTGAACCATTTCCACCAGTGTAGCCAATGGTTAGGAATTCAACTCTTCTCTCTTTCTATCCTCTCTTTCTCTTTCTATCCTCTCTTTCTCTTTCTATCCTCTCTTTCTCTCCTCTTTCTTTCTCTCTTTCTCTCCTCTCCTTTTTTTCTACTCCCCTCTCCTTCTCTTTCTCTTTCTATCCTCTCTTTCTCTTTCTATCCTCTCTTTCTCTCCTCTTTCTTTCTCTCTTTCTCTCCTCTCCTTTTTTTCTCCTCCCCTCTCCTTCTCTTTCTCTTTCTCTCCTCTCCTTCTCTTTCTCTCCTCTCCTTCTCTTTCTCTCCTCTCCTTCTCTTTCTATCTATCCTCTCTTTCTCTTTCTCTCCTCTCCTTCTCTTTCTCTCCTCTCCTTCTCTTTCTCTCCTCTCCTATTTCTATCCTCTCTCTCCTCTTTCTCCTCTTTCTTTCTCTCTTTCTCTCCTCGAATTTCAAATTAGGGAGGTGTTAAACAATGAAGGAATTTAATTAATTTACCTGCAGAGAAGCAGAGAACCATTCACGCAGACCTGATACCTGTAGAGAACCATTCACACAGACCCGATACCTGTAGAGAACCATTCACGCAGACCTGATACCTGTAGAGAACCATTCACGCAGACCTGATACCTGTAGAGAACCATTCATGCAGACCTGATACCTGTAGAGAACCATTCACACAGACCTGATACCTGTAGAGAACCATTCACACAGACCTGATACCTGTAGAGAACCATTCACACTGACCTGATACCTGTAGAGAACCATTCACACTGACCTGATACCTGTAGAGAACCATTCACACTGACCTGATACCTGTAGAGAACCATTCACACAGACCTGATACCTGTAGAGAACCATTCACACAGACCTGATACCTGTAGAGAACCATTCACACAGACCTGATACCTGTAGAGAACCATTCACACAGACCTGATACCTGTAGAGAACCATTCACACAGACCTGATACCTGTAGAGAACCATTCACACAGACCTGATACCTGTAGAACCATTCACACAGACCTGAACCATTCACACAGACCTGATACCTGATTCACACAGACCTGATACCTATAGAGAACCATTCACACAGACCTGATACCTGTAGAGAACCATTCACACAGACCTGATACCTGTAGAGAACCATTCACACAGACCTGATACCTGTAGAGAACCATTCACACAGACCTGATACCTGTAGAGAACCATTCACACAGACCTGATACCTGTAGAGAACCATTCACACTGACCTGATACCTGTAGAGAACCATTCACACAGACCTGATACCTGTAGAGAACCATTCACACAGACCTGATACCTGTAGAGAACCATTCACACAGACCTGATACCTGTAGAGAACCATTCACACAGACCTGATACCTGTAGGGAACCATTCACACAGACCTGATACCTGTAGAGAACCATTCACACAGACCTGATACCTGTAGAGAACCATTCACACAGACCTGATACCTGTAGAGAACCATTCACACAGACCTGATACCTGTAGAGAACCATTCACACAGACCTGATACCTGTAGAGAACCATTCACACAGACCTGATACCTGTAGAGAACCATTCACACAGACCTGATACCTGTAGAGAACAATTCACGCAGACCTGATACCTGTAGAGAACCATTCACACAGACCTGATACCTGTAGAGAAGCAGAGAACCATTCACACAGACCTGATACCTGTAGAGAAGCAGAAAACCATTCACACAGACCTGATACCTGTAGAGATATTACTCACCTGTTACCTGTAGAGATATTACTCACCTGATACCTGTAGAGATATTACTCACCTGATACCTGTAGAGATATTACTCACCTGATACCTGTAGAGATATTACTCACCTGATACCTGTAGAGATATTACTCACCTGATACCTGTAGAGATATTACTCACCTGATACCTGTAGAGATATTACTCACCTGATACCTGTAGAGATATTACTCACCTGATACCTGTAGAGATATTACTCACCTGATACCTGTAGAGATATTACTCACCTGATACCTGTAGAGATATTACTCACCTGATACCTGTAGAGATATTACTCACCTGATACCTGTAGAGATATTACTCACCTGATACCTGTAGAGATATTACTCACCTGATACCTGTAGAGATATTACTCACCTGATACCTGTAGAGATATTACTCACCTGATACCTGTAGAGATATTACTCACCTGATACCTGTAGAGAACCATTCACACAGACCTGATACCTGTAGAGATATTACTCACCTGATACCTGTAGAGATATTACTCACCTGATACCTGTAGAGATATTACTCACCTGATACCTGTAGAGATATTACTCACCTGATACCTGTAGAGATATTACTCACCTGATACCTGTAGAGATATTACTCACCTGATACCTGTAGAGATATTACTCACCTGATACCTGTAGAGATATTACTCACCTGATACCTGTAGAGATATTACTCACCTGATACCTGTAGAGATATTACTCACCTGATACCTGTAGAGAAATTACTCACCTGATACCTGTAGAGATATTACTCACCTGATACCTGTAGAGAACCATTCACACAGACCTGATACCTGTAGAGAACCATTCACACAGACCTGATACCTGTAGAGAACCATTCACACAGACCTGATACCTGTAGAGAACCATTCACACAGACCTGATACCTGTAGAGAACCATTCACACAGACCTGATACCTGTAGAGAACCATTCACACAGACCTGATACCTGTAGAGAACCATTCACACAGACCTGATACCTGTAGAACCATTCACACAGACCTGATACCTGTAGAGAACCATTCACGCAGACCTGATACCTGTAGAGAACCATTCACGCAGACCTGATACCTGTAGAGAACCATTCATGCAGACCTGATACCTGTAGAGAACCATTCACACAGACCTGATACCTGTAGAGAACCATTCACACAGACCTGATACCTGTAGAGAAGCAGAGAACCATTCACACAGACCTGATACCTGTAGAAAATCATTCACACAGACCTGATACCTGTAGAGAACAATTCACGCAGACCTGATACCTGTAGAGAACCATTCACACAGACCTGATACCTGTAGAGAAGCAGAGAACCATTCACACTGACCTGATACCTGTAGAGAAGTAGAGAACCATTCACACTGACCTGATACCTGTAGAGAACCATTCACACAGACCTGATACCTGTAGAGAACCATTCACACTGACCTGATACCTGTAGAGAACCATTCACACAGACCTGATACCTGTAGAGAAGTAGAGAACCATTCACACTGACCTGATACCTGTAGAGAACCATTCACACAGACCTGATACCTGTAGAGAAGTAGAGAACCATTCACACTGACCTGATACCTGTAGAGAAGTAGAGAACCATTCACACTGACCTGATACCTGTAGAGAACCATTCACACAGACCTGATACCTGTAGAGAACCATTCACACAGACCTGATACCTGTAGAGAACCATTCACACAGACCTGATACCTGTAGAGATGTTACTCACCTGTTACCTGTAGAGATATTACTCACCTGATACCTGTAGAGATATTACTCACCTGATACCTTTAGAGATATTACTCACCTGTTTGAGCTGTTTTCATTTGTTATCTTTACAGGCGTACAAGTTCCAGTAGAATCCTCTCCAATACCACAGCCCAGTGAGTATCTACACATCAGATCCTATTTGTCACATGCCCCGAATACAACAGGTGTAGGTAGACCTTACAGTGAAATGCTGAATACAACAAGTGAAAGTAGACTTACAGTGAAATGCTGAATTCAACAGGTGTAGTAGACCTTACAGTGAAATGCTGAATACAACAGGTGAAAGTAGACTTACAGTGAAATGCTGAATACAACAGGTGTAGTAGACCTTACAGTGAAATGCTGAATACAACAGGTGTAGTAGACCTTACAGTGAAATGCTGAATACAACAGGTGTAGTAGACCTTACAGTGAAATGCTGAATACAACAGGTGTAGTAGACCTTACAGTGAAATGCTGAATACAACAGGTGTAGTAGACCTTACAGTGAAATGCTGAATACAACAGGTGTAGGTAGACCTTACAGTGAAATGCTGAATACAACAGGTGTAGTAGACCTTACAGTGAAATGCTGAATACAACAGGTGTAGGTAGACCTTACAGTGAAATGCTGAATACAACAGGTGTAGTAGACCTTACAGTGAAATGCTGAATACAACAGGTGTAGTAGACCTCACAGTGAAATGCTGAATACAACAGGTGTAGGTAGACCTTACAGTGAAATGCTGAATACAACAGGTGTAGTAGACCTTACAGTGAAATGCTGAATACAACAGGTGTAGTAGACCTTACAGTGAAATGCTGAATACAACAGGTGTAGTAGACCTTACAGTGAAATGCTGAATACAACAGGTATAGTAGACCTTACAGTGAAATGCTGAATACAACAGGTGTAGTAGACCTTACAGTGAAATGCTGAATACAACAGGTGTAGTAGACCTTACAGTGAAATGCTGAATACAACAGGTGTAGTAGACCTTACAGTGAAATGCTGAATACAACAGGTGTAGTAGACCTTACAGTGAAATGCTGAATACAACAGGTGTAGTAGACCTTACAGTGAAATGCTGAATACAACAGGTGTAGTAGACCTTACAGTGAAATGCTGAATACAACAGGTGTAGTAGACCTTACAGTGAAATGCTGAATACAACAGGTGTAGTAGACCTTACAGTGAAATGCTGAATACAACAGGTGTAGTAGACCTTACAGTGAAATGCTGAATACAACAGGTGTAGTAGACCTTACAGGGAAATGCTGAATACTACAGGTGTAGTAGACCTTACAGTGAAATGCTGAATACAACAGGTGTAGTAGACCTTACAGTGAAATGCTGAATACAACAGGTGTAGTAGACCTTACAGTGAAATGCTGAATACAACAGGTATAGTAGACCTTACAGTGAAATGCTGAATACAACAGGAATAGTAGACCTTACAGTGAAATGCTGACTACAACAGGTGTAGGTAGACCTCACAGTGAAATCCTGAATACAACAGGTGTAGTAGACCTTACAGTGAAATGCTGAATACAACAGGTGTAGGTAAACCTTACAGTGAAATGCTGAATACAACAGGTGTAGGTAGACCTTACAGTGAAATGCTGAATACAACAGGTGTAGTAGACCTTACAGTGAAATGCTGAATACAACAGGTGTAGTAGACCTTACAGTGAAATGCTGAATACAACAGGTGTAGTAGACCTTACAGGGAAATGCTGAATACAACAGGTGTACTAGACCTTACAGTGAAATGCTGAATACAACAGGTGTAGTACACCTTACAATGAAATGCTGAATACAACAGGTGTAGTAGACCTTACAGTGAAATTATGAATACAACAGGTGTAGGTAGACCTTACAGGGAAATGATGAATACAACAGGTGTAGTAGACCTTACAGTGAAATGCTGAATACAACAGGTGTAGTAGACCTTAAAGTGAAATGCTGAATACAACAGGTGTAGTAGACCTTACAGTGAAATGCTGAATACAACAGGTGTAGTAGACCTTACAGGGAAATGCTGAATACAACAGGTGTAGTAGACCTTACAGTGAAATGCTGAATACAACAGGTGTAGTAGACCTTACAGTGAAATGCTGAATACAACAGGTGTAGTAGACCTTACAGTGAAATGCTGAATACAACAGGTGTAGTAGACCTTTTTTTACAGTGAAATGCTGAATACAACAGGTGTAGTAGACCTTACAGTGAAATGCTGAATACAACAGGTGTAGTAGACCTTTTTTACAGTGAAATGCTGAATACTACAGGTGTAGTAGACCTTACAGTGAAATGCTGAATCTCCTCTACAACAGGTGTAGTAGACCTCACAGTGAAATGCTGAATACAACAGGTGTACTAGACCTTACAGTGAAATGCTGAATACTACAGGTGTAGTAGACCTTACAGTGAAATGCTGAATACAACAGGTGTACTAGACCTTACAGTGAAATGCTGAATACTACAGGTGTAGTAGACCTCACAGTGAAATGCTGAATACAACAGGTGTACTAGACCTTACAGTGAAATGCTGAATACAACAGGTGTAGTAGACCTCACAGTGAAATGCTGAATACTACAGGTGTAGTAGACCTTCTCAGTGAAATGCTGAATACTACAGGTGTAGTAGACCTTACAGTGAAATGCTGAATACAACAGGTGTAGTAAACCTTACAGTGAAATGCTGAATACAACAGGTGTAGTAGACCTTACAGTGAAATGCTGAATACAACAGGTGTAGGTAGACCTTACAGTGAAATGCTGAATACAACAGGTGTAGGTAGACCTTACAGTGAAATGCTTACTTACAAGCCCTTAACCAACAATGCAGTTTTAAGAAAATACTTTTTTTTAAAGTATGAGATAAGAATAACAAATAATCAAAGAGCAGCAGTAAATAACAATTACATAGATTATAAGTATATGAGATAAAGATTACAATTGAATAATGTCATTATAATATTGATGTTTTTTACATTTTGTTTTCTTCTGTTCCTTTATTGAAGAGGTGAAGCAGGTACAGGAGTATGCAGGTATGTAGAGATACATAGGTCATCACAAAGTTATACTTATAAAGTTACTCATCAATGCATTTCCATTTATCTCTCCTCCACTCTCTCAATCCCTCCATCTCCATAGACCTTTTTTCCACCTATTGTGTTATTGACTGTATGTTTGTTTACTCCATGTGTAACTCTGTTGTTGTTTGTGTCGCACTGCATTGCATTATCTTGGCCCGGAACGCAGTTGTAAATGAGAACTTGTTCTCAACTTGCCTACCTGGTTAAATAAAGGTGAAATAAAAAATAAATAAAAAATCTCTTCTCCTCTCTGTCCTCCCTCTCACCACCCCTCTCTCAATCCCTTCACCTCTTCTCTCTGTGCTCCCTCTCACCACCCCTCTCTCAATCCCTCCACCTCTTCTCCTCTCTGTGCTCCCTCTCTCCACCCCTCTCTCAATCCCTCCACCTCTTCTCCTCTCTGTCCTCCCTCTCACCACCCCTCTCTCAATCCCTCCACCTCTTCTCCTCTCTGTCCTCCCTCTCTCCACCCCTCTCTCAATCCCCACCTCTTCTCCTCTCTGTCCTCCCTCTCTCCACCCCTCTCTCAATCCCCCACCTCTTCTCCTCTCTGTCCTCCCTCTCTCTCCACCCCACTCTCCACCCCCTTCTTCTCTTCTCCTCTCTTTCCTCCATCCCTCCACCTCTTCTCCTCTCACCACCCCTCTCTCCACCCCCTCCACCTCTTCTCCTCTCTCCATCCCTCTCTCAATCCCTCCACCTCTTCTCCTCTCTTTCCTCCCTCTCTCAATCCCTCCACCTCTTCTCCTCTCTCCACCCCTCTCTCCATCCCTCCACCTCTTCTCCTCTCTGTCCTCCCTCTCACCACCCCTCTCTCCACCCCTCCACCTCTTCTCCTCTCTGTCCTCCCTCTCTCCTCCCCTCTCTCCACCCCTCCACCTCTTCTCCTCTCTTTCCTCCATCTCTCCACCCCTCCACCTCTTCTCCTCTCTCCACCCCTCTCAATACCTCCACCTCTTCTCCTCTCTGTCCTCCCTCTCTCCACCCCTCCACCTCTTCTCCTCTCTCCACCCCTCTCTCAATACCTCCACCTCTTCTCCTCTCTGTCCTCCCTCTCTCCACCCCTCCACCTCTTCTCCTCTCTCCACCCCTCTCTCCACCCCTCCACCTCTTCTCCTCTCTGTCCTCCCTCTCTCCACCCCTCCACCTCTTCTCCTCTCTTTCCTTCATTTCTATTCCCCACTTCCCCTTCCTCCTTCAGTGGACGTGACTATGGACTCAAGCACCGCCCACCCCAGGCTCATCCTATCAGGAGACGGGAAAATGGTTAGTTATATGGGGGGGGGGGGTACTCCTACACCTTGATCAAGCTGCCCTAACGATCAAGGTGTAGGATTAACCTCGTGATAATTATAGTGACCCCCTCAAATAATGTGAAAAGCACTGACCTGCTCTCTGTCTATAGGTAAAATGTGGGGACCGTCACCAGCCGGTACCTCATAACTCTGAGAGGTTTGACCGTGTCGTGTGTGTTCTGGGTCGAGAAGGGTTCTCCTCAGGTCAACACTATTGGGAGGTAGGGTTAAACATTTTCTTAAACATTGTGTTGATCCTGGATCCTCATTTAGCTGTTGATCCTGGATCCTCATTTAGCTGTTGATCCTGGATCCTCATTTAGATGTCGATCCTGGATCCTCATTAGCCGTGTTGGTCCTGGATCCTCATTTAGCTGTGTTGATCCTGGATCCTCATTTAGCTGTGTTGATCCTGGATCCTCATTTAGCTGTGTTGATCCTGGATCCTCATTTAGCTGTGTTGATCCTGGATCCTTATTTAGCTGTCGATCCTGGATCCTCATTTAGCTGTGTTGATCCTGGATCCTCATTTAGCTGTGTTGATCCTGGATCCTCATTTAGCTGTGTTGATCCTGGATCCTCATTTAGCTGTGTTGATCCTGGATCCTCATTTAGCTGTGTTGATCCTGGATCCTCATTAGCCGTGTTGGTCCTGGATCCTCATTTAGATGTGTTGATCCTGGATCCTCATTTAGCTGTGTTGATCCTGGATCCTCATTTAGCCTTGTGGATCCTGGATCTTAAATCTTTCTATTTGACCTTGTAGTTTGTCCATTTATGTATATTTATTGTTCTATTTAGGATAGAATAGAATAGGGTAGGATTATATTTGTAAAGCTTTTATAAATAATTCTCTTAAATGTCAATTGGCCGATTCTGGAGAGTTTCATTATAATTTGTTTAATCAAGGTAATTCGCTTATAAATCACCTTCTGTTAAGCCAATTCAATTCACAACAGTTTTGTCTGAGAGCCCTGCTTGCCAGCTCGCATTGAATCTGTCTCGAGAAGACTCTGGGGTATTGGGTTACATATTCACAGCCATTGAATTCATCTTGGAAGACTCTGGGGTATTGGGTTACATATAAACGGCCACTGGCCCTACACTTTCATTCTCTGGTCAGACTGTCAATTTGTGACGGTAGGACACGTCACAGTCTCACAAGCAGTACGAGTTCAGGAAGCCAGGCTAGAGCCCTGTCCTGTACGAGTTCAGGAAGCCAGGCTAGAGCCCTGTCCTGTACGAGTTCAGGAAGCCAGGCTAGAGCCCTGTCCTGTATGAGTTCAGGAAGCCAGGCTAGAGCCCTGTCCTGTACGAGTTCAGGAAGTCAGGCTAGAGCCCTGTCCTGTACGAGTTCAGGAAGTCAGGCTAGAGCCCTGTCCTGTACGAGTTCAGGAAGCCAGGCTAGAGCCCTGTCCTGTACGAGTTCAGGAAGCCAGGCTAGAGCCCTGTCCTGTACGAGTTCAGGAAGCCAGGCTAGAGCCCTGTCCTGTACGAGTTCAGGAAGCCAGGCTAAAGCACTGTCCTGTACGAGTTCAGGAAGCCAGGCTAGAGCCCTGTCCTGTATGAGTTCAGGAAGCCAGGCTAGAGCCCTGTCCTGTACGAGTTCAGGAATCCAGGCTAGAGCCCTGTCCTGTACGAGTTCAGGAAGCCAGGCTAGAGCCCTGTCCTGTACGAGTTCAGGAAGCCAGGCTAGAGCCCTGTCCTGTACGAGTTCAGGAATCCAGGCTAGAGCCCTGTCCTGTACGAGTTCAGGAAGCCAGGCTAGAGCCCTGTCCTGTACGAGTTCAGGAAGCCAGGCTAAAGCACTGTCCTGTACGAGTTCAGGAAGCCAGGCTAGAGCCCTGTCCTGTATGAGTTCAGGAAGCCAGGCTAGAGCCCTGTCCTGTACGAGTTCAGGAAGCCAGGCTAGAGCCCTGTCTGTACGAGTTCAGGAAGCCAGGCTAGAGCCCTGTCCTGTACGAGTTCAGGAAGCCAGGCTAGAGCCCTGTCCTGTAGTTCAGGAGTTCAGGCCCTGTCCTGTAAGCCAGGCTAGAGCCCTGTCCTGTACGAGTTCAGGAAGCCAGGCTAGAGCCCTGTCCTGTTCAGGAAGCCAGGCTCGAGTTCAGGAAGCCAGGCTAGAGCCCTGTCCTGTAAGAGTTCAGGAAGCCAGGCTAGAGCCCTGTCCTGTAAGAGTTCAGGAAGCCAGGCTAGAGCCCTGTCCTGTAAGAGTTCAGGAAGCCAGGCTAGAGCCCTGTCCTGTAAGAGTTCAGGAAGCCAGGCTAGAGCCCTGTCCTGTACGAGTTCAGGAAGCCAGGCTAGAGCCCTGTCCTGTAAGAGTTCAGGAAGCCAGGCTAGAGCCCTGTCCTGTACGAGTTCAGGAAGCCAGGCTCGAGCCCTGTCCTGTAAGAGTTCAGGAAGCCAGGCTAGAGCCCTGTCTGATGATCAGAAGGGTGAGGGCAGAAGTTTTAATCAAGAGAGAGAGCTTTAGAAAATAGATCCATTTTCTCTAGCACTAAACATACAAGTATGTGTTTTACAGTTATAAGGAAGGTAAAATCTTATGGTTAGTCATTTTATAATTTGATTGTTACTATATTTAGAAATCATATAAATTCTATCAAGCCCTGTTCATCCACTTTTGTTGAATAGGAACTACATCGTTATATAATATTCCATATTTTCATCAGATTTGTACTATGGACTTGGGCTTGTATCCTCAAAAGTGAGCACACCTTTTCACAGGTGGAGGTGGGCGGGAAGACTGACTGGGATCTGGGCGTGGCCAGCCGCTCTATCAACAGGAAGGGGAAGATAACGGTATCTCCTAGCAACGGCTACTGGTTCCTCAGCCTCAGAGATAAACACAACTATGTGTTCCGGACAGATCCCTCCACTGAGCTGCTTCTCGACCTCAGACCCCAGAAGATCGGGGTGTATGTGGATTATGAGAAAGGGCAGGTAGGATGTCACACATTCATTCGTACTCGTCAGTTTTTTTTTGTGTGTGCAACAATTCCAGGGTTTTACAGAAATCCCAGTTGAAGACTCCCGGAATCAAGAGGAATAAGGAGGAAATTCAGAATATATATATACACACACACACACACACACACACACACACACACACACACACACACACACACACACACACACACACACACACACAGACACACACACAGACACAGACACAGACACAGACACAGACACACACACACACACACACACACACACACACACACACACACACACACACACACACACACACACACAGACACACACACACACACACACACACACACACACACACACAGACACACACACACACACACAGACACACACACACACACACACACACACACACACACACACACACACAACAACTCTTTCTTCTCTCCCTGTCTATCTTACAATATAACGTGGACTAACTTCCCCTTCCTCTCCCCTTTTCAGGTATCGTTCTACAACGTGGACTAACTGCCCCTTCCTCTCCCCTGTTCAGGTATCGTTCTACAACGTGGACTAACTTCCCCTTCCTCTCCCAGGTATCGTGTTCAGGTATCGTTCTACAACGTGGACTAACTTCCCCTTCCTCTCCCCTGTTCAGGTATCGTTCTACAACGTGGACTAACTTCCCCTTCCTCTCCCCTGTTCAGGTATCCCTTCCTCTCCCCTGTTCAGTTCTACAACGTGGACTAACTTCCCCTTCCTCTCCCCTGTTCAGGTATCGTTCTACAACGTGGACTAACTTCCCCTTCCTCTCCCCTTTTCAGGTATCGTTCTACAACGTGGAAGGTATCGTGTGGACTAACTTCCCCTTCCTCTCCCTGTTCAGGTATCGTTCTACAACGTGGACTAACTTCCCCTTCCTCTCCCCTGTTCAGGTATCGTTCTACAACGTGGACTAACTTCCCCTTCCCCTCTCCCCTGTTCAGGTATCGTTCTACAACGTGGACTAACTTCCCTTCCTCTCCCCTTTTCAGGTATCGTTCTACAACGTGGACTAACTTCCCCTTCCCTGGACCCCCCTTTCAGGTATCGTCTCCCTACTAACTTCCCCTTCCTCTTTTTCAGGTATCGTTCTACAACGTGGACTAACTTCCCCTTCCTCTCCCCTATCGTTCAGGTATTCCCCTTCCTCTCCCCTTTTCTACAACGTGGACTAACTTCCCCTTCCTCTCCCCTTTCAGGTATCGTTCTACAACGTGGACTAACTTCCCCTTCCTCTCCCCTTTTCAGGTATTGTTCTACAACGTGGACTAACTTCCCCTTCCTCTCCCCTGTTCAGGTATCGTTCTACAACGTGGACTAACTTCCCCTTCCTCTCCCCTGTTCAGGTATCGTTCTACAACGTGGACTAACTTCCCCTTCCTCTCCCCTTTTCAGGTATCGTTCTACAACGTGGACTAACTTCCCCTTCCTCTCCCCTTTTCAGGTATTGTTCTACAACGTGGACTAACTTCCCCTTCCTCTCCCCTGTTCAGGTATCGTTCTACAACGTGGACTAACTTCCCCTTCCTCTCCCCTTTTCAGGTATTGTTCTACAACGTGGACTAACTTCCCCTTCCTCTCCCCTGTTCAGGTATCGTTCTACAACGTGGACTAACTTCCCCTTCCTCTCCCCTGTTCAGGTATCGTTCTACAACGTGGACTAACTTCCCCTTCCTCTCCCCTTTTCAGGTATCGTTCTACAACGTGGACGCTAAGCTCCACATCTACACCTTCCTGGCCTCCTTCTGTGAGTCCGTGTTCCCGTTCTTCAGTCCCTGCACCAACAAGTCAGGCAAGAACGACGGAGCCCTCGTCATCACTCCAGTACTGCTCATGGACACCCATCCACTACAACCCAATGATTGTGATGAACTGAACATCTGAGGCCCCTGACTCTAACCCACTAATATAGAAAAATGTGTTTTGGGCTACAGATTGGGGGAACAAATTGTTTTTGTTGTTGTTGTTGCCTGATATGTTTCTGTTTATAATTTTCCGACATTAGATACATGCAGCTTATCTTCTGTTGTTATGTTTCCCCGTAGAAGACTAAATCAATCGTTTGCTCACCAGAATAATGTCATAAATCGATAGAATGAATGATTAAGATTTCAGTTTGTCTTGGGATCCATATTTTATGTGGTTGAAATACTATCCCCTTTTTATGGCGCTAATTAAGCATCTCTATAGAATGTATCTGACTAAACTCTCAAGATGCGGAAATAAATACATCTTATATCTCCACTCATGTTCCCGAGTCAACATTTAGCCTACATTTGGTGTATCATTTTACTGCAAGAAATGCTTAATTCTGCAAGAGTTTTTATTTATGTTATGTGAGAGGTTATAGACCTACAGTCAATGTTTCATTTAACTCATCTGAACAGTAGGCTACATTTCCCTTGAAGTGCAACAGGCCTATTTGAAGTCCCTTTCTTGTGACTGTTGAATTTGTATAGTTCCTCACAATCATCACACAAAACACTGCTATCATCCTGTTTTACCACTTCAATAAATCTTTCCCAAACATTACTTTTCTGGGCCTCCCTTCTCTTTATTCTCATTTCACAGCTTTTTCTCTTATTGAATAAAACTTAATGATTGACATTTTGGGCAAAAAGGAAAAACGCAGCTCCATCATTCATTGAATCAGATGACTCAGATTGTGGGAGACTTTTTTGTTCGGCTTCAGTGCAGCTTTTGACATTATCGATCATAGCTTGCTGCTGGAAAAAAGTATGTGTTATGGCTTTACACCCCCTGCTATAATGTGGATAAAGAGTTATTCATCTAACAGAACCCAGAGGGTGTTCTTTAATGGAAGCCTCTCAAACGTAATCCAGGTAGAATCAGGAATTCCCCAGGGCAGCTGTCTAGGCCCCTTACTTTTTTCAATCTTTACTAACGACATGCCATTGGCTTTGAGTAAAGCTAGTCTGTCTATGTATGTGGATGACTCAACACAATACACGTCAGCTACTACAGCGAGTAAAATCACTGCAACACTTAACAAAGAGTTGCAGTTAGTTTAAAAATGGGTGGCAAGGAATAAGTTAGTTCTAAATATTTCTAAAAATAAAAGCATTTTATTTGGGACAAATCATTCGCTAAACCTCAACTAAATCTTGTAATAAATAATGTGGAAATTGAGCAAGTTGAGGTGACTAAACTGCTTGGAGTAACCCTGGATTGTAAACTGACATGGTCAAAACATGTTGATACAACAGTAGCAAAGATGGGGAGAAGTCTGCCCATAATATTGTGTTGCTCTACCTTCAAATCAAATCAAATCAAATGTTATTTGTCACATACACATGGTTAGCAGATGTTAATGCGAGTGTAGTGAAATGCTTGTGCTTCTAGTTCCGACAATGCAGTAATAACCAACGAGTAATCTAACCTAACAATTTCACAACTACTCTCTTATACACACAAGTGTAAAGGGATGAAGAATATGTACATAAAGATATAGGAATGAGTGATGGTACAGAACGGCATACAGTAGATGGTATCGAGTACAGTATGTACATATGAGATGAGTAATGTAGGGTATGTAAACATTATATTAAGTGGCATTGTTTAAAGTGGCTAGTGATACATTTTTACATCAATTGTTCCATTATTAAAGTGGCTGGAGTTGAGTCAGTATGTTGGCAGCAGCCACTCAATGTTAGTGGTGGCTGTTTAACAGTCTGATGGCCTTGAGATAGAAGCGCGGTGATACAGCCCGACAGGATGCTCTCGATTGTGCATCTGTAAAAGTTTGTGAGTGCTTTTGGTGACAAGCCAAATTTCTTCAGCCTCCTGAGGTTGAAGAGGCGCTGCTGCGCCTTCTTCACCACGCTGTCTGTGTGGGTGGAACAATTCAGTTTGTCTGTGATGTGTATGCCGAGGAACTTAAAACTTACTAC
>NC_056438.1:8101383-8103883 GCF_018296145.1 Oncorhynchus tshawytscha | reverse complement strand
TCCTTCTGTTCTGTATGGTGTTACGCACGCCTCTATGAAGAGGGAACGCAACACCCTGCTACAACTAAACTCTCTGTGAAGCGAAAAAAGGTATGGACTGTAGGTGCAAGTAAGAATGACAACAGGCAGAATGTGGTACCGTTTACAAGGACTTTATTCCTTTACACGGTAATATGGGGAAAAGGGGCTGGACGGAACCAAAGCAAAGAAAGTAAATCTCAAAGCCCCCCCCCTCTCCTATCTTACCTGCCTACCCACTACTTACCTAATTTAGCACCACCTGGTGCCCTAACCAAAATAAAATGGGTGGTCCGCCCAGGTCTTACCTAGTGTGTCTAGACAGCGAATATGCTACGGGTATATGTATGCCCGCGGGCCTCTTGCCTAAGCACTCCCTAGGTGCCTTCCCCTTCCCCCCTGGGAACAAATGAAACAGAATATTAAACAATTTTAAACAAACTAAGAAACAAAAGGATGTCAAATAAGCTCTATCTGAGCAACAAACTCACAGAACATACCACTTTCCAACAAAATCAACCTCTATCACAATTAATCTCAGCAATCCCTACCTCCAGCAAAATCTCTACCTCCAAAAAGAAGAGATCTCCCTCCTGAACAGAACACTGGCTTTTATATAGCTTCAGAAGGAATGGGTAATTGGAGACAGCTGTGTCTTGACGAGGGGGCGGGGTCAGCTCTCCAATTAGCCCTGGAGTCGACCAATCAGCTGCTTGAGGGATTTCAGGAAGCCATTTCCTGAAATAAACACATGCAAATACACAATCTACAACACATAATCTGGGGAACGTAACATATTGGGGGAGTCTCTCTCTCTCTCTCTCTGTCTCTCCTTCTGTTCTGTATGGGGGGAGTCTCTCTCTCTCTCTCTCTCCTTCTGTTCTGTATGGGGGGAGTCTCTCTCTCTCTCTCTCTGTCTCTCCTTCTGTTCTGTATGGGGGAGTCTCTCTCTCTCTCTCTCTCTGTCTCTCCTTCTGTCTCTCCTTCTGTTCTGTATGGGGGAGTCTCTCTCTCTCTCTGTCTCTCCTTCTGTTCTGTATGGGGAGTCTGTCTCTCCTTCTGTTCTGTATGGGGAGTCTCTCTCTCTCTCTCTCTCTGTCTCTCCTTCTGTTCTGTATGGGGAGTCTCTCTCTCTCTCTCTCTGTCTTCCTTCTGTTCTGTATGGGGGAGTCTCTCTCTCTGATTTCTGTTCTGTATGGGGGGAGTCTCTCTCTCTCTCTCTGATTTCTGTTCTGTATGGGGGGAGTCTCTCTCTCTGTCTCTCTGTCTCTCTGTCTCTGTCTGTCTCTCTCTCTCTCTCTGTCTCTCTCTCTGTCTCTCTCTCTGTCTCTGTCTCTCTCTCTGTCTCTCAAATTCAATTCAATTCAATTCAAGGGCTTTATTGGCATGGGAAACATGTGTTAACATTGCCAAAGCAAGTGAGGTAGACAACATACAAAGTGAATATATAAAGTGAAAAACAACAAAAATTAACAGTAAACATTACACATACAGAAGTTTCAAAACAGTAAAGACATTACAAATGTCATATTATATATATATATATACAGTGTTCTAACAATGTACAAATGGCTAAAGGACACAAGATAAAATAAATAAGCATAAATATGGGTTGTATTTACAATGGTGTTTGTTCTTCACTGGTTGCCCTTTTCTCGTGGCAACAGGTCACAAATCTTGCTGCTGTGATGGCACACTGTGGAATTTCACCCAGTAGATATGGGAGTTTTTCAAAATTGGATTTGTTTTCGAATTCTTTGTGGATCTGTGTAATCCGAGGGAAATATGTCTCTCTAATATGGTCATACATTGGGCAGGAGGTTAGGAAGTGCAGCTCAGTTTCCACCTCATTTTGTGGGCAGTGAGCACATAGCCTGTCTTCTCTTGAGAGCCATGTCTGCCTACGGCGGCCTTTCTCAATAGCAAGGCTATGCTCACTGAGTCTGTACATAGTCAAAGCTTTCCTTAAGTTTGGGTCAGTCACAGTGGTCAGGTATTCTGCCGCTGTGTACTCTCTGTGTAGGGCCAAATAGCATTCTAGTTTGCTCTGTTTTTTTGTTAATTCTTTCCAATGTGTTAAGTAGTTATCTTTTTGTTTTCTCATGATTTGGTTGGGTCTAATTGTGCTGCTGTCCTGGGGCTCTGTAGTGTGTGTTTGTGTTTGTGAACAGAGCCCCAGGACCAGCTTGCTTAGGGACTCTTCTCCAGGTTCATCTCTCTGTAGGTGATGGCTTTGTTATGGAAGGTTTGTGAATCGCTTCCTTTTAGGTGGTTGTAGAATTTAACAGCTCTTTTCTGGATTTTGATAATTAGTGGGTATCGGCCTAATTCTGCTCTGCATGCATTATTTGGTGTTCTACGTTGTACACGGAGGATATTTTTGCAGAATTCTGCGTGCAGAGTCTCAATTTGGTGTTTGTCCCATTTTGTGAAGTCTTGGTTGGTGAGCGGACCCCAGACCTCACAACCATAAAGGGCAATG
>NC_056438.1:8043883-8091383 GCF_018296145.1 Oncorhynchus tshawytscha | reverse complement strand
CTCTACTGTACTAAACTGTACTCTACTGTATTAAACTGTACTCTACTGTACTGTATTAAACTGTACTGTACTGTATTAAACTGTACTGTACTCTACTGTATTAAACTGTACTCTACTGTATTAAACTGTACTCTACTGTATTAAACTGTACTGTACTCTACTGTACTGTATTAAACTGTACTGTACTGTATTAAACTGTACTGTACTCTACTGTACTAAACTGTACTAAACTGTACTGTACTGTATTAAACTGTACTCTACTGTATTGAACTCTACTGTACCCTACTGTATTAAACTGTACTGTACTGTATTAAACTGTACTGTACTGTACTAAACTGTACTGTACTCTACTGTATTAAACTGTACTCTACTGTATTAAACTGTACTGTACTCTACTGTATTAAACTGTACTGTACTCTACTGTATTAAACTGTACTCTACTGTATTAAACTGTACTGTACTCTACTGTATTAAACTGTACTGTATTAAACTGTACTGTACTCTACTGTACTAAACTGTACTGTACTGTATTAAACTGTACTCTACTGTACTAAATTGTACTGTACTCTACTGTATTAAACTGTACTCTACTGTATTAAACTGTACTGTATTAAACTGTACTCTACTGTATTAAACTGTACTGTACCCTACTGTATTAAACTGTACTCTACTGTATTAAACTGTACTGTACTGTATTAAACTGTACTGTACTCTACTGTATTAAACTGTACTGTACTCTACTGTATTAAACTGTACTGTACTACTGTACTAAACTGTACTCTACTGTATTAAACTGTACTGTACTGTATTAAACTGTACTGTACTCTACTGTATTAAACTGTACTGTACTCTACTGTATTAAACTGTACTCTACTGTATTAAACTGTACTGTACTCTACTGTATTAAACTGTACTGTACTCTACTGTATTAAACTGTACTCTACTGTACTAAATTGTACTGTACTCTACTGTATTAAACTGTACTCTACTGTATTAAACTGTACTGTATTAAACTGTACTGTACTGTATTAAACTGTACTGTACTCTACTGTATTAAACTGTACTCTACTGTATTAAACTGTACTGTACTGTATTAAACTGTACTGTACTCTACTGTATTAAACTGTACTCTACTGTATTAAACTGTACTGTACTCTACTGTACTAAACTGTACTGTACTGTATTAAACTGTACTGTACTCTACTGTACTAAACTGTACTCTACTGTATTAAACTGTACTGTACTGTATTAAACTGTACTGTACTCTACTGTATAAACTGTACTGTACTCTACTGTATTAAACTGTACTCTACTGTACTAAACTGTACTGTACTGTATTAAACTGTACTGTACTCTACTGTATTAAACTGTACTGTACTGTATTAAACTGTACTGTACTGTACTAAACTGTACTGTACTGTACTGTATTAAACTGTACTGTACTCTACTGTACTAAACTGTACTGTACTCTACTGTATTAAACTGTACTGTACTCTACTGTACTAAACTGTACTGTACTCTACTGTACTAAACTGTACTCTACTGTACTGTAAAACTGTACTCTACTGTACTAAACTGTACTGTACTCTACTGTACTAAACTGTGCTGTACTCTACTGTATTAAACTGTACTCTACTGTATTAAACTGTACTGTACTGTATTAAACTGTACTGTACTCTACTGTACTAAACTGTACTGTACTCTACTGTATTAAACTGTACTGTACTCTACTGTACTAAACTGTACTCTACTGTATTAAACTATACTCTACTGTATTAAACTGTACTGTACTCTACTGTACTAAACTGTACTCTACTGTATTAAACTGTACTGTACTCTACTGTACTAAACTGTACTGTACTGTATTAAACTGTACTGTACTCTACTGTATTAAACTGTACTGTACTCTACTGTACTAAACTGTACTCTACTGTATTAAACTGTACTCTACTGTACTAAACTGTACTGTACTCTACTGTATTAAACTGTACTGTACTCTACTGTACTAAACTGTACTCTACTGTATTAAACTGTACTCTACTGTACTAAACTGTACTCTACTGTATTAAACTGTACTGTACTGTACTCTATTAAACTGTACTCTACTGTATTAAACTGTACTCTACTGTACTAAACTGTACTCTACTGTACTAAACTGTACTGCACTGTACTGTATTAAACTATTAAACTGTACTCTACTGTACTAAACTGTACTCTACTGTATTAAACTGTACTGTACTGTACTCTATTAAACTGTACTCTACTGTATTAAACTGTACTCTACTGTACTAAACTGTACTCTACTGTACTAAACTGTACTGCACTGTACTCTATTAAACTGTACTCTACTGTACTAAACTGTACTCTACTGTATTAAACTGTACTGTACCCTACTGTATTAAACTGTACTCTACTGTGCTGTATTAAACTGTACTGTACTGTATTAAACTGTACTGTACTCTACTGTACTAAACTGTACTCTACTGTATTAAACTGTACTGTACTCTACTGTACTAAACTGTACTCTACTGTATTAAACTGTACTGTACTCTACTGTATTAAACTGTACTCTACTGTATTAAACTGTACTCTACTGTATTAAACTGTACTGTACTCTACTGTATTAAACTGTACTCTACTGTATTAAACTGTACTGTACTCTACTGTACTGTATTAAACTGTACTGTACTGTATTAAACTGTACTGTACTCTACTGTACTAAACTGTACTAAACTGTACTGTACTGTATTAAACTGTACTCTACTGTATTGAACTGTACTGTACCCTACTGTATTAAACTGTACTGTACTGTATTAAACTGTACTGTACTCTACTGTATTAAACTGTACTGTACTCTACTGTATTAAACTGTACTCTACTGTATTAAACTGTACTGTACTCTACTGTATTAAACTGTACTGTACTCTACTGTATTAAACTGTACTCTACTGTATTAAACTGTACTGTATTAAACTGTACTGTACTCTACTGTACTAAACTGTACTGTACTGTATTAAACTGTACTCTACTGTACTAAATTGTACTGTACTCTACTGTATTAAACTCTACTGTACTAAACTGTACTGTACTCTACTGTATTAAACTGTACTGTACTGTATTAAACTGTACTGTACTCTACTGTACTAAACTGTACTCTACTGTATTAAACTGTACTCTACTGTACTAAACTGTACTCTACTGTATTAAACTGTACTCTACTGTACTAAACTGTACTCTACTGTATTAAACTGTACTGTACTCTACTGTACTAAACTGTACTCTACTGTATTAAACTGTACTGTACTCTACTGTATTAAACTGTACTGTATTAAACTGTACTATACTGTATTAAACTGTACTGTACTCTACTGTATTAAACTGTACTCTACTGTATTAAACTGTACTGTATTAAACTGTACTGTACTCTACTGTATTAAACTGTACTCTACTGTATTAAACTGTACTCTACTGTATTAAACTGTACTCTACTGTATTAAACTGTACTGTACTCTACTGTACTAAACTGTACTCTACTGTACTAAACTGTACTGTACTACTGTACTGTAAAACTGTACTGTACTCTACTGTACTAAACTGTACGGTACAGTATTAAACTGTACTGTACTCTACTGTACTAAACTGTACTGTACTCTACTGTATTAAACTGTACTGTACTCTACTGTACTAAACTGTACTCTACTGTATTAAACTGTACTCTACTGTACTAAACTGTACTCTACTGTATTAAACTGTACTGTACTCTACTGTACTAAACTGTACTCTACTGTATTAAACTGTACTGTACTCTACTGTATTAAACTGTACTGTACTCTACTGTATTAAACTGTACTCTACTGTATTAAACTGTACTCTACTGTATTAAACTGTACTCTACTGTATTAAACTGTACTGTACTCTACTGTACTAAACTGTACTCTACTGTACTAAACTGTACTCTACTGTATTAAACTGTACTGTACTCTACTGTACTAAACTGTACTGTACTGTATTAAACTGTACTGTACTCTACTGTACTAAACTGTACTGTACTCTACTGTATTAAACTGTACTGTACTCTACTGTACTAAACTGTACTCTACTGTATTAAACTGTACTCTACTGTACTAAACTGTACTCTACTGTATTAAACTGTACTGTACTGTACTCTATTAAACTGTACTCTACTGTATTAAACTGTACTCTACTGTATTAAACTGTACTGTACTCTACTGTATTAAACTGTACTCTACTGTATTAAACTGTACTGTACTGTATTAAACTGTACTGTACTAAACTGTACTCTACTGTATTAAACTGTACTGTACTGTATTAAACTGTACTGTACTCTACTGTAGTAAACTGTACTGTACTCTACTGTATTAAACTGTACTCTACTGTACTAAACTGTACTGTACTGTATTAAACTGTACTGTACTCTACTGTATTAAACTGTACTGTACTGTATTAAACTGTACTGTACTGTACTAAACTGTACTGTACTGTATTAAACTGTACTGTACTCTACTGTACTAAACTGTACTGTACTCTACTGTATTAAACTGTACTGTACTCTACTGTACTAAACTGTACTCTACTGTATTAAACTGTACTCTACTGTATTAAACTGTACTGTACTCTACTGTACTAAACTGTACTCTACTGTATTAAACTGTACTCTACTGTACTAAACTGTACTCTACTGTATTAAACTGTACTCTACTGTACTAAACTGTACTCTACTGTATTAAACTGTACTGTACTGTACTCTATTAAACTGTACTGTACTGTATTAAACTGTACTCTACTGTACTAAACTGTACTGTACTCTATTAAACTGTACTCTACTGTACTAAACTGTACTCTACTGTATTAAACTGTACTGAACTCTACTGTATTAAACTGTACTCTACTGTACTGTATTAAACTGTACTGTACTCTACTGTATTAAACTGTACTGTACTCTACTGTGCTGTATTAAACTGTACTGTACTGTATTAAACTGTACTCTACTGTACTAAACTGTACTCTACTGTACTAAACTGTACTCTACTGTATTAAACTGTACTGTACTCTAAACTGTATTAAACTGTACTGTACTCTACTGTATTAAACTGTACTGTACTCTACTGTATTAAACTGTACTGTAAACTGTACTACTGTATTAAACTGTACTGTACTGTACTCTACTGTATTAAACTGTACTGTACTGTACTAAACTGTACTCTACTGTACTAAACTGTACTCTACTGTATTAAACTGTACTGTACTCTACTGTACTAAACTGTACTGTACTGTATTAAACTGTACTGTACTCTACTGTACTAAACTGTACTGTACTCTACTGTATTAAACTGTACTGTACTCTACTGTACTAAACTGTACTCTACTGTATTAAACTGTACTCTACTGTACTAAACTGTACTCTACTGTATTAAACTGTACTGTACTGTACTCTACTGTACTAAACTGTACTCTACTGCATTAAACTGTACTGTACTGTACTAAACTGTACTCTACTGTATTAAACTGTACTGTACTCTACTGTATTAAACTGTACTGTACTCTACTGTATTAAACTGTACTCTACTGTATTAAACTGTACTCTACTGTATTAAACTGTACTGTACTCTACTGTACTAAACTGTACTGTACTGTATTAAACTGTACTGTACTCTACTGTACTAAACTGTACTGTACTCTACTGTATTAAACTGTACTGTACTCTACTGTACTAAACTGTACTCTACTGTATTAAACTGTACTCTACTGTACTAAACTGTACTCTACTGTACTAAACTGTACTCTACTGTATTAAACTGTACTCTACTGTACTAAACTGTACTCTACTGTATTAAACTGTACTGTACTGTACTCTACTGTACTAAACTGTACTCTACTGCATTAAACTGTACTGTACTGTATTAAAGTGTATTGTACTGTATTAAACTGTACTGTACTCTACTGTATTAAACTGTACTCTACTGTATTAAACTGTACTGTACTGTATTAAAGTGTATTGTACTGTATTAAACTGTACTGTACTCTACTGTATTAAACTGTACTCTACTGTATTAAACTGTACTCTACTGTATTAAACTGTACTGTACTGTACTCTACTGTATTAAACTGTACTGTACTCTACTGTATTAAACTGTACTCTACTGTATTAAACTGTACTCTACTGTATTAAACTGTACTCTACTGTATTAAACTGTACTGTACTCTACTGTATTAAACTGTACTCTACTGTATTAAACTGTACTGTACTCTACTGTATTAAACTGTACTCTACTGTATTAAACTGTACTCTACTGTATTAAACTGTACTCTACTGTATTAAACTGTACTGTACTCTACTGTATTAAACTGTACTCTACTGTATTAAACTGTACTGTACTCTACTGTATTAAACTGTACTCTACTGTATTAAACTGTACTCTACTGTATTAAACTGTACTGTACTCTACTGTATTAAACTGTACTGTACTCTACTGTATTAAACTGTACTCTACTGTATTAAACTGTACTCTACTGTATTAAACTGTACTGTATTAAACTGTACTGTACTCTACTGTACTAAACTGTACTCTACTGTACTAAACTGTACTCTACTGTATTAAACTGTACTCTACTGTATTAAACTGTACTCTACTGTAATAATTGAATGACACCTTTCTTAATTCAGTCCAGAAGATCTAAATATATTCAGTCGTGTAACAATTTGGAAGGATTAGTTGCATTGCAGTCGAAACATGGTTTTGTTGCCAAGTAGAAGTGAAACTTATAGATGCAGATATATATACTGTATATATACTGCTACACTGGATCAGATGAACTGTTGACCCCTGTTCCAGCCCAGTCTCAGGAAAGATTAGCCCGAGTTCTGTGATGCTTTGTGCCTCGACTACAAATTCAAATATGTTTATTAAGACCTTGACGCGTTTAAAAGCTTTTCAAAAAACCTGTACTCTGAACGCGTAAGTACGTCCTATCTTGTGGGGATGAGTTCAGTATATGTTTTTTTTTAGTCCGGTAGGGTGATAACCGGTTAGGCATCTCGAAAGTGATACATAAAAAAATAAAAACACGAAACTAAAAAAGTCACAACGGTCACATTCATCACACACACACACACACACACACACACACACACACACACACACACACACACACACACACACACACACACACACACACACACACACACACACACACACACACACACACACACACACACACACACACACACACACACACACACACACACACACACACACACACACACACACACACACACACACACACACACACACCCACACACACACACACACACACACACACACACACACACACACACACACACACATTGCCACTTTGTCACACACCCTCTTTCACCCACGCATATGCATACAACACGTACACATTGCCACCTCGCCGGATGGAACCTGACCAACAGGTATCAACGGATAATGAACTGAGCCACTGAGATTCCACTGGAATAACACACACACAAACACACACACACACACACACACAAACACACACACACACAAAACACACACACACACACACACACACACACACACACACAAACAAACACACAAACACAAACACACACACACACACACACAAACACACACACACACATTCCTTTTTGTGTGTGTGAGACAAGAATAAACAAACAAATAAACAAATAAACAAATAAACTGCCCCTTGTATCTTTTTCCACACTGATTATATTCTGTCATCAAGAAGTGCTTTGAGAGACTAGTCAAGGATCATATCACCTCTACCTTACCTGACCCCCTAGACCCACTTCAGTTTGCATACCGCCCCAACAGGTCCACAGACGACGCCATCGCCATCACACTGCACACTGCCCCTATCCCATCTGGACAAGAGGAATACCTATGTAAGAATGCTGTTCATTGACTACTGCTCAGCATTGAACACCATAGTACCCTCCAAGCTCATCATTAAACTGGAGGCCCTGGGTCTCAATCCCTCCCTCTGTAACTGGGTTCTGGATTTGCTGATGGGCCCACCACCCAGGTGGTGAAGGTAGGAAACAACATCTGATGATCCTCAACACTGGGGCCCCACAAGGGCGCATCCTCAGCCCCCTCCTGTACTCCCTGTTCACCCACGACTGCGTGGCCATGCACGCCTCCAGCTCAATCATCAAGTTTGCAGATGACACAACAAGTGGGCTTGATTACCAACAACAACAAGACAGCCGACAGGGAGGAGGTGAGGGCCCTCGGAGTGTGGTGTCAGGAAAACAACCTCTAACTCAACATCAACAAAACAAAGGAGATAATTGTGGACTTCAGGAAACAGCAGAGGGAACACCCCCCTATCCACATTGACGGGACAGTAGTGGAGAAGGTGTAAAGTTTCAAGTTCCTCGGCGTACACATCACTGACGAACTGAAATGGTCCACCCACACAGACAGCGTGGTGAAGAAGGCGCAACAGCACCTCTTCAACCTCAGGAGGCTGAAGAAAGTTGGCTTGTCACCCAAAACCCTGACAAACTTTTACAGATGCACAATCGAAATTATCCTGTCGGGCTGGATCACCACCTGGTACGGCAACTGCTCTGCCCACAACTGTAAGGCTCTCCAGAGGATAGTGAGGTCTGCACAACGCATTACCGGGGGCAAACTACCTGCCCTCCAGGACACCTACACCACCCGATGTCACAGGAAGGCCATAAAGATCATCAAGGACAACAACCACCCAAGCCACTGCCTGTTCACACCGCTACCATCCAGAAGGCGAGGTCAGTACAGGTGCATCAAAGCTGGGACCTAGAGACTGAAAAACAGCTTCTATCTCAAGGCCATCAGACTGTTAAACAGCCATCACTAACTCAGAGAGGCTGCTGCCTACATTGAGACCCAATCACTGGCCACATTAATAAATGGATCACTAGTCACTTTAAACAATGTCACTTTAAAATTGTTTGCATATCTTACATTACTCATATCATACAGTTGAAGTCAGAAGTTTACATACATACACCTTCGCCAAATACATTTAAACTCAGTTTTTCACAATTCCTGACATTTAATCCCAGTAAAAATTCCATTTTAGGTCAGTTAGGATCACCACTTTATTTTAAGAATGTGAAATGTCAGAATAATAGTAGAGAGAATGATTTATTTCAGCTTTTATTTCTTTCATCACATTCCCAGTGGGTCAGAAGTTTGCATACACTCAATTAGTATTTGGTAGCATTGCCTTTCAATTGTTTAACTTGGGTCAAACGTTTCGGGTAGCCTTCCACAAGCTTCCCACAATAAGTTGGGTGAATTTTGGCCCATTCCTCCTGACAAAGCTGGTGTAACTGAGTCAGGTTTGCTTGCACACGATTTTTCAGTTCTGCCAACGAATTTTCTATGGGATTGAGGTCAGGGCTTTGTGATGGCCACTCCAATAGCTTGACTTTGTTGTCCTTAAGCCATTAAGCCACAACTTTGGAAGTATGCTTGGGGTCATTGTCCATTTGGAAGACCCATTTGCGACCAAGCTTTAACTTCCTGACTGATGTCTTGAGATGTTGCTTCAATATATCCACATAAATTTTCCATCCTCATGACGCCATCTATTTTGTGAAGTGCACCAGTCCCTCCTGCAGTAAAGCACCCCCACAACATGATGCTGCCACCCCCGTGCTTCATAGTTGGGATGGTGTTCTTCGGTTTGCAAGCCTCCCCCTTTTTCCTCCAAACATAACCATGGTCATTATGGCCAAACAGTTCTATTTTTGTTTCATCAGACCAGAGGACATTTCTCCAAAAAGTACGATCTTTGTCCCCATGTGCAGTTGCAAACCGTAGTCTGGCTTTTTTATAGCAGTTTTGGAGCAGTGGCTTCGTCCTTGCTGAGCGACCTTTCAGGTTATGTCGATATAGGACTTGTTTTACTGTGGATATAGATACTTTTGTACTTGTTTCCTCCAGCATCTTCACAAGGTCCTTTGCTGTTGTTCTGGGATTGATTTGCACTTTTCGCACCAAAATAGGTTCATCTCTAGGAGACAGAACACATCTCCTTCCTGAGCAGTATGACTGCTGTGTGGTCCCATGGTGTTTATACTTGCGTACTGTTGTTTGTACAGATGAACGTGGTACCTTCAGGCGTTTGGAAATTTCTTCCAAGGATGAACCAGACTTGTGGAGGTCTACAATCATTTTCTGAGGTCTTAGCTGATTTCTTTAGATTTTCCCATGATGTCAAGCAAAGAGGCACTGAGTTTTAAGGTAGGCCTTGAAATACATCCACAGGTACACCTCTGATTGACTCAAATGATGTCAATTAGCCTATCAGAAGCTTCTAAAGCCATGACATAATTTTCTAGAATTGTCCAAGCTGTTTAAAGGCACAGTCAACTTCGTGTATGTAAACGTCTGACCCACTGGAATTGTGATACAGTGAATTGTTGTAATGAGGTCTGTGTGTAGCTTGTGTAGAGGAGTCAGACGCAGGACAGCAGATATGAGTAAATAAATGTAATTTACTCAAAATAGACAAATACAATAAAGGTAGCCCACATAACGGACCGTATTACATACAAACAATCATTCACAAACAAACATGGTGGAACAGAGGGTTAAATAATGAACAAGTAATTGGGGGATTGAAACCAGGTGTGTAAGACAAAGACAAAACAAATGGAAAATGAAAAGTGGATTGGCGATGGCTAAAAGGCTGTGAACGCCACCCGAACAAGGAGAGGGACCGACTTCGGGGGAAGTCATGACAATTATAAGTTAAATAATCTGTCGGTAAACATTTGTTGGAAACATTACTTGTATCCTGCACAAAGTAGATGTCCTAACCGACTTGCCAAAACTAGAGTTTGTCAACAAGACATTTGTGGAGTGGTTGAAAAACGAGTTTTAATGACTCCAACCTAAGTGTATGTACACTTCTGACTTCAACTGTATGTATATACTGTATTTTATACTATCAATTGTACATTGCCCATTCCGCTCGGCCATTTCTCATCCATTTATATGTACATATTCTCTTTCACCCCTTTACATTGTGTGTATTAGGTCGTTGTTGGGGAATTGTTAGATTACTTGATAGATATTACTGCACTGTCGGAACTAGAAGCACAAGCATTTCACTACCCTCGCATTAACATCTGCTAACCATGCGTATGTGACCAATAAAATTAGATTTGATATCATAGACCCATACTATAGACCCGTATTATAGACCCATACCATAGACCCGTATTATAGACCCATACCATAGACCCATATTATAGAACCCATGTTATAGACCCATACCATAGACCCATATTATAGAACCCATGTTATAGACCCATATTATAGACCCATATTATAGACCCATATTATAGACCCATATTATAGACCCCATATTATAGACCCATATTATAGACCCATATTATAGAACCCATGTTATAGACCCATATTATAGACCCATATCATAGACCCATGTTATAGACCCATATTATAGACCCATATTATAGACCCATACCATAGCCCCATATTATAGAACCCATGTTATAGACCCATATTATAGACCCATATTATAGACCCATATTATAGACCCATATTATAGACCCCATATTATAGACCCATATTATAGACCCATACCATAGACCCATATTATAGAACCCATGTTATAGACCCATACCATAGACCCATATTATAGACCAATATTATAGACCCATATTATAGACCCGTATTATAGACCCATATAATAGACCCATATTATAGACCCATATTATAGACCCATATTATAGACCCATATTATAGAACCCATGTTATAGACCCATATTATAGACCCATATCATAGACCCATGTTATAGACCCATATTATAGACCCATATTATAGACCCATACCATAGCCCCATATTATAGAACCCATGTTATAGACCCATATTATAGACCCATATTATAGACCCATATTATAGACCCATATTATAGACCCATATTATAGACCCCATATTATAGACCCATATTATAGACCCATATTATAGACCCATATTATAGACCCATACTATAGACCCATATTATAGACCCCATATTATAGAACCATATTATAGCCCCATATTATAGAACCCATGTTATAGACCCATATTATAGACCCATATTATAGACCCATATAATAGACACATACTATAGACCCATATTATAGACCCATATTAAAGACCCTGTATTATTGACTCATAAAGCATCTCAGAGGAGGAGTGCTGGAAATGCTATACCTTCTAAATCATAATGAATTAGAGGGTGGTCTGGTGGTCTCTGATGCACATCCCACGGTAGTTATTGGGGTCAAATTTCTCTCCACTTTTGTGATTTTGGGGGGGGGGGATCAGTCCTTGGTTCCAAATATTGGGGAAGATGCCAGAGCTAAGGATGATGCTAAAGAGTTTTAGGATAGCCAATTGGAGTTTGTTGTCTGTATATTTGACAATTTCATTGAAGATACCATCAACATCCTGTAGTTCATTCAAGGTAATTGGAGTATCCAGTGGGTTCTGGTAGTCTTTAATAGTTGATTCTAAGATTTGTAAAGGATAATGTATATGTTTTTGCTGTTTGTTCTTTGTTATAGAGCCAAAAAGATTGGAGAAGTGGTTTACCCATACATCTCCATTTTGGATAGATAATTCTTTGTGTTGTTGTTTGTTTAGTGTTTTTCAATTTTTCCAGAAGTGGTTAGAGTCTATGGATTCTTCAATTACATTGAGCTGATTTCTGAAGTGCTGTTCCTTCTTTTTCCGTAGTGTATTTCTGTATTGTTTTTAGTGATTCACCATAGTGAAGGCGTAGACTCAGGTTTTCTGGGTCTCTATGTTTTTGGTTTGACAGGTTTCTCAATTTCTTTCTTAGGTTTTAGCATTCTTCATCAAACCAAAAGTCATTGTTGTTCATTTTCTTTGGTTTTCGGTTTGAGATGTTTAGATTTGATAGGGGAGCTGAGAGTTATACTGTTAAGTTGTTCTACTGCCAAGTTTACACCTTCACTATTACAGTGGAACATTTTGTTCAGGAAGTTGTCTAAAAGGGATTGAATTTGTTGTTGCCTAATTGTTTTTTGGCAGGTTTCCTAACTATATTCCTTCCATCTATAGCATTTCTTAATGTTACTCAGTTCCTTTGGCTTTGATGCCTCATGATTGAGTATTGCTCTGTTCAGCTAGACTGTGATTTTGCTGTGGTCTGATAGGGGTGTCAGTGGGTATGTACATAGTCAAGCATACCATTGACTATGTACATACCCAGCGTGCGACAGAGCTGCAGGAGTTGTGACCCGTTTTTGTTGGTTATGTTGTCATAGTTGTGCCTAGGGGGGCATATGTGGGAGGGAATGCTGTCACCTCCAGGCAGGTGTTTGTCCCCCTGTGTGCTGAGGGTGTCAGGTTCTTGTCCGGTTCTGGCATTTAGGTTGCCACAGACTAGTACATGTCCCTGGGCCTGGAAACGGTTGATATCCCCCTCTAGGAAGGAGAAGCTGTCTTCATTAAAGTATGGGGATTCTAGGGGGGGGATATAGGTAGCACACAGGAGGACATTTATCTCTGTTGAAATAATTTCCTTATTAATTTCTAGCCGAATGTAAAATGTTCATGTTTTAACTAATTTAACGGAGTGAGTTAGGTCTGCTCTATACCAAATTAGCATACCCTCTGAGTCTCTTCCCTGTTTCACACCTGGTAGTTTGGTGGATGGGACTACCAGCTCTCTGTAACCTAGAGGGCAACCAGTGGGTCCATCTCCTCTATACCACCCACCTGGTAGTGTGGTGGATGGGACTACCAGCTCTCTATAACCTAGAGGGCAACCAGTGGGTCCATCTCCTCTATACCACCCACCTGGTAGTGTGGTGGATGGGACTACCAGCTCTCTGTAACCTAGAGGGCAACCAGTGGGTCCGTCTCCTCTATACCACCCACCTGGTAGTGTGGTGGATGGGACTACCAGCCCTCTATAACCTAGAGGGCAACCAGTGGGTCCGTATCCTCTATACTACCCACCTGGTAGTTTGGTGGATGGGACGACCAGCCCTCTATAACCTAGAGGGCAACCAGTGGGTCCATCTCCTCTATACCACCCACCTGGTAGTGTGGTGGATGGGACTACCAGCTCTCTATAACCTAGAGGGCAACCAGTGGGTCCATCTCCTCTATACCACCCACCTGGTAGTGTGGTGGATGGGACTACCAGCTCTCTATAACCTAGAGGGCAACCAGTGGGTCCATCTCCTCTATACCACCCACCTGGTAGTGTGGTGGATGGGACTACCAGCTCTCTATAACCTAGAGGGCAACCAGTGGGTCCATCTCCTCTATACCACCCACCTGGTAGTGTGGTGGATGGGACTACCAGCTCTCTGTAACCTAGAGGACAACCAGTGGGTCCATCTCCTCTATACCACCCACCTGGTAGTGTGGTGGATGGGACTACCAGCTCTCTATAACCTAGAGGACAACCAGTGGGTCCATCTCCTCTATACCACCCACCTGGTAGTGTGGTGGATGGGACTACCAGCTCTCTGTAACCTAGAGGACAACCAGTGGGTCCATCTCCTCTATACCAACCACCTGGTAGTGTGGTGGATGGGACTACCAGCTCTCTGTAACCTAGAGGACAACCAGTGGGTCCATCTCCTCTATACCAACCACCTGGTAGTGTGGTGGATGGGACTACCAGCTCTCTGTAACCTAGAGGACAACCAGTGGGTCCATCTCCTCTATACCAACCACCTGGTAGTGTGGTGGATGGGACTACCAGCTCTCTGTAACCTAGAGGACAACCAGTGGGTCCATCTCCTCTCTCTCTTGTATGTAGAACAGTTTGGCCTGAATGACTAGATGTACTTTGGGGAATAACACACCGTGTTTAGCTAGTGACATTTCACACACACTCTAATCATGGATGCATGGATTGAGAGAGAGTGAGAGAGGATTGAGAGAGGGAGATAGGAGAGAGAGGAGATTGAGAAAGAGGGAGAGAGGGGAGAGAGAGAGAGAGACATTGTAAATACCGCCAATATGTATCTGTTTATTTGTCTTCACTTACTATAGGTTCAGCGTGTAGTGTACCTCTCCTCCTCCTCTCTCCTCCCTCTCTCCTCCTCATCTCCTCCCCCTCTTCCATCCGACCTTCTCTCCTCCCCCTCTCCTCCTCCTCTCTCCTCTCCCTCTCCTCCTCTCCCTCCCCCCTCTCCTTCCTCTCCTCCCCTCTCCCCCTCTCCTCCCCTCCTCCCCTCTCTCCTACTCTCCTCTCCTCTCTCTCTCCATCTGTATCTGTACCTGTTACTCTCCTCCTCCTCCTCTCTCTCTATCTGTACCTGTTACTCTCCTCCTCCTCCTCTCTCTCTATCTGTACCTGTTACTCTCCTCCTCTCCCTCCATCTGTACCTGTTACTCTCCTCCTCTCCCTCCATCTGTACCTGTTACTCTCCTCCTCCTCTCTCTCCATCTGTACCTGTTACTCTCCTCCTCTCTCTCCATCTGTACCTGTTACTCTCCTCCTCTCCCTCCATCTGTACCTGTTACTCTCCTCCTCCTCTCCCTCCATCTGTACCTGTTACTCTCCTCCTCCTCCTCTCTCTCTATCTGTACCTGTTTACTCTCCTCCTCCTCCTCTCCCTCCATCTGTACCTGTTACTCTCCTCCTCTCTCTCCATCTGTACCTGTTACTCTCCTCCTCCTCTCTCTCTCTCCATCTGTACCTGTTACTCTCCTCCTCCTCCTCTCTCTCTATCTGTACCTGTTACTCTCCTCCTCCTCTCTCTCTCTCTATCTGTACCTGTTACTCTCCTCCTCCTCTCTCTCTCCATCTGTACCTGTTACTCTCCTCCTCCTCTCTCTCCATCTGTACCTGTTACTCTCCTCCTCCTCCTCTCTCTCTATCTGTACCTGTTACTCTCCTCCTCCTCCTCTCTCTCTATCTGTACCTGTTACTCTCCTCCTCCTCCTCTCTCTCTATCTGTACCTGTTACTCTCCTCCTCCTCCTCTCTCTCCCTCCATCTGTACCTGTTACTCTCCTCCTCCTCCTCTCTCTCTATCTGTACCTGTTACTCTCCTCCTCCTCCTCTCTCTCTATCTGTACCTGTTACTCTCCTCCTCCTCCTCTCTCTCTATCTGTACCTGTTACTCTCCTCCTCCTCCTCTCTCTCCCTCCATCTGTACCTGTTACTCTCCTCCTCCTCCTCTCTCTCTCCATCTGTCTGTACCTGTTACTCTCCTCCTCCTCCTCTCTCTCTATCTGTACCTGTTACTCTCCTCCTCCTCCTCTCTCTCTCTGTCTGTACCTGTTACTCTCCTCCTCCTCCTCTCTCTCTATCTGTACCTGTTACTCTCCTCCTCCTCTTATGATTGTTTTCTGTACCTCTGGCAAGGCTTTTCTTTAGTGTATAGAATGACAGTTTATCATCACCACATATTCTTTACAGTTGCAGGCAGTAAAACATATTCACTGTGGTACAGGTGTACAGACTGGGGAAAATATGTTTTGAACTGTCATCCAATCCGGAAGTCGGGTCTCTTTCTAAAAGCTACGACCTGAAGATCACTGACGTCATCATAAAAGCTATCGGGTTTTTCGAGTTCCAAGTTGTCTTGAAAGCAGCATATATCCAGAGAATGCCAGACTTTGATGACAAAGTTTAATGACAAAATTTGCCCACGATGGACCGCCGTGCCACTTCCTGTTCAAGGAAGCACAACATGAGTCCATTCAGAAAGTATTCAGACCCCTTGACTTGTTCCCCCCAAAAAGATAAGTTACAGCCTTATTCTAAAATGTATTAAATTAGTTTTTGTTCCTCATCAATCTACACACAATACCCCATAATGACATCACAATACCACATAATGACATCACAATACCCCATAATGACATCACAATACCCCATAATGACATCACAATACCCCATAATGACATCACAATACCCCATAATGACATCACAATACCCCATAATGACAAAGTGAAAACAGTTTTTTGAAATGTTTGCAAATTTATGAAAATAAAAAACTGAAAAACCTCATTTACATAACTATTCAGACCCTTTGCTATGAGACTCGAAATTGAGCTCAGCTGCATCCTGTTTCAATTGATTGATCATCCTTGAGATGTTTCCACAACTTGATTGGAGTCCACCTGTGGTAAATTCAACTGATTGGGCATGATTTGTTAAGGCACACAGCTGTCTATCACACAGTTGACAGTGCATGTCAGAGCAAAAACCAATCCATGAGGTTGAAGGAATTGTCCGTAGAGCTCCGAGACAGGATTGTGTCGAGGCACAGATCTGGGGAAGGGTCCCAAAAACATATCTGGAGCACTGAAGGTCCCCAAGAACACAATGCCCTCCATCATTCTTAAATGGAAGACGTTTGGAACCACCAAGACTCTTCCTAGTGCTGGCCGCCTGGCCAAACTGGGCAATTGGGGGAGAAGGGCCTTGGTCAGGGAGGGGACCAAGAACCCGATGGTCACTCTGACAGAGCTCCAGAGTTCCTCTGTGGAGATGGGAGAACCTTCCAGAAGGACAACCATCTCTGCAGCACTCCACCAATCTGGCCTTTATGGTAGATGGGCCAGACGGAAGCCACTCCTCAGTAAAAGGCACATGACAACCAGCTTGGAGTTTGCCAAAAGACACCTAGAGACTCTCAGACCATGAGAAACAAGGTCCTCTGGTCTGATGAAACCAAGATTGAACTATTTCAAATCAAATCAAACTTTGTCACATGTGCCGAGTACAACAAGTGTAGACTTTACCGTGAAATGCTGACTTACAAGACCTTAAGACCTGAAGACCTGAAGACCTTAAGACCTTAAGACCTTAACCAGTGCAGTTCAAGAAGAACATTTTACCAAGTTGACTTAAATAAAAAGTAAAAATAAAAAGTAACACAATAAGAATAATGAGGTTATATACAGGGGGTACCGGTACTGAGTCAGTGTGGAGGTTATATACAGGGGGTACCGGTACTGAGTCAGTGTGGAGGTTATATACAGGGGGCACCGGTACTGAGTCAGTGTGGAGGTTATATACAGGGGGCACCGGTACTGAGTCAGTGTGGAGGTTATATACAGGGGGCACCGGTACCGAGTCAGTGTGGAGGTTATATACAGGGGGCACCGGTACTGAGTCAGTGTGGAGGTTATATACAGGGGGCACCGGTACTGAGTCAGTGTGGAGGTTATATACAGGGGGCACCGGTACTGAGTCAGTGTGGAGGTTATATACAGGGGGTACCGGTACGAGTCAGTGTGGAGGCTATATATACAGGGGGCACCGGTACAGAGTCAGTGTGGAGGCTATATATACAGGGGGCACCGGTACCGAGTCAGTGTGGAGGTTATATACAGGGGGCACCGGTACAGAGTCAGTGTGGAGGCTATATATACAGGGGGCACCGGTACAGAGTCAGTGTGGAGGCTATATATACAGGGGGCACCGGAGAGTCAGTGTGGAGGTTATATACACCGGTACAGAGTCAGTGTGGAGGCTATATATACAGGGGGCACCGGTACAGAGTCAGTGTGGAGGCTATATATACAGGGGGAGTACCGGTGCGGAGTCAGTGTGGAGGTTATATACAGGGGTACCGGTGGGAGTCAGTGTGGAGGTTATATACAGGGGTCACTGGTACGGAGTCAGTGTGGAGGCTATATACAGGGGGCACCGGTACGGAGTCAGTGTGGAGGTTATATACAGGGGTCACTGGTACGGAGTCAGTGTGGAGGCTATATATACAGGGGTACCGGAGTCAGGAGTCAGTGTGGAGGTTATATACAGGGGTACCGGTACGGAGTCAGTGTGGAGGCTATATATACAGGGGGCACCGGTACGGAGTCAGTGTGGAGGTTATATACAGGGGTACACGGTACGGAGTCAGTGTGGAGGTTATATACAGGGGGTACCGGTACGGAGTCAGTGTGGAGGTTATATACAGGGGCACCGGTACAGGGGCACGGAGTCAGTGTGGAGGTTATATACAGGGGGTACCGGTGCGGAGTCAGTGTGGAGGTTATATACAGGGGGCACCGGTGCGGAGTCAGTGTGGAGGCTATATATACAGGGGGCACCGGTACAGAGTCAGTGTGGAGGTTATATACAGGGGGCACCGGTACGGAGTCAGTGTGGAGGCTATATATACAGGGGGCACCGGTACGAGTCAGTGTGGAGGTTATATACAGGGGTCACTGGTACGGAGTCAGTGTGGAGGCTATATATACAGGGGGCACCGGTACAGAGTCAGTGTGGAGGTTATATACAGGGGGTACCGGTACAGAGTCAGTGTGGAGGCTATATATACAGGGGGCACCGGTACGGAGTCAGTGTGGAGGTTATATACAGGGGGCACCGGGAGGTTATATACAGAGTCAGTGTGGAGGTTATATACAGGGGGTACCGGTACTGAGTCAGTGTGGAGGCTATATATACAGGGGGCACCGGTACAGGGGCAGTCAGTGTGGAGGTTATATATACAGGGGTACCGGCACAGAGTCAGTGTGGAGGTTATATACAGGGGGCACCGGTACGAGTCAGTGTGGAGGTTATATACAGGGGGCACCGGTACAGGAGTCAGTGTGGAGGTTATATACAGGGGTACCAGTACGGAGTCAGTGTGGAGGTTATATACAGGGGTACCGGTACGGAGTCAGTGTGGAGGTTATATACAGGGGGCACCGGTACAGAGTCAGTGTGGAGGTTATATATACAGGGGGCACCGGTACAGAGTCAGTGTGGAGGTTATATATACAGGGGGAGGTTACCGGTACACCGGTACAGGAGTCAGTGTGGAGGTTATATATACAGGGGCACCGGTACAGAGTCAGTGTGGAGGTTATATATACAGGGGGCACCGGTACAGAGTCAGTGTGGAGGCTATATATACAGGGGGCACCGGTACAGAGTCAGTGTGGAGGTTATATACAGGGGGCACCGGTACAGAGTCAGTGTGGAGGTTATATACAGGGGGCACCGGTACAGAGTCAGTGTGGAGGTTATATACAGGGGGCACCGGTCAGTGTGGAGGTTATATACAGGGGGCACCGGTACAGAGTCAGTGTGGAGGCTATATATACAGGGGCACCGGTACAGAGTCAGTGTGGAGGTTATATATACAGGGGGCACCGGTACCGAGTCAGTGTGGAGGTTATATATACAGGGGGCACCGGTACCGAGTCAGTGTGGAGGCTATATATCACAGGGGGCACCGGTACCGAGTCAGTGTGGAGGCTATATATACAGGGGGCACCGGTACAGAGTCAGTGTGGAGGTTATATACAGGGGGCACCGGGGGCACCGAGTCAGTGTGGAGGTTATATACAGGGGGCACCGGTACAGAGTCAGTGTGGAGGCTATATATACAGGGGGCACCGGTACAGAGTCAGTGTGAGGCTATATATACAGGGGGGGGCACCGGTACAGAGTCAGTGTGGAGGTTATATATACAGGGGGCACCGGTACAGAGTCAGTGTGGAGGTTATATACAGGGGGCACCGGTACAGAGTCAGTGTGGAGGTTATATACAGGGGGCACGGGTACCGAGTCAGTGTGGAGGTTATATACAGGGGGCACCGGTACAGAGTCAATGTGGAGGCTATATACAGGGGGTACCGGTACAGAGTCAATGTGGAGGCTATATACAGGGGGTACCGGTACAGAGTCAGTGTGGAGGCTATATATACAGGGGGCACCGGTACAGAGTCAATGTGGAGGCTATATACAGGGGGTACCGGTACAGAGTCAATGTGGAGGCTATATACAGGGGGTACCGGTACAGAGTCAGTGTGGAGGCTATATATACAGGGGGCACCGGTACAGAGTCAATGTGGAGGCTATATACAGGGGGTACCGGGGGCACCGAGTCAGTGTGGAGGTTATATACAGGGGGCAGAGTCAGTGTGGAGGCTATATACAGGGGGCACCGAGTCAGTGTGGAGGTTATATACAGGGGGCACCGGTACAGAGTCAGTGTGGAGGTTATATACAGGGGGCACCGGTACAGAGTCAGTGTGGAGGTTATATACAGGGGGCACCGGCACCGGTACAGGGGCAGTCAGTGTGGAGGTTATATACAGGGGGCACCGGTACAGGGGGCACCGAGTCAGTGTGGAGGTTATATACAGGGGGCACCGGTACAGAGTCAGTGTGGAGGTTATATACAGGGGGCACCGGTACAGAGTCAGTGTGGAGGTTATATACAGGGGGGTCACCGGTACACAGAGTCAGTGTGGAGGTTATATACAGGGGGCACCGGTACAGAGTCAGTGTGGAGGTTATATACAGGGGGCACCGGTACTGAGTCAGTGTGGAGGTTATATACAGGGGGCACCGGTACAGAGTCAGTGTGGAGGTTATATACAGGGGGCACCGGTACAGAGTCAGTGTGGAGGTTATATACAGGGGGCACCGGTACAGAGTCAGTGTGGAGGTTATATACAGGGGGCACCGGTACAGAGTCAGTGTGGAGGTTATATACAGGGGGCACCGGTACTGAGTCAGTGTGGAGGTTATATACAGGGGGCACCGGTACAGAGTCAGTGTGGAGGTTATATACAGGGGGGGCACCGGTACAGAGTCAGTGTGGAGGTTATATATACAGGGGGCACCGGTACCGAGTCAGTGTGGAGGTTATATATACAGGGGGCACCGGTACAGAGTCAGTGTGGAGGCTATATATACAGGGGGCACCGGTACCGAGTCAGTGTGGAGGTTATATATACAGGGGGCACCGGTACCGAGTCAGTGTGCAGGTTATATACAGGGGGCACCGGTACCGAGAGTCAGTGTGGAGGTTATATACAGGGGGCACCGGTATAGGTTATACAGGGGGCACAGGGGGCACCGGTACAGAGTCAGTGTGGAGGCTATATACAGGGGGCACCGGTACAGAGTCAGTGTGGAGGCTATATATACAGGGGGCACCGGTACAGAGTCAGTGTGGAGGTTATATATACAGGGGGCACCGGTACAGAGTCAGTGTGGAGGTTATATACAGGGGGGTACACCGGTACAGAGTCAGTGTGGAGGTTATATACAGGGGGCACGGGTACCGAGTCAGTGTGGAGGTTATATACAGGGGGCACCGGTACAGAGTCAATGTGGAGGCTATATACAGGGGGTACCGGTACAGAGTCAATGTGGAGGCTATATACAGGGGGTACCGGTACAGAGTCAGTGTGGAGGCTATATATACAGGGGGCACCGGTACAGAGTCAATGTGGAGGCTATATACAGGGGGTACCGGTACAGAGTCAATGTGGAGGCTATATACAGGGGGTACCGGTACAGAGTCAGTGTGGAGGCTATATATACAGGGGGCACCGGTACAGAGTCAATGTGGAGGCTATATACAGGGGGTACCGGTACAGAGTCAGTGTGGAGGTTATATACAGGGGGCACCGGTACAGAGTCAGTGTGGAGGTTATATACAGGGGCACCGGTACAGAGTCAATGTGGAGGTTATATACAGGGGGTACCGGTACAGAGTCAGTGTGGAGGCTATATATACAGGGGGGACCGGCACAGAGTCAGTGTGGAGGTTATATACAGGGGGCACCGGGTACAGAGTCAGTGTGGAGGTTATATACAGGGGGCACCGTGTGGACAGGGGTACCGTGTGGAGGTTATATACACAGGAGTCAGTGTGGAGGTTATATACAGGGGGCACCGGTGGAGGTTACAGAGTCAGTGTGGAGGTTATATACAGGGGGCACCGGCACAGAGTCAGTGTGGAGGTTATATACAGGGGGTACACCGGTACAGAGTCAGTGTGGAGGTTATATACAGGGGGCACCGGTACAGAGTCAGTGTGGAGGTTATATACAGGGGGCACCGGTACAGAGTCAGTGTGGAGGTTATATAGGGGGGGGCACCGGTACAGAGTCAGTGTGGAGGCTATATATACAGGGGGCATACCGGTACAGAGTCAGTGTGGAGGTTATATACAGGGGGCACCGGTACAGAGTCAGTGTGGAGGTTATATATACAGGGGGCACCGGTACAGAGTCAGTGTGGAGGCTATATATACAGGGGGCACCGGTACAGAGTCAGTGTGGAGGTTATATACAGGGGGGTGTGGAGGTTATCACACCGTGTGAGTCAGTGTGGAGGTTATATACAGGGGGCACGGTACAGAGTCAGTGTGGAGGTTATATACAGGGGGCACCGGTACAGAGTCAGTGTGGAGGTTATATACAGGGGGGGGGCACCGGTACAGAGTCAGTGTGGAGGCTATATATACAGGGGGCACCGGTACAGAGTCAGTGTGGAGGTTATATACAGGGGGCACCGGTACAGAGTCAGTGTGGAGGTTATATACAGGGGGCACCGGTACCGAGTCAGTGTGGAGGCTATATATACAGGGGGCACCGGTACAGAGTCAGTGTGGAGGTTATATATACAGGGGGCACCGGTACAGAGTCAGTGTGGAGGTTATATACAGGGGGCACCGGTACAGAGTCAGTGTGGAGGTTATATATACAGGGGGCACCGGTACAGAGTCAGTGTGGAGGCTATATATACAGGGGGCACCGGTACAGAGTCAGTGTGGAGGCTATATATACAGGGGGCACCGGTACAGAGTCAGTGTGGAGGTTATATATACAGGGGGGGGCACCGGTACAGAGTCAGTGTGGAGGTTATATACAGGGGGCACCGGTACAGAGTCAGTGTGGAGGTTATATACAGGGGGCACGGGTACCGAGTCAGTGTGGAGGTTATATACAGGGGGCACCGGTACAGAGTCAATGTGGAGGCTATATACAGGGGGCACCGGTACCGGTACAGAGTCAATGTGGAGGCTATATACAGGGGGCACCGGTACAGAGTCAGTGTGGAGGCTATATATACAGGGGGCACCGGTACAGAGTCAATGTGGAGGCTATATACAGGGGGTACCGGTACAGAGTCAATGTGGAGGCTATATACAGGGGGCACCGGTACAGAGTCAGTGTGGAGGCTATATATACAGGGGGCACCGGTACAGAGTCAATGTGGAGGCTATATACAGGGGGTACCGGTACCGAGTCAGTGTGGAGGTTATATACAGGGGGGTACACGGGGAGGTTACCGTCAGTGTGGAGGTTATATACAGGGGGCACCGGTACCGAGTCAGTGTGGAGGTTATATACAGGGGGCACCGGTACAGAGTCAGTGTGGAGGTTATATACAGGGGGCACCGGTACAGAGTCAGTGTGGAGGTTATATACAGGGGGCACCGGAGGCTACAGGGGTCAGAGTCAGTGTGAGGCTATATACAGGGGGCACCAGTGTGGAGGTTATATACAGAGTCAGTGTGGAGGTTATATACAGGGGGCACCGGTACAGAGTCAGTGTGGAGGTTATATACAGGGGGCACCGGCACACCGAGTCAGTGTGGAGGTTATATACAGGGGGCACCGGTACAGAGTCAGTGTGGAGGTTATATACAGGGGGGAGTCACCGGTACCGAGTCAGTGTGGAGGTTATATACAGGGGGCACCGGTACAGAGTCAGTGTGGAGGTTATATACAGGGGGCACCGGTACAGAGTCAGTGGGAGGTTATATACAGGGGGCACCGGTACAGAGTCAGTGTGGAGGTTATATACAGGGGGCACCGGTACAGAGTCAGTGTGGAGGTTATATACAGGGGGCACCGGTACAGAGTCAGTGTGGAGGTTATATACAGGGGGCACCGGTACAGAGTCAGTGTGGAGGTTATATACAGGGGGCACCGGTACAGAGTCAGTGTGGAGGTTATATACAGGGGGGTACAGGGGGCACCGGTACAGAGTCAGTGTGGAGGTTATATACAGGGGGCACCGGTACAGAGTCAGTGTGGAGGTTATATACAGGGGGTACAGAGTCACAGGGGGTACCGGTACAGAGTCAGTGTGGAGGTTATATACAGGGGGCACCGGTACAGAGTCAGTGTGGAGGTTATATACAGGGGGCACCGGTACAGAGTCAGTGTGGAGGTTATATACAGGGGGCACCGGTACAGAGTCAGTGTGGAGGTTATATATACAGGGGGCACCGGTACAGAGTCAGTGTGGAGGTTATATATACAGGGGGGAGGCTATATACACCGGTACAGAGTCAGTGTGGAGGCTTATATACAGGGGGCACCGGTACAGAGTCAGTGTGGAGGTTATATACAGGGGGCACCGAGTCACAGGGGGCACCGAGTCAGTGTGGAGGTTATATACAGGGGGCACCGGTACAGAGTCAGTGTGTGAGGTTATATACAGGGGGCACCGGTAGGTTATATATACAGGGGGCACCGGTACAGAGTCAGTGTGGAGGTTATATACAGGGGGCACCGGTACAGAGTCAGTGTGGAGGCTATATATACAGGGGGCACCGGTACAGAGTCAGTGTGGAGGCTATATATACAGGGGGCACCGGTACAGAGTCAGTGTGGAGGTTATATATACAGGGGGCACCGGTACAGAGTCAGTGTGGAGGTTATATACAGGGGGCACCGGTACCGAGTCAGTGTGGAGGTTATATACAGGGGGCACGGGTACAGAGTCAGTGTGGAGGTTATATACAGGGGGCACCGGTACAGAGTCAATGTGGAGGCTATATACAGGGGGCACCGGTACAGAGTCAATGTGGAGGCTATATACAGGGGGTACCGGTACAGAGTCAGTGTGGAGGCTATATATACAGGGGGCACCGGTACAGAGTCAATGTGGAGGCTATATACAGGGGGTACCGGGGGTACAGAGTCAATGTGGAGGCTATATACAGGGGGTACCGGTACAGAGTCAGTGTGGAGGCTATATACAGGGGGCACCGGTACAGAGTCAATGTGGAGGCTATATACAGGGGGTACCGGTACCGAGTCAGTGTGGAGGTTATATACAGGGGGCACCGGTACCGAGTCAGTGTGGAGGTTATATACAGGGGGCACCGGTACAGAGTCAATGTGGAGGTTATATACAGGGGGCACGGTACAGAGTCAGTGTGGAGGCTATATATACAGGGGGCACCGGTACGGAGTCAGTGTGGAGGTTATATACAGGGGGTACCGGGGGCACAGAGTCAGTGTGGAGGTTATATACAGGGGGCACCGGGGGCACAGAGTCAGTGTGGAGGTTATATACAGGGGGCACCGGGGAGTCAGTGTGGAGGTTATATACAGGGGGCAGTCAGTCAGTGTGGAGGTTATATACAGGGGGCACCGGTACAGAGTCAGTGTGGAGGTTATATACAGGGGGCACCGGTACGAGTCAGTGTGGAGGTTATATACAGGGGGGGGGCACCGGTACAGAGTCAGTGTGGAGGTTATATATACAGGGGGCACCGGTACAGAGTCAGTGTGGAGGTTATATACAGGGGGCACCGGTACAGAGTCAGTGTGGAGGTTATATATACAGGGGGCACCGGGGGCACAGAGTCAGTGTGGAGGTTATATACAGGGGGCACCGGTACAGAGTCAGTGTGGAGGCTATATATACAGGGGGGTTACCGGGGCACAGAGTCAGTGTGGAGGTTATATACAGGGGGCACCGGTACAGAGTCAGTGTGGAGGTTATATACAGGGGGCACCGGTACAGAGTCAGTGTGGAGGTTATATACAGGGGGCACCGGTACCGAGTCAGTGTGGAGGTTATATATACAGGGGGCACCGGTACCGAGTCAGTGTGGAGGCTATATATACAGGGGGCACCGGTACAGAGTCAGTGTGGAGGTTATATATACAGGGGGCACCGGTACCGAGTCAGTGTGGAGGTTATATATACAGGGGGCACCGGTACAGTCAGTGTGGAGGCTATATATACAGTGGGGCACCGGTACAGAGTCAGTGGGGCACCGGTACAGAGTCAGTGTGGAGGTTATATATACAGGGGGCACCGGTACAGAGTCAGTGTGGAGGTTATATACAGGGGCACCGGTACAGAGTCAGTGTGGAGGTTATATATACAGGGGGCACCGGGGGCACCGAGTCAGTGTGGAGGCTATATATACAGGGGGCACCGGTACAGAGTCAGTGTGGAGGCTATATACAGGGGGCACCGGTACAGAGTCAGTGTGGAGGTTATATATACAGGGGGCACCGGGGGCACCGGTACAGAGTCAGTGTGGAGGTTATATACAGGGGGCACCGGTCAGTGTGGAGAGTCAGTGTGGAGGTTATATACAGGGGGCACGGGTACAGAGTCAGTGTGGAGGTTATATACAGGGGGCACCGGTACAGAGTCAATGTGGAGGCTATATACAGGGGGTACCGGTACAGAGTCAATGTGGAGGCTATATACAGGGGGTACCGGTACAGAGTCAGTGTGGAGGCTATATATACAGGGGGCACCGGTACAGAGTCAATGTGGAGGCTATATACAGGGGGTACCGGTACAGAGTCAATGTGGAGGCTATATACAGGGGGTACCGGTACAGAGTCAGTGTGGAGGCTATATATACAGGGGGGGGGTACCGGTACAGAGTCAATGTGGAGGCTATATACAGGGGGCACCGGTACCGAGTCAGTGTGGAGGTTATATACAGGGGGCACGGGTACAGAGTCAGTGTGGAGGTTATATACAGGGGGCACCGGTACAGAGTCAGTGTGGAGGTTATATACAGGGGGCACCGGTGGACCGAGTCAGTGTGGAGGTTATATACAGGGGGCACCGGTACAGTCAGTGTGGAGGTTATATATACAGGGGGCACCGGTACCGAGTCAGTGTGGAGGTTATATACAGGGGGCACCGGTACAGAGTCAGTGTGGAGGTTATATACAGGGGGCACCGGTACCGAGTCAGTGTGGAGGTTATATACAGGGGGCACCGGTACAGAGTCAGTGTGGAGGTTATATACAGGGGGCACCGGTACCGAGTCAGTGTGGAGGTTATATACAGGGGGGGTACACCAGGGGGCACCGGTGAGTCAGTGTGGAGGTTATATACAGGGGGCACCGGTACAGAGTCAGTGTGGAGGTTATATACAGGGGCACCGGTACACGAGTCAGTGTGGAGGTTATATACAGGGGGCACCGGTACAGAGTCAGTGTGGAGGTTATATACAGGGGGCACCGGTACCGAGTCAGTGTGGAGGTTATATACAGGGGGTACCGGTACAGAGTCAGTGTGGAGGTTATATACAGGGGGCACCGGTACAGAGTCAGTGTGGAGGTTATATACAGGGGGAGGTTATATACACCGGTACCGAGTCAGTGTGGAGGTTATATATACAGGGGCACCGGTACCGAGTCAGTGTGGAGGTTATATACAGGGGGCACCGGTACAGAGTCAGTGTGGAGGCTATATATACAGGGGGCACCGGTACCGAGTCAGTGTGGAGGTTATATATACAGGGGCACCGGTACCGAGTCAGTGTGGAGGTTATATACAGGGGGCACCGGTACCGAGTCAGTGTGGAGGTTATATATACAGGGGGCACCGGTACCGGTAGTCAGTGTGGAGGCTATATATACAGGGGGGTACACCGGTACAGAGTCAGTGTGGAGGCTATATATACAGGGGGGTTATATACACCGGTACAGAGTCAGTGTGGAGGTTATATATACAGGGGCACCGGTACCGAGTCAGTGTGGAGGTTATATACAGGGGGCACCGGTACCGAGTCAGTGTGGAGGTTATATACAGGGGGCACGGGTACCGAGTCAGTGTGGAGGTTATATACAGGGGGCACCGGTACAGAGTCAATGTGGAGGCTATATATACAGGGGGTACCGGTACAGAGTCAATGTGGAGGCTATATACAGGGGGTACCGGTACAGAGTCAGTGTGGAGGCTATATATACAGGGGGCACCGGTACAGAGTCAATGTGGAGGCTATATATACAGGGGGCACCGGTACCGAGTCAGTGTGCAGGGGTACAGGTTAGTTGAGGTAATCTGTACCTGTAGGTGGGGGTGAAGTGATTATGCACACCTGTCTGGCCTGAATGCCAAGCGTCACGTCTGGAGGAAACCTGGCACCATCCCTACAGTGAAGCATGGTGGTGACAGCATCATGCTGTGGGGATGTCTCTGAATGTCTTGGAGTGGCCCAGTCAGAGCCCGGACTCGAACCCAATCGAAAATAGCTGTGCAACGATGCTCCCCATCCAACCAGACAGAGCTTGAGAGGATCTGCAGAGAGGAATGGGAGAAACTCCCCAAAATACAGGTGTGCCAAGCTTGTAGCGTCATACCCAAGAACACTCGAGGCTGTAATCGCTGCCAAAGGTGCTTCAGCAAAGTACTGAGTAAAGGGTCTGAACACTTATGTGAAGAATAAGGCTGTAACTTAACAAAATGTGAAAAAAAGTCAAGGGGTCTGAATACCTTCCGAATGCACTGCCCCACCCCTCACCAGAACAAACACACGGGAATAAAATAAAGGTGAATAGCGCCTCCCATACCTGTTCCTCGTGCGCCACTGTGGCGAAGCTCTTCCCCCTTTCCCCACTCATCAACTATTTATTTATCCTCTATACGTACTCCGCTGTCATTCTCTGCCATACACTAATATTACCCCTCCCCTTTCTAATATATTTTCTTACCCTTCTTCTCGTTCCCACCTCGAAGCGGAATGGAGAAAGCGAGAGGGAGTGTGTAAAAAAAGAAAGAAGAAACCGGTCGAACAGGTACTAGCCTGGCCCAGATCTAGTTTGTCACCGTTATTTCTGAGGCGCATGCGCGCTGCTACCTGTGCTTCCTGAATAAAGGAAAGAAAGGACTAGCCTACCTGTGTTGCCTCTGACAAACCTCTGAATTCACCGTGTTGTGTTGTGTGGCTGTGAATCGGAATACTTATCAGCGGTCTACCTGACAAACTCCGAGGATAGAACGTCGCCTGAAGTTACCGGCACACCTGAACAAGCGAACTCACCTGCAGAGACGCTACCGGGGCGGTTATCGTGGAGTGTGGGCTTGGAGAAAAACAACGGAGAAAAAGAGAAAGAAAACGGGATAGGTAGAAGGCAGAAACTACAGAGCTACAAAGTTTGTTGTTAAGGTGGAGAAGGAGGGAGGAGTACGCGAAGAAGGAGCGAGGGGAACAATCCACACGGTTTATTTATTTTTTTCCAGCGGGAAGTTTTTTTTTCTCACGAGTTTACCTAGAGTTTATTGATTAGAGGAAGGCGACAGATTAACCGTAAAAACCGACCATGCCGCGAGCCTTCCTTGTAAAGAAGGCGAGATACTCTCCCGGTAAGCGGAACTGGAGCGAGCTGCCAGACCACGAGCGCGGGTACGTCTATATCCCAGGTGAGGGTTGTGTTCCGTTAATAAACCATTTTGTTTCGGTGGAACATGAGCAGCAGCACACAGCGGCACCGAATAACGGGAAATCAGTGTTCAATGACACGATTGATAAATTGTTAGGCTTTAACTATAACGGTTTAACAAAAACTCAACCAGAATCCAAAAGTGTATGTAGGCTACGTTACAACAGTATCGGGGTGTAACGTTTTGGCATCATTTTTACACTGTCGTTGCAGGACATATTCCAGGATAGATCATAGGACTTCCAATACCATGTTTGTGGGTTTTATTGGTCTAGAGGTAAAGACACTGCATTGGAGCGAGTCAGGCCCAACTATAGTGCGTGTGGCATTGTTCCCCTGTGAGCCACAAAATAACCAGGACACCCGTTACAACTCCCACTGTCCGATCTCCAGACCCGAGTAGTTTCCTTGTAGGAGAGAGAGAGAGGGGGGTTAAAACAGGTTGCAGCACTGCCCCAATCTACCTCACCCATACGGCCTGTCATATCTCTTGTAAACCAAGACCCACTTGTTTCACTAAGCGCCGCGGTATAGACTGCATTGGTTGGCCTTATAGGCAGTCTATACCGCGGCGCTTCATGAAAAAATAGCATATTGGTTCGCAATAGATTTTTAGATGTAAGCCCTACTGTGTAGAACAGAAATGCCTTTAACTGCTTGACATGCAGACTAATATATATGTATATAAATACATATATATTTAGCCATAATCCACACAGTAGCCTAATACTTAACGTGACCGGTGTTTTACACGGAGGGACGTTTCACCTCTTCTTTTAACTAGACTAGATATGTCTCTCTTGAGTCACAGTACCGGTGGTCTTTTTGTTATTTCTTACGGGCTGTGGTATCAGATAACCGATAGCGGGCAGGAAGCCTAGCGGTTAATAGCGTTGGTGCAGTAACTGAAAGGTTGCTGGTTCGAGACGACTGGATGAAAAGTCTATCGACGTACCCTTTGAGCAAGGCACCAAACCCCAAATTGCTCCTGTAAATCGGTCTGTCTAAGAGCGCCTACTATAATGACTACAATGTCACCGCGTTCACCTAAGACCTCCTTCCCCCACCACAGCTACCTTTTAATCATTACCTTTTAGATCCTGTAAAAGTCTCTGGTACTGAAAACGATCGTTAGATTAGCACCCAACGGGAGACGTCACTTCCTGAACTAATACATTAAAAAAACAACAACATTAAAAACGCTTTAAGTAAGAAACAAACAGTATGGTTATGGGGTAGGCTTTTGTAAGATCTATGTTTTGTCGTTGTTGCTGATGTGTGTTTATTTGATAGTTATCAACAAATTGTCTAAGTTTTTAATATGTTTTTAAATGAAAACGATTGAAAACCAAGACTATTTCAAACTCCAAAGATATGAACGTTTAGGTTATTTGCCTGAAGAGCAAAAATCACCAGCAGTCGTCATGGTGACAACGCTATCAGCAGCACATCCCATAACCTAGTTATTACCCGGATGTGTGAAGTTACCTGCCCTGTGTTTCACTCCAACTACGGCGGGGATCCTTGTCCCTAACTAACAATGCTTCCATGGTGTGTAATCACATTATGTGTTTAGCATTAGGTTAGTTTTACACATTTCTCACCATCATTCTGAGCAAGATAATTGGACATTGAAACGCATGTGATTAGTAGCTATTCTATTATTTTTGTAGCTTCAACTAATACATAAATAAATAAAATGGCACAGGAGATATTTTTGTCTATGTTGAGAAGAGAGAAAAAAAACGATGCTAACAGTACCTGTGCACATTTGGGAAGAAGCATTCTTCATTGAGTGCGCTGGACGCGCCCCCGCCGTCTGGGTAATGTTTAGGAGGATGGTAAATGCTGGGTGAAATAGCGGACTAGGACTAGTACCCTCGTCTCCCAACACACAAGTCACACACCCTTAGCAAACACACCAAACCACTGTTCTTCTGTTGACTCTCTCTCTCTCTCTCCGTGGGAGGTTAAGATAGCACCTAGGCCGATTTGTTTGAATATCACCCTTTACATTGTCTTTGACTTCATCCTCCTCTGTGCTTGACACTTTTCATTAAACCGTTAGTTCAGCCTGTGCTCAGGGATAGACGTAACATAGTACACTTAAATTGGGGACACCAATTAGGATGATATTTTTTTGTATGGCATGTATTAAATTGTCGATGGCTATCATCCATTTGATGTGCAATACTTACATTTTGCAAATTTGTAACATAATGTATGATATGTTACAAATTCCAATTTGTTGTGGCTAACTTTGGCTAGGTGGCTAACTTTGGCTAGGTGGCTAACTTTGGCTAGGTGGCTAACTTTGGCTAGGTGGCTAACTTTGGCTAGGTGGCTAACTTTGGCTAAACTTTGGCTAGGTGGCTAACTTTGGCTAGGTGGCTAACTTTGGCTAGGTGGCTAACTTTGGCTAGGTGGCTAACTTTGGCTAGGTGGCTAACTTTGGCTAGGTGGCTAACTTTGGCTAGGTGGCTAACTTTGGCTAGGTGGCTAACTTTGGCTAGGTGGCTAACTTTGGCTAGGTTAGGAGTTATAGTTTGGGGTTAAGGTTAGGGGCTATGGGTTAGGTTAGATTAAAGGGTTAGGGTTAGAGGAAGGGTTAGCTAACATGCTAAAGAGTTGCAAACTAACTAAAAAGTTGTAAGTAGTAGAAAAGTTGTCCGTGATGAGATTTGAAAACACAGCCTTTGAGTTATACCAGCCTACTTTAGTTTTGGCTTAAGTAACCTTTTTGTCTTCTGTAGCCATACCAGACGTTAAATATTATACTCATTTGAGTGTCCAGGATTTACGTTGACTCTATTACGTCTCGTCCAGGGGTGTGCAACCCTGTTCGTGGAGGGCCGCAGGTACTGCAGGATTTTGTTCCACACCTGACCAATTAAACTAATTGATTTGTTCAGTGACTGCCTTCAACACACCGACGCCACTCCAGAAACAGGGATACCCACCCCTGGTCTAGTCTATGAGAACAGGCTGATTAGTTTCAGACTGTTTGATAACATGAATTAGCTTTTCAAAGATGAGACTGAACCAAGGTTTCAAATATCCGTGTTATAATATCTGGTTATATGGATCATTGTTTGCCTGGAGGTGCGCTTGACGCTGGAGTCAGGGAAGGGAGGGGTGAGCAAACAGCTCGTTAACAATTTGTGTGTGTGTGTGTGTGTGTATTGTTTGAAGTGAAATAAATATGACTTCAGTTGAGAAATTAAATTAAAACCAACTTCATTCTGTCCCAGTATGACACTGGGAATAGGTGGAACCTGCTCCCTCAGATTAAACTGTTAAATTAAAACCAACTTCATTCTGTCCCAATATGACACTGGGAATAGGTGAATGGTTTTATCATAATTATTTATAAAACAATATCTGTCAGCTGTATTTTGAGGAGGGAGCACACAGACTGAACCAGGCAAAGAGTTACCCAAACGTCCCGTCCCGCTAAGGATGCTGTGGAGATGTTTTTCAGCGTCAGGGACTGGGAGACTAGTCAGGATCGAGGGGAAAGATGAACAGAGCAAAGTACAGAGAGATACTCGGTGAAAACCTGATCCAGAGGGCTCAGGATCTCAGACTGGGGCGAAGGTTCACCTTCCAACAGGATAGTGACCCTAAGCACACAGCCAAGACAACGCAGGAGTTGCTTCGGGACAAGTCTCTGAATGTCCTTGAGTGGCCCAGCCAGAGCCCGGACTTGAACACGATCAAACATCTCTGGAGAGACCTGAAAATAGCTGTGCAGCGACGCTCCCCATCCAACCTGACCGAGCTTGAGAGGATCTGCAGAGAAGAATGAGAGAAACTCCCCAAATACAGGTGTGCCAAGCTTGTAGCATCATACCAAAGAAGACTCAAGGCTGTAATCGCTGCCAAAGGTGTTTCAACGAAGTACTGAGTAAAGGGTCTGAATACTTATGTAAATGTGATATTTAATTTTTTTAAATGTTTAATACATTTTCAAAAATGTCAAACTTCTTTCTGCTTTGTCATTATGGGGCATTGTGATGTCATTATGGGGCATTGTGATGTCATTATGGGGCATTGTGATGTCATTATGGGGCATTGTTTGAAGATTGAGGGGGAAAATAACTATTTAATCCATTTTAGAATAAGGCTGTAACGTAACAAAATGTGGTTTGTATATTCAATGGACCACCAAGAAGCCATTTCAAGCTATAAATCAAGTTTGAATTGTTATCTTGTCTAACTATCTTAGCTGGCAAGGTTAATAGACTTTAGAAAAGCAGCCAACAACTACATGTACTGAATAAGACTCACATTCCTTTAAATCTTTTACCCAGATTTTAGCAGAGATGCCCCTCAGGGTTTTTAGTTGACACCCCTGATTATGAGCCACACAAAACAACGGGACCTCACGCAATGCTTTGATTTACGAGTTATCCGATTGGCTCCTGTCCTGTTATAGAATCAACAGATTCAATTGTGTGATCAACTGACATTTATAGAACACACACACACATACGTCTCTACACTTACTGACTGGAGGGGTGTCTGTACTGCCTGGAGGGGTGTCTGTACTGCCTGGAGGGGTGTCTGTACTGCCTGGAGGGGTGTCTGTACTGCCTGGAGGGGTGTGTGTGTACTGCCTGGAGGTGTGTGTGTGTGTACTGCCTGGAGGTGTGTGTGTGTACTGCCTAGAGGTGTGTGTGTGTGTACTGCCTGGAGGGGTGTGTGTGTGTTTGAGGAGTTTACAGCAGGAACCTGTGTCTCTGGACTGGCCGGTCAGACTGGTCCAACGGTAACTATAGTGTGTGTGAGGCACAAGACAATGCCTTTAAACACACACACACACACACACACACACACACAAGTCCCCCCCCACGTGTGTGTGTGTGACCATATTGTAGGTTATATTCTATCTTTTCTCCTCTCTTGTTCCAGTGTCTGCATTCCCCTTATTGGAGGAGACTGAAGCCAGCCCAGCAGAGACCGCTCTCTGCCTCTCCACGACGACACGCTACGAGTTCACCAAACGCACGGATTCCCTCCTGCGTGACGAGCACAGCGTGATGACCCCGAGAGCGGAGCTGCCCTCGTGCACGTTGCTGGGTCGGGGGTTAGAGGTCAAGAGGAGGGCACAGAGCAGCACCTACGTCCGCTCCAAAATCAAGGTGGGTGACTGAGGCATCATGGGGAATGTAGTCTTTTTTTGTGTGTTGTCATCGTGTTTGTTGTTCTGGGAATATAAAACCCCCAATCATCTCTTAACTTGTTTTTTTCCCCTGTCTGTCTTTCTCTGTTTCTTCTATAGGTGACTACAGGTGAGCTACCCAGTGAGATTCCAATACCTCCCCAGCCTGCCGTCCCCGAAATCACCACCACACCTGTTGCCTTGACGACGTCCGCTACTGCCCCGGTCTCCACAGTAACGAAGTCAGGGACAGGTGCTCAGGCATCGTTCGTGTGCCAGGTATGTCAAATAACCTCCTCTCTCACCATTTCCCATCTCTCCCTCCGTATCTAATCCCCGCTCTCCACTCCCTCCATGTCTAATCCCCCTCTCTCCACTCCCTCCATGTCTATCCCCCTCTCTCCACTCCCTCCATGTCTAATCCCCCTCTCTCCACTCCCTCCATGTCTAATCCCCCTCTCTCCACTCCCTCCATGTCTAATCCCCCCTCTCTCCACTCCCTCCATGTCTAATCCCCCCTCTCTCCACTCCCTCCATGTCTAATCCCCCCTCTCTCCACTCCCTCCATGTCTAATCCCCCTCTCTCCACTCCCTCCATGTCTAATCCCCCCTCTCTCTCCACTCCCTCCATGTCTAATCCCCCTCTCTCCACTCCCTCCATGTCTAATCCCCCTCTCTCCACTCCCTCCATGTCTAATCCCCCTCTCTCCACTCCCTCCATGTCTAATCCCCCTCTCTCCTCCCTCCATGTCTAATCCCCCTCTCTCCTCCCTCCATGTCTAATCCCCCTCTCTCCTCTCCCTCCATGTCTAATCCCCCCTCTCTCCACTCCCTCCATGTCTAATCCCCCTCTCTCCTCTCCCTCCATGTCTAATCCCCCTCTCTCCACTCCCTCCATGTCTAATCCCCCCTCTCTCCTCTCCCTCCATGTCTAATCCCCCTCTCTCCACTCCCTCCATGTCTAATCCCCCCTCTCTCTACTCCCTCCATGTCTAATCCCCCTCTCTCCACTCCCTCCATGTCTAATCCCCCTCTCTCCACTCCCTCCATGTCTAATCCCCCTCCTCTCCACTCCCTCCTCTCCACATCCCCCTCTCCCTCCATGTCTCATCCCCCCCTCTCCACTCCCTCCATGTCTCATCCCCCTCTCTCCACTCCCTCCATGTCTCATCCCCCTCTCTCCACTCCCTCCATGTCTAATCCCCCTCTCCACTCCCTCCATGTCTAATCCCCCTCTCTCCACTCCCTCCATGTCTAATACCCCTCCTCTCCACTCCCTCCTCTCCACATCCCCCTCTCCCTCCATGTCTCATCCCCCTCTCTCCACTCCCTCCATGTCTAATCCCCCTCTCCACTCCCTTTCCATGTCTAATACCCCTCCTCTCCACTCCCTCCTCTCCACTCCCTCCTCTCCACATCCCCCTCTCCCTCCATGTCTAATACCCCTCCTCTCCACTCCCTCCTCTCCACATCCCCCTCTCCCTCCATGTCTCATCCCCCTCTTTCCACTCCCTCCATGTCTAATCCCCCCTCTCTCCACTCCCTCCATGTCTCATCCCCCTCTCTCCACTCCCTCCATGTCTAATCCCCGTCTCTCTCTCTACTCCCTCCATGTCTAATCCCCGTCTCTCTCCACTCCCTCCATGTCTAATCCCCCTCTCTCCACTCCCTCCATGTCTAATCCCCCCTCTCTCTACTCCCTCCATGTCTAATCCCCCTCTCTCTACTCCCTCCATGTCTAATCCCCCCTCTCTCCACTCCCTCCATGTCTAATCCCCCTCTCTCCACTCCCTCCATGTCTAATCCCCGTCTCTCTCTCCACTCCCTCCATGTCTAATCCCCGTCTCTCTCTCTACTCCCTCCATGTCTAATCCCCGTCTCTCTCTCTCCTGTTCCTCCCTAACCCATCAGGTGTGTCAGAAGGTGTTCCTGTACCAGAGGATGTTGAACCGACACCTGAAGTGTCACAGTGATACTAAGAGACACCTGTGTAACCACTGTGGTAAAGGATTCAACGACACCTTCGACCTGAAGAGACACGTCAGAACACACACAGGTAGGACACACACACACACACACACAGGTAGGTAGGACACACACACAGGTAGGACACACACACACACACACACACAGGTAGGTAGGACACGGACACACACACACACACACAGGTAGGACACACACACACACACACAGGTAGGACACACACACACACACACACACACAGGTAGGACACACACACACACACACACACAGGTAGGACACACACACAGGTAGGACACACACACACACACACACAGGTAGGACACACACACACACACAGGTAGGACACACACACACACACACAGGTAGGACACACACACACAGGTAGGACACACACACACACAGGTAGGACACACACACACACAGGTAGGACACACACACACACACACACACACGGGTAGGACACACACAGGCACACGGACAGAGACCCCTGTAGACCCCTCAGCCCACCCCTCACTAGACCCCTCAGCCCACCCCTCACTAGACCCCTCCCCTCACCCACCCCTCACTAAACCCCTCACTATACCCCTCAGCCCACCCCCCACACTAGACCCCTCCAGCCCACCCCTCACTAGACCCCTCAGCCCACCCCTCACTATACCCCCATCACTAACCCCTCAGCCCACCCCATCACTAACCCCTCAGCCCACCCTCTAATCCCTCTCTCCCTCCATCTCTAATCCCTCTCTCCCTCCATCTCTAATCCCTCTCTCCCTCCATCTCTAATCCCTCTCTCCCTCCATCTCTAATCCCTCTCTCCCTCCATCTCTAATCCCTCTCTCCCTCCATCTCTAATCCCTCTCTCCCTCCATCTCTAATCCCTCTCCATCTCTAATCCCTCCATCTCTAATCCCTCTCTCCCTCCATCTCTAATCCCTCTCTCCCTCCATCTCTAATCCCTCTCTCCCTCCATCTCTAATCCCTCTCTCCCTCCATCTCTAATCCCTCTCTCCCTCCATCTCTAATCCCTCTCTCCCTGCATCTCTAATCCCTCTCTCCCTGCATCTCTAATCCCTCTCTCCCTGCATCTCTAATCCCTCTCTCCCTGCATCTCTAATCCCTCTCTCCCTCCATCTCTAATCCCTCTCTCCCTCCATCTCTAATCCCTCTCTCCCTCCATCTCTAATCCCTCTCTCCCTCCATCTCTAATCCCTCTCTCCCTCCATCTCTAATCCTTCTCTCCCTCCATCTCTAATCCCTCTCTCCCTCCATCTCTAATCCCTCTCTCCCTGCATCTCTAATCCCTCTCTCCCTGCATCTCTAATCCCTCTCCCTCTAGGAGTGCGTCCCTACAAGTGCTCTCTGTGTGACAAGGCCTTCACCCAGCGCTGCTCTCTAGAGTCTCACATGAAGAAGATCCACAGTGTGACCCTGCAGTACGCCTATAAAGAGAGACGCAACAAACTCTACGTCTGTGAGGAGTGTGGCCACACCGCCCCTTCCCAGGATGCACTGCTCAAACACTACCACGCCCTCCACCCCAACTCCGCCTTCCTGAGGGCGAAGGGTGGGAGAGGGGAGGGGGGTGAGGAGTCAATGCCCGGGTCGCCGCTTTCGAACAGTCAATATAGTGATGATACTACAGGATCAGGGGGGCAGTAGAGGGAGGGAGGGAGGGATGAGGAGAGGGAGTTGCGTTTTTTGACAAAACCATCTACAGGGTCGTATTCATTAGGGCATGTAAAGTAATGTATTCATGACAATTTAACGTTTCCTATTGGACAGATGCAAGGTCGTCTCTCCCTGTTTCAGGCCATTTACTTCGGTTTCGTGCCTAATGAACACGACCCAGGTAAATGAAATCTAACTAGTGGCAACGTGTGAGATTAGGATTGAGATTATGTCTAGTTTGAGATTGTTATGGTTCTTATCAAGAAAAACATATATATTATGCAGTAAAGGGTTTAATATTTATTTTGTTATAAATTGAATATGTGTGTGTTATTATGAATTTGATTGATAAAAAGAGACTGTTTGTTTGTTTTTGGGTTTACACTTCTGAAAAGGGAAAATGGTATACTGTAGGAAATCTTTTGCACAACTACATTACCCTATACTACAGTAAGGTGTTGTCACTACATTACCCTATACTACAGTAAGGTGTTGTCACTACATTACCCTATACTACTGTACGGTGAATGTCACTACATTACCCTATACTACTGTACGGTGAATGTCACTACATTACCCTATACTACTGTACGGTGATGTCACTACATTACCCTATACTACTGTACGGTGATGTCACTACATTACCCTATACTACTGTACGGTGATGTCGCTACATTACCCTATACTACTGTACGGTGATGTCGCTACATTACCCTATACTACTGTACGGTGATGTCGCTACATTACCCTATACTACTGTACGGTGATGTCGCTACATTACCCTATACTACTGTACGGTGATGTCGCTACATTACCCTATACTACTGTACGGTGATGTCGCTACATTACCCTATACTACTGTACGGTGATGTTGCTACATTACCCTATACTACTACTGCAAAGGTTGGGGGCAATTCCAGTCAATTCAGGAAGTATTCCAATGCTTTTCAATGAGCAACATTTGGAATCGGAATTTGGGTTGCCTTTGAATAAATAATAACAATAATAATTTATTTATCTTGTATAGCACTTTTCATAACCGAAAATAATCTCAAAACGCATAAAAAGAAAACCAAACAACAAATTTTAAAATAGAGATGGTGGAGAGACTGAATGTCTCTGTTTGACTTGGGATGAAAGGCTGGGAGTTGAGGCCGTTTGGATTGGAAAGGCAGTGTCGCTCCAGAGGAGGGGACCTCGACGATACAGAGACAGGAGGGGACCTCGACGATACAGAGACAGGAGGGGACCTCGACGATACAGAGACAGGAGGGGACCTCGACGATACAGAGACAGGAGGGGACCTCGAGGAGGGGGGGACCTCGACGATACAGAGACAGGAGGGGGGACCTCGACGATACAGAGACAGGAGGGGACCTCGACGATACAGAGACAGGAGGGGACCTCGACGATACAGAGACAGGAGGGGACCTCGACGATACAGAGAGAAACAAAGACCTGCTTCTCCAACGCTCCTCCTCCACAGGACCTCCACCACAGCACCCTCTCCTCCTCCACAGGACCCGCTCCTCCACCACAGGACCCGCTCCTCCTCCACAGGACCTCCACCACAGGACCCTCTCCTCCTCCACAGGACCCGCTCCTCCACCACAGGACCCGCTCCTCTGTAGGTGCTGGACCTCTGTAGGTACTGGACTTCTGGACCTCTTTAGGTACTGGACCTCTGTAGGTACTGCACCTCCATTGCCGAACATGTAGCACCCACCTGTGTGATGCCACAGCTTCTGAAAGGTGCAATTTGAATTGACTGGTATTTAAATGGAATTGATCCCAACCCTGTGTTCTATAACCGTAACTGCTGTTTAAAGACCGAGACTGTGAGACAAAGTGCCAGTCGTGTTTACATTCATATCCAATAGGACTTGGAAGGGATATAACGTCTGTGGAAGAGATTACTGCTAGCATACTGGAAAAGCACAGTTAGTTTATTCTATCCTGGTCCCAGATCTGTTTTGTGCTGTGTAGCCAACTCCTGTTGCATTTGACAAGACAACACAAGCAGATCTAGAACCAGGCTAAGATTGTTGTAGGTGTAGTATAGGATTTAGACTGATTCTTGGGTTACAAAGAACTCCACTATAAAACACTGTTGTTTTTCTGTAAGTAGCGTTTGTTGTAGGTTTTCATATGTTTGATGTGCGGTTTTCTGTTTGTTGTATGTGGCATTGTTATTAGAGATTGGGAATCTGCATTGTGTGTGTGTGTGTTTCTACTGTCTAAGTGCCTGACTACTCATAAGCTAAAGAGAACCAAAATGGCGATCTGCTTTCTGCACTGCTGAGATCACAATGATCGTTTCTATCACTGTATAATGGAGAGAGAGAGAGAGAGAGAGACCGAGGTGTTTTCTATAGGTATGGTCAGGTCTGCCATTATTACCCCCCTTGATACAGATGAGCAAAATAATTCTATACAAAAGACTAATTCTGAGCGATATTGCCTGCTCAACAAAATGGGGAAATGGTATATATTTTTATTTTTTTATATCAATACAATTGCTCAGCGAAAGAGAACTATATTTTCATGTCATCTGACCATAGCACCGCCTGGTGTTTCCACCGCCTGGTGTTTGCTAAACGGCATAGGAACCGGTGCTTTGGTCAGATGACCTGTAAATAGAGCTCCTCAACGCACAACAGAGGTGGGTTTGGCGTTGAGGAACAGAAGCAGGAACGAACCTCCGTACCTACTGTAAAATATGGGGGTGGATGTTTTGATGTTATGGGGCTGTTTTGTTTCCACTGATCATGGGACACTTGTTTAAGGTCAACGGCATCAGGAACTGTATCCAGTACCAGGACAGTGTGTGTGTGTGGATGATAATGACCCCCAGGACATTGTGTGTGTGTGTGTGTGTGTGTGTGTGTGTGTGTGTGTGTGTGTGTGTGTGTGTGTGATGATAATGATCCCCAGGACGAATCGAACCTTTACACACACATCTAGATGCTGCAATGGTCACCTCAGTCCCCGGACTTTTGATTCTGTGTGGAGGAATGGATTAAGATCCCTACCAACGTGTTCTCCAGTCACATAAAACATTTTAGAAATGGGCTCAGTGGTGGGGTTTCTTTTTGTATGTATTTCCTGTTCAACAAAATCTCATTCTCTGAGCAATTGTTTTGTTATAAAATAGTATAATTTGCACCCTTTTTTTTTTTTTGCATGAAATATATCTCAGTATTTTACATTGTTTTATTTATACAATATTTTTTTTTGCTTATCTTTATCCAGGGTGCCAATAAATATGGACCTGGTTGTATCTGGGGTTTTGTTTTTGGGTTTAATCACACTAAAAATGTAACTTGTTGTATCAAATTGTTCTATTTAGTTGTGTACTGTATAAAAAAAACCACTACTGCATTTGTTGGTTGTTGCTGTGGTTGTTGCTGTGGTTGTTGCTGTGGTTGTCTACGGCCAGTAAAACAGTGAGATTTGAAAATGTTTCTTTCTTTCTAAGACTTTCCTTACCATGTTGCAAAGCTTGACTTGCTGTCGGTTAACGCCAAAAGATTGTTTTGCTGGTGTGGTGGGTTGTGGATGCTGTCTGTGTGTTCAGGCGGTGTTTTTATATGACAATCATGGTGACACTTATTACTCAATATTAAATCTATTTCCTGGGATGTATAAAATACTGTGTATCTGTAGTTCAATCACTTTAGTTTTTTATTCCGTTTAAATGAATAGAAAATCAGAGCTGGATGTGTGTGTGTGTGTGTGTGTGTGTGTGTGTGTGTGTGTGTGTAGGGGGGTGAGAGACAGATTACACAGACCCACAAAGAATTTGAAAACAGATCCAATTTTGAGAAACTCCCATGTCTACTGGGTGACAAACACCATTGTAAATACAACCCATATTTATGTTTAATTATTTTCCCTTGTGTACTTTTGTAACTATTTGCACATCATTATGTAGCCAAGTAGCCTAGTGGTTAGAGCGTTGGGCTAGTAACACAAAGATTGCTAGATCAAACCCCCGAGCTGACAAGGTACAAATCTGTCGTTCTGCCCCTGTTAACCCACTGTTCCTAGACCAATTAACACTGTTCCTAGACCAGTTAACACTGTTCCTAGACCTGTTAACCCACTGTTCCTAGACCAGTTAACCCACTGTTCCTAGACCAGTTAACCCACTGTTCCTAGACCAGTTAACCCACTGTTCCTAGACCAGTTAACACTGTTCCTAGACCAGTTAACACTGTCCCTAGACCAGTTAACACACTGTCCCCTAGACCAGTTAACCCACTGTTCCTAGACCAATTAACACTGTTCCTAGACCAGTTAACACACTGTTCCTAGACCAGTTAACACACTGTTCCTAGACCAATTAACACTGTCCCTAGACCAATTAACACTGTTCCTAGACCAGTTAACACTGTTCCTAGACCAGTTAACCCACTGTTCCTAGACCTGTTAACCCACTGTTCCTAGACCAGTTAACCCACTGTTCCTAGACCAGTTAACCCACTGTTCCTAGACCAGTTAACACTGTTCCTAGACCAGTTAACACTGTCCCTAGACCAGTTAACACTGTCCCTAGACCAGTTAACACACTGTTCCTAGACCAGTTAACCCACTGTTCCTAGACCAGTTAACCCACTGTTCCTAGACCAGTTAACACACTGTTCCTAGACCAATTAACACTGTTCCTAGACCAATTAACACTGTTCCTAGACCAGTTAACACACTGTTCCTAGACCAGTTAACACACTGTTCCTAGACCAATTAACACTGTCCCTAGACCAATTAACACTGTTCCTAGACCAGTTAACACACTGTCCCTAGACCAGTTAACCCACTGTTCCTAGACCAGTTAACCCACTGTCCTAGACCAGTTAACACTGTTCCTAGACCAGTTAACCCACTGTTCCTAGACCAGTTAACCCACTGTTCCTAGACCAGTTAACCCACTGTCCCTAGACCAGTTAACCCACTGTCCCTAGACCAGTTAACCCTAGACCAGTCCTGTTCCTAGACCAGTTAACACTGTTCCTAGACCAGTTAACCCACTGTTCCTAGACCAGTTAACCCACTGTTCCTAGACCAGTTAACCCACTGTTCCTAGACCAGTTAACCCACTGTTCCTAGACCAGTTAACCCACTGTCAATGACACTGACTCTACTCCAGCCACTTTAATAATGGGAATTGATGGGAAATGATGTAAATATATCACTAGCCACTTTAAACAATGCTACCTTGAATAATGTAGGGTAAGTAACATTATATATCTCATATGCATACGTAGATACTGTACTCTATATCATCGACTGCATCCTTATGTAATACATGTATCACTAGCCACTTTAACTATGCCACTTGGTTTACATACTCATCTCATATGTATATACTGTACTCGATATCATCTACCGTATCTTGCCTATGCTGCTCTGTACCATCACTCATTCATATATCCTTATGTACATATTCTTTATCCCCTTACACTGTGTATAAGACAGTAGTTTTTTTTTTTTGAATTGTTAGTTAGATTACTTGTTCGTTATTACTGCATTGTCGGAACTAGAAGCACAAGCATTTCGCTACACTCGCATTAACATCTGCTAACCATGTGTATGTGACAAATAAAATTTGATTTGATTTGTTCCTAGACCAGTTAACACTGTTCCTAGACCTGTTAACCCACTGTTCCTAGACCAGTTAACACTGTCCCTAGACCAGTTAACACTGTCCCTAGACCAGTTAACCCACTGTCCCTAGATCAGTTAACCCACTGTTCCTAGACCAGTTAACCCACTGTTCCTAGACCAGTTAACCCACTGTTCCTAGACCAGTTAACCCACTGTTCCTAGACCAGTTAACCCACTGTTCCTAGACCAGTTAACCCACTGTTCCTAGACCAGTTAACCCACTGTCAATGACACTGACTCTACTCCAGCCACTTTAATAATGGGAATTGATGGGAAATGATGTAAATATATCACTAGCCACTTTAAACAATGCTACCTTGAATAATGTAGGGTAAGTAACATTATATATCTCATATGCATACGTAGATACTGTACTCTATATCATCGACTGCATCCTTATGTAATACATGTATCACTAGCCACTTTAACTATGCCACTTGGTTTACATACTCATCTCATATGTATATACTGTACTCGATATCATCTACCGTATCTTGCCTATGCTGCTCTGTACCATCACTCATTCATATATCCTTATGTACATATTCTTTATCCCCTTACACTGTGTATAAGACAGTAGTTTTTTTTGTTGGAATTGTTAGTTAGATTACTTGTTCGTTATTACCGCATTGTCGGAACTAGAAGCACAAGCATTTCGCTACACTCGCATTAACATCTGCTAACCATGTGTATGTGACAAATAAAATTTGATTTGATTTGTTCCTAGACCAGTTAACACTGTTCCTAGACCTGTTAACCCACTGTTCCTAGACCAGTTAACACTGTTCCTAGACCAGTTAACACTGTCCCTAGACCAGTTAACACTGTCCCTAGACCAGTTAACCCACTGTCCCTAGACCAGTTAACCCACTGTTCCTAGACCAGTTAACCCACTGTCCCTAGACCAGTTAACCCACTGTCCCTAGACCAGTTAACCCACTGTCCCTAGACCAGTTAACACTGTCCCTAGACCAGTTAACACTGTTCCTAGACCTGTTAACCCACTGTTCCTAGACCAGTTAACACTGTTCCTAGACCAGTTAACACTGTTCCTAGACCAGTTAACCCACTGTTCCTAGACCAGTTAACCCACTGGTCCTAGACCAGTTAACCCACTGGTCCTAGACCAGTTAACCCACTGGTCCTAGACCAGTTAACCCACTGTTCCTAGACCAGTTAACCCACTGTTCCTAGACCAGTTAACCCACTGTTCCTAGACCTGTTAACCCACTGTTCCTAGACCTGTTAACCCACTGTTCCTAGACCAGTTAACCCACTGTTCCTAGACCACTTAACCCACTGGTCCTAGACCAGTTAACCCACTGGTCCTAGACCAGTTAACCCACTGGTCCTAGACCAGTTAACCCACTGTTCCTAGACCAGTTAACACTGTTCCTAGACCAGTTAACACTGTTCCTAGACCATCATTGAAAATAAGAATTTGTTCTTAACTGACTTGCCTAGTTAAATATACACTGTATATAATATGATATGTCTATTGTTTTGGAATTTTGGTGAGTGTAATGTTTAATGTTCATTTTGAATTGTTTATTTCACTTTCTTTGGCAATGTAAACATGTTTCCTATGCTAATAAAGCCCTTTGAATTTAATGAGAGAGAGAGAGAGAGAGACACACACACACACGGTACACGGGAGCCTGATTTGGGGAAAACCATTGCATCAAAAGTTCTATTTATCTGGAAATCTTTGGGCTACACATTTGTAGGCTAATATATAACAAACAATGGCAATGTTAAAAGTCACAAGCATATTTACTGAGTTAACATTTCATAATACTGATTTGAAAATGAGCACGTAAACCACCTGTGCTTCAGTTATTGCAAATATTTTTTCTTTAAATAACAATTGGTTCTGCACTTTAGGCTTCCTACCTCGCGTTTAAAAAAATAAAAAATTATTTTGTGCATGTAGCTTCATTGTGGCATTTTGTATTTTTTTTTTACTAACTACATCGTTGACTTTCATCTTTCTTTACTTGATACAAGATACAGCTTTAACTTTCTTTTAAAAAAGTTGTAATTGTCGCGGACGGACGGCGCTGAAACGCGTCAGACGTTTTGTTCCTGTCACGTGACCCGTTGACCAGGAAGGCGGCAGGTTGCGTGGTGGAAACACAACCTAACAATCTAAAGGTACTTCTTTTTTTTTTTTTTTAATGCAACTATTAATAATAATAGAAAAACAGATCTGACTTGACATGATGTGTATTCATCCAACGCGCTGTTTTAAATATTGTCCGAGCAGACAGTGACTGGAGATGGTTAGCCTGCTAACGTTAGCCTGCCAACTTCAGTGTGTAAACTAGTTTATCTTCTAACAGCTGTTAAACACAAGTTATTGCGGCAAATGTACCGTTACTTTAATGTTCTTCTAGTTTAGTTGTGTAAACTATTTAATAAACAATATTAATAAAATAATCTTAAAATTATTATATATATTTTTTTGTATTCACAGGGTTTTGTATAAAGTTAGCACATGCGCAAAACGTTTAGAAAACGGGAAAAGGTTTGCTGGCCGCGGAGCAAATCAACAACACTCCGCATGTCTTTATTTATTTCTCTCTCTCTCTCTCTCTCTCTCTCTCTCTCTCTCTCCCAGTACCATTAGCCATGTGGCTGGACTAGAGGCTCAGTGATGCCAGCTGCAGAGCATGTCCGTCTGGGTAGGAAGCGCACCCTGCCCCCGTGCCCCAACCCCTCTTCCTCCAGTGGCTGTCAGAGCTCCGGGACCAGGCGGCAGAGAAGGGACAGAAGACCCAG
>NC_056438.1:8031383-8038883 GCF_018296145.1 Oncorhynchus tshawytscha | reverse complement strand
CCTCCTGTCTTCCTATCCCCCTCCCCCTGTCTTCCTGTCCCCCTGTCCCTCCTGTCCCCTCCCCCCCCCCTGTCTTCCTATCCTCCTGTCCCCTCCCCCCTGTCCCCCTCCCCCTATCCCCCCCCCCTCCCCCCCCTGTCCCCCCCTCCCCCTGTCTTCCCCCTGTCTCCCCCCTCCCCCTGTCCCCCTCCCTCCTGTCCCCCTCCCCCTCCTATCCCCCTCCCCCTGTCTTCCTATCCCCCTCCCCCTGTCTGTCTTCCCCCTGTCCTCCTATCCCTCCCCCTGTCCTCCTATCCCTCCCCCTGTCCTCCTATCCCTCCCCCCTGTCCTCCTATCCCTCCCCCCCCTGTCCTCCTATCCCCCCCCCTCCTCCTATCCCCCTCCCCCTGTCCTCCTATCCCCTCCTATCCCCCTCCTGTCCTCTCCTCCCTCTCGTCCTCCCTCCTATCCCCCCCCGCCAGGTCCCCCTGTCCTCCTATCCCCCTCCCCCTGTCCTCCTATCCCCTGTAGTGATCCCCCCTCACCCCCTGTCCTCCTATCCCCCTCCCCCTGTAGTGTCCTCCTATCCCCCTGTCCCCCCTCTCCTGTCCTCCTATCCCCCTTTGTCTCCCCCTGTCCTCCTATCCCCCTCTCTCTCTGTCCTCCTATCCCCCCTGTCCTCCTATCCCCCTGTGTCCTCCTATCCCCCTCCCCCCTCATCCCTCTCCTCCCTCTCGTTGCCTGTAGCCTGATCTAGGTAGTAAATACACGGCCTGGTCCTCAGTGAGTACACTGATACAGAAAGACTTGGTCCTGAAGACACACAACCCCGCCAGGTAAACCACAAGATGATCACCTCCTCTTCTTTTTAAAACTCTCCATGTTCTTTCTACCTCGTTTGTTCCTCTTCATCTGTCACTTTGTATGTTACCCTGTAGTGATCTCTCTCTTTGTCCCTCACCCCCTCTCCTAGGTCTTCTCTGACTGAGCTTTGTCTGGTACCCTGTAGTGATCTCTTTCCATCTCTCTCTCTGTCCCTCATCCCCCTCTCCTAGGTATTCTCTGACTGAGCTTTGTCTGGTACCCTGTAGTGATCTCTCTCTGTCCTAGGTATTCTCTGACTGAGCTGGGTTTGGCCCTGGCAGAGAGACTAGAAGATGGAGAGAGAGAAGAAGAAGAGGACAGGAGGAGTGATGTGAGGGAAGAAGAGGAGGGAAGTGGGCCTGGCGTTGACCTTACTGCCGAGGAAGATGAGAAAAAGAAGAGAACAGAGTGAGTGAACGAGAGACACAAATTATGTTTTATCTTTGGTGTTTTGATGGTTTTGTTTGATAATTGTAGTAATGTATTTGACTAAGATTCGTTTCTCTATTTCTCTCGGCCTGTGGTAGGCCCATAGCGGGGCCTAACCCGGCAGCCTATGTTGCCCAGAGAGGGAGTGAGGTGCCTGGGGTACACTCTTCAGAAAAGCCCCAGGCTGCAGAGACAAAGACCAGGCCGGCTGGAGGCTGTCTGTACCCAGGCAGTTATGACATTGTGCTATGTGTGGACTTCATTGAGACTACTGGGTAAGAGGTCTGTCTGTGTGTGTGTGTGTGTGTCTGTCTGTGTGTCTGTCTGTGTGTGTGTGTGTGTGTGTGTGTCTGTCTGTGTGTCTGTGTGTCTGTCTGTGTGTCTGTCTGTGTGTCTGTCTGTGTGTCTGTCTGTGTGTCTGTCTGTGTGTCTGTCTGTGTGTCTGTCTGTGTGTCTGTCTGTGTGTCTGTCTGTGTGTCTGTCTGTGTCTGTCTGTGTGTCTGTCTGTGTGTCTGTCTGTGTGTCTGTCTGTGTCTGTCTGTGTGTCTGTCTGTGTGTCTGTCTGTGTGTCTGTCTGTCTGTGTGTGTCTGTCTGTGTGTGTCTGTCTGTGTGTCTGTGTGTGTGTGTCTGTGTGTGTCTGTCTGTGTGTCTGTCTGTGTGGTTGAGTTTGAGGTTTCTGTGTAGACACAACATGTATGTGCGCTAGTGGTGGGGGGAAATGGATAGTTACATATTGGGATTTTATTTTTGCGATAGTTGGCAGGTACCTGCACCAAATATCCAGTATTTTTCCTTCATAGTTCTCCATCTTTTTTAAAGAGGGAGACTATTTAGTTTTCAGGCCTTGTGTTTCCATGACTGATCAAAACTACTTTTCTAATGACTCTCTCTGTCTCAAGCAGACATATGGTGAGGAATATGTTGGGAACATCCAATAGCAAATAAAATCACAGTATCCAATCGCAATGCAGATAGAATCACGAGAATCACAATGCAGATAGAATCACGAGAATCACAATGCAGATAGAATCACGAGAATCACAATGCAGATAGAATCACAATGCAGATAGAATCACAATGCAGGTAGAATCACAATGCAGGTAGAATCACAATGCAGATAGAATCACAATGCAGGTAGAATCACAATGCAGGTAGAATCACAATGCAGATAGAATCACAATGCAGGTAGAATCACAATGCAGGTAGAATCACGAGAATCACAATGCAGATAGAATCACGAGAATCACAATGCAGGTAGAATCACAATGCAGGTAGAATCACAATGCAGATAGAATCACGAGAATCACAATGCAGATAGAATCACGAGAATCACAATGCAGATAGAATCACAATGCAGATAGAATCACAATGCAGGTAGAATCACAATGCAGGTAGAATCACAATGCAGATAGAATCACAATGCAGGTAGAATCACGAGAATCACAACGTGTGTCAGCACCTAATTGTCATGATAATATGTTATCGTGAGATCCTTGGTAATTCCCAGCCCTAGTGTGTGTTAATGCGTTCCTCGCGTGTGTGTGTGTGTGTGTGTGTGTGTGTGTGTGTAGGGGCAGCACGGCCTGTAAGCAGGAGCTGGTGAAGGAGCTGCAGAGGAACGGCGTAACCTTTGACGTCAGGAAGTTAAACGTAGGTGACTTCCTGTGGGTGGCCAAGGAGAGGGTCGCTCCCGTGTCAGGTAACACTGAGCTCGTCTGTTTCCCCCTGGGTACTAAAAGTCTGTCCCCCCCGGGTACTAAAAGTCTGTTCCCCCCGGGTACTAAAAGTCTGTTTTCCCCCTGGGTACTAAAAGTCTGTTTCCCCCCGGGTACTAAAAGTCTGTTTTCCCCCTGGGCACTAAAAGTCTGTTATCCCCCTGGGTACTAAAAGTCTGTTATCCCCCTGGGTACTAAAAGTCTGTTTTCCCCCCTGGGTACTAAAAGTCTGTTTTCCCCCTGGGCACTAAAAGTCTGTTTTCCCCCTGGGTACTAAAAGTCTGTTTTCCCCCTGGGTACTAAAAGTCTGTTCCCCCCCTGGGTACTAAGTCTTTTTTCCCCCTGAGTACTAAAAGTCTGTTTTCCCCCTGAGTACTAAAAGTCTGTTTTCCCCCTGGGTACTAAAAGTCTGTTTTCCCCCTGGGTACTAAAAGTCTGTCCCCCCCCCCCTGGGTACTAAAAGTCTGTTCCCCCCTGGGTACTAAAAGTCTGTTTTCCCCCTGAGTACTAAAAGTCTGTTTTCCCCCCTGAGTACTAAAAGTCTGTTTTCCCCCTGGGTACTAAAAGTCTGTTTTCCCCCTGGGTACTAAAAGTCTGTTTCCCCCCTGGGTACTAAAAGTCTGTTTTCCCCCTGGGTACTAAAAGTCTGTTTTCCCCCTGGGTACTAAAAGTCTGTTTCCCCCCTGGGTACTAAAAGTCTGTTTCCCCCCTGGGTACTAAAAGTCTGTTTCCCCCTGGGTACTAAAAGTCTGTTTTCCCCCTGAGTACTAAAAGTCTGTTTTCCCCCTGGGCACTAAAAGTCTGTTTCCCCCTGGGCACTAAAAGTCTGTTTCCCCCCTGGGTACTAAAAGTCTGTTTCCCCCCTGGGTACTAAAAGTCTGTTTCCCCCTGGGTACTAAAAGTCTGTTTTCCCCCCTGAGTACTAAAAGTCTGTTTTCCCCCTGGGTACTAAAAGTCTGTTTTCCCCCCTGGGTACTAAAAGTCTGTTTTCCCCCCTGGGTACTAAAAGTCTGTTTTCCCCCTGGGTACTAAAAGTCTGTTTCCCCCTGGGTACTAAAAGTCTGTTTTCCCCCTGGGTACTAAAAGTCTGTTTTCCCCCTGGGTACTAAAAGTCTGTTTTCCCCCTGGGTACTAAAAGTCTGTTTTCCCCCTGGGTACTAAAAGTCTGTTTTCCCCCCTGGGTACTAAAAGTCTGTTTTCCCCCTGGGTACTAAAAGTCTGTTTTCCCCCCCCCTGGGTACTAAAAGTCTGTTTTCCCCCTGGGTACTAAAAGTCTGTTTTCCCCCTGGGTACTAAAAGTCTGTTTTCCCCCTGGGTACTAAAAGTCTGTTTTCCCCCTGGGTACTAAAAGTCTGTTTTCCCCCTGGGTACTAAAAGTCTGTTTTCCCCCTGGGTACTAAAAGTCTGTTTTCCCCCTGGGTACTAAAAGTCTGTTTTCCCCCTGGGTACTAAAAGTCTGTTTCCCCCTGGGTACTAAAAGTCTGTTTCCCCCTGGGTACTAAAAGTCTGTTTTCCCCCTGGGTACTAAAAGTCTGTTTTCCCCCTGGGTACTAAAAGTCTGTTTTCCCCCTGGGTACTAAAAGTCTGTTTTCCCCCCTGGGTACTAAAAGTCTGTTTTCCCCCTGGGTACTAAAAGTCTGTTTTCCCCCCTGGGTACTAAAAGTCTGTTTTCCCCCTGGGTACTAAAAGTCTGTTTTCCCCCTGGGTACTAAAAGTCTGTTTTCCCCCTGGGTACTAAAAGTCTGTTTTCCCCCTGGGTACTAAAAGTCTGTTTTCCCCCTGGGTACTAAAAGTCTGTTTTCCCCCTGGGTACTAAAAGTCTGTTTTCCCCCTGGGTACTAAAAGTCTGTTTTCCCCCCTGGGTACTAAAAGTCTGTTTTCCCCCTGGGTACTAAAAGTCTGTTTTTCCCCCTGGGTACTAAAAGTCTGTTTCCCCCCTGGGTACTAAAAGTCTGTTTTCCCCCTGGGTACTAAAAGTCTGTTTTTCCCCCTGGGTACTAAAAGTCTGTTTCCCCCTGGGTACTAAAAGTCTGTTTTCCCCCTGAGTACTAAAAGTCTGTTTTCCCCCTGGGTACTAAAAGTCTGTTTCCCCCCCCTGGGTACTAAAAGTCTGTTTTCCCCCCCTGAGTACTAAAAGTCTGTTTTCCCCCCCTGGGTACTAAAAGTGAGGGCGTTATGAATGTCAACAGTAGACTGTATATCATGTTAATCCACTAGATGGCGACCTTGTAAAGGGCCGTGATTCACCGTTCTGACACTTTCCTCTGGACCTTATTGTCAAATACTTTAAATACTTTTTGACAGGTTCTTTTGAATATCCACTATTTTAATTTCAACCTACTCTCTCCCTTTCTCTCCCATCTCTCTCTCCCTTTCTCTCCCATCTCTCTCTCCCTTTCTCTCTCTCCCTTTCTCTCCCATCTCTCTCTTTCTCTCCCATCTTCTCTCCCATCTCTCTCTCCCCATTTCTCTCCCATCTCTCTCTCTCTCCCATCTCTCCCTTTCTCTCTCTCCCCTTTCTCTCCCATCTCTCTCTCTCCCATCTCTCTCTCCTCTCCCATTTCTCTCCCATCTCTCTCTCCCTTTCTCTCCCATCTCTCTCTCCCTTTCTCTCCCATCTCTCTCTCCCTTTCTCTCCCATCTCTCTCTCCCTTTCTCTCCCATCTCTCTCTCCCTTTCTCTCCCATTTCTCTCCCCCATCTTCTCTCTCCCCCTTTCTCTCCCATCTCTCCCCTCTCCCATCTCTCCCATCTCTCTCCCTTTCTTCTCTCCCATCTCTCTCTCCCTTCTCTCTCTCTCCCTCTCTCTCTCCCTTTCTCTCTCTCCCATCTCTCTCCCCTTTCTTTCTCTCCCATCTCTCTCTCCCTTTCTCTCCCATCTCTCTCTCCCTTTCTCTCTCCCTTTCTCTCCCATCTCTCTCTCCCTCTTTCTCTCTCCCCTCTCTCTCTCTCTTTCTCTCTCTCCCTCTCTCTCTCTTTCTCTCTCTCCCCATCTCTCTCTCTCTTTCTCTCTCCCATCTCTCTCCTTTCTCTCTCTCCCTCTCTCTCTCCCTTTCTCTCTCTTTCTCTCTCTTTCTCTCTCTCTCTCTCCCCATCTCTCTCTCTCTCTCTCTCTCTCCCCCCATCTCTCTCTCTCTTTCTCTCCCTTTCTCTCTCCCCCATCTCTCTCTCTCTCTCCCCATCTCTCTCTCTCTTTCTCTCTCTCCCCATCTCCCTTTCTCTCTCTTTCTCTCTCTCCCTTTCTCTCTCTCCCTTTCTCTCTCTCCCTTTCTCCCTTTCTCTCTCTCCCTCCCCCTCCAGGTCAGTTGCGTGCCCCTCCAAGTAGGGAGCTGGTCCTTGATTACATCATCGAGAGGAAGAGGATGGACGACTTGTGTGGTAGCATCATCGACGGACGATTCAGGGAACAGAAGGTGTGTGTGTGTGTGTGTGTGTGTGTGTGTGTGTGAGCGCAGGATTCATCAACATGAATTAGTTTTCATACATTTTATCCTCTCTCAGTTCCGTCTGAAGAGGTGTGGTCTACAGAAGCCCATCTACCTGGTGGAGGAGTGTGGTTCTGCTGCTGCTCACCTGAGTTTACCTGAGACCACGCTACAGCAGGCTATAGTTAATACACAGGTACACCTGAGACCACGCTACAGCAGGCTATAGTTAATACACAGGTACACCTGAGACCACGCTACAGCAGGCTATAGTTAATACACAGGTACACCTGAGACCACGCTACAGCAGGCTATAGACCAGGTACCCTGAGACCACGCTACAGCAGGCTATAGTTAATACACAGGTACACCTGAGACCACGCTACAGCAGGCTATAGTTAATACACAGGTACACTGAGACCACGCTACAGCAGGCTATAGTTAATACACAGGTACACCTGAGACCCTACAGCAGACTATAGTTAATACAACCTGAGACCCCCTACAGCAGGCTATAGTTAATACAACCTGAGACCCCCCTACAGCATACTATAGTTAATACACCCCCCCTACAGCAGGCTATAGTTAATACACAGGTACACCTGAGACCCTACAGCAGGCTATAGTTAATACACAGGTACACCTGAGACCCTACAGCAGACTATAGTTAATACAACCTGAGACCCCCTACAGCAGGCTATAGTTAATACAACCTGACACCCCCTACAGCAGGCTATAGTTAATACACAGGTACACCTGAGACCACGCTACAGCAGACTATAGTTAATACAACCTGAGACCCCCTACAGCAGGCTATAGTTAATACACAGGTACACCTGAGACCCTACAGCAGACTATAGTTAATACAACCTGAGACCCCCTACAGCAGACTATAGTTAATACACAGGTACACCTGAGACCCTACAGCAGACTATAGTTAATACAACCTGAGACCCCCTACAGCAGACTATAGTTAATACAACCTGAGACCCCCTACAGCAGACTATAGTTAATACAACCTGAGACCCCCCCCTACAGCAGACTATAGTTAATACAACCTGAGACCCCCTACAGCAGACTATAGTTAA
>NC_056438.1:7996383-8026383 GCF_018296145.1 Oncorhynchus tshawytscha | reverse complement strand
TTATATAGTGGTAATGTAGTGGTTATATAGTGGTAATGCAGTGGTTATATAGTGGTAATATAGAGGTAATGTAGCTGTAATATAGAGGTAATGTAATGGTAATGCATCGGTTATATAGTAGTAATGTAGTGATTATGTAATGGTGATATAGTGGTAATATAATGGTAATGTAGCTGTAATATAGTGATAATGCAGCTGTAATATACTGGTGATATAGTGGTAATATAATGGTAATGCATCGGTTATATAGTGGTAATGCAGCAGTAATATAATGGTGATATAGTGGTAATATAATGGTAATGTACGGAGGAACCAGCCCTCTCTCACCTACGGCAACGGAGGAACCAGCCCTCTCTCACCTACGGCAACGGAGGAACCAGCCCTCTCTCACCTACGGCAACGGAGGAACCATTATTTTTTTTTTTTCACCTTTATTTAACCAGGTAGGCCAGTTGAGAACAAGTTCTCATTTGCAACTGCGACCTGGCCAAGATAAAGCATAGCAGTGTGAGCAGACAACACAGAGTTACACATGGAATAAACAATTAACAAGTCAATAACACAGTAGAAAACAAAGGGGGAGTCTATATACAATGTGTGCAAAAGGCATGAGGAGGTAGGCGAATAATTACAATTTTGCAGATTAACACTGGAATGATAAATGATCAGATGGTCATGTACAGGTAGAGATATTGGTGTGCAAAAGAGCAAGTAAATAAATAAAAACAGTATGGGGATGAGGTAGGTGAAAGTGGGTGGGCTATTTACCAATAGACTATGTACAGCAGCAGCGATCGGTTAGCTGCTCAGATAGCTGATGTTTGAAGTTGGTGAGGGAGATAAAAGTCTCCAACTTCAGCGATTTTTGCAATTCGTTCCAGTCACAGGCAGCAGAGTACTGGAACGAAAGGCGGCCAAATGAGGTGTTGGCTTTAGGGATGATCAGTGAGATACACCTGCTGGAGCGCGTGCTACGGGTGGGTGTTGCCATCGTGACCAGTGAACTGAGATAAGGCGGAGCTTTACCTAGCATGGACTTGTAGATGACCTGGAGCCAGTGGGTCTGGCGACGAATATGTAACGAGGGCCAGCCGACCAGAGCATACAGGTCGCAGTGGTGGGTGGTATAAGGTGCTTTAGTGACAAAACGGATGGCACTGTGATAGACTGCATCCAGTTTGCTGAGTAGAGTGTTGGAAGCCATTTTGTAGATGACATCGCCGAAGTCGAGGATCGGAAGGATAGTCAGTTTTACTAGGGTAAGCTTGGCGGCGTGAGTGAAGGAGGCTTTGTTGCGGAATAGAAAGCCGACTCTTGATTTGATTTTCGATTGGAGATGTTTGATATGAGTCTGGAAGGAGAGTTTGCAGTCTAGCCAGACACCTAGGTACTTATAGATGTCCACATATTCAAGGTCGGAACCATCCAGGGTGGTGATGCTAGTCGGGCATGCGGGTGCAGGCAGCGATCGGTTGAAAAGCATGCATTTGGTTTTACTAGCGTTTAAGAGCAGTTGGAGGCCACGGAAGGAGTGTTGTATGGCATTGAAGCTTGTTTGGAGGTTAGATAGCACAGTGTCCAATGACGGGCCGAAAGTATATAGAATGGTGTCGTCTGCGTAGAGGTGGATCAGGGAATCGCCCGCAGCAAGAGCAACGTCATTGATATATACAGAGAAAAGAGTCGGCCCGAGAATTGAACCCTGTGGCACCCCCATAGAGACTGCCAGAGGACCGGACAGCATGCCCTCCGATTTGACACACTGAACTCTGTCTGCAAAGTAATTGGTGAACCAGGCAAGGCAGTCATCCGAAAAACCGAGGCTACTGAGTCTGCCGATAAGAATATGGTGATTGACAGAGTCGAAAGCCTTGGCAAGGTCAATGAAGACGGCTGCACAGTACTGTCTTTTATCGATGGCGGTTATGATATCGTTTAGTACCTTGAGTGTTGCTGAGGTGCACCCGTGACCGGCTCGGAAACCAGATTGCACAGCGGAGAAGGTACGGTGGGATTCGAGATGGTCAGTGACCTGTTTGTTGACTTGGCTTTCGAAGACCTTAGATAGGCAGGGCAGGATGGATATAGGTCTGTAACAGTTTGGGTCCAGGGTGTCTCCCCCTTTGAAGAGGGGGATGACTGCGGCAGCTTTCAATCCTTGGGGATCTCAGACGATATGAAAGAGAGGTTGAACAGGCTGGTAATAGGGGTTGCGACAATGGCGGCGGAAAGTTTCAGAAATAGGGGGTCCAGATTGTCAAGCCCAGCTGATTTGTACGGGTCCAGGTTTTGCAGCTCTTTCAGAACATCTGCTATCTGGATTTGGGTAAAGGAGAACCTGGAGAGGCTTGGGCGAGGAGCTGCCGGGGGCAGAGCTGTTGGCCGAGGTTGGAGTAGCCAGGCGGAAGGCATGGCCAGCCGTTGAGAAATGCTTATTGAAGTTTTCGATAATCATGGATTTATCGGTGGTGACCGTGTTACCTAGCCTCAGTGCATGGGCAGCTGGGAGGAGGTGCTCTTGTTCTCCATGGACTTCACAGTGTCCCAGAACTTTTGGAGTTGGAGCTACAGGATGCAAACTTCTGCCTGAAGAAGCTGGCCTTAGCTTTCCTGACTGACTGCGTGTATTGGTTCCGGACTTCCCTGAACAGTTGCATATCCCGGGGACTATTCGATGCTATTGCAGTCCGCCACAGGATGTTTTTGTGCTGGTCGAGGGCAGTCAGGTCTGGGGTGAACCAAGGACTGTATCTGTTCTTAGTTCTGCATTTTTTGAACGGAGCATGCTTATCTAAAATGGTAAGGAAGTTACTTTTAAAGAATGACCAGGCATCCTCAACTGACGGGATGAGGTCAATGTCCTTCCAGGATACCCGGGCCAGGTCGATTAGAAAGGCCTGCTCACAGAAGTGTTTTAGGGAGCGTTTGACCGTGATGAGGGGTGGTCGTTTGACTGCGGCTCCGTAGCGGATACAGGCAATGAGGCAGTGATCGCTGAGATCCTGGTTGAAGACAGCGGAGGTGTATTTGGAGGGCCAGTTGGTCAGGATGACGTCTATGAGGGTGCCCTTGTTTACAGAGTTAGGGTTGTACCTGGTGGGTTCCTTGATGATTTGTGTGAGATTGAGGGCATCTAGCTTAGATTGTAGGACTGGCGGGGTGTTAAGCATATCCCAGTTTAGGTCACCTAACAGAACAAACTCTGAGGCTAGATGGGGGCGATCAATTCACAAATGGTGTCCAGGGCACAGCTGGGAGCTGAGGGGGTCGGTAGCAGGCGGCAACAGTGAGAGACTTATTTCTGGAGAGAGTAATTTTCAAAATTAGTAGTTCGAACTGTTTGGGTATGGACCTGGAAAGTATGACATTACTTTGCAGGCTATCTCTGCAGTAGACTGCAACTCCTCCCCCTTTAGCAGTTCTATCTTGACGGAGGATGTTATAGTTGGGTATGGAAATCTCTGAATTTTTGGTGGCCTTCCTGAGCCAGGATTCAGACACAGCAAGGACATCAGGGTTAGCAGAGTGTGCTAGAGCAGTGAGTAAAACAAACTTAGGGAGGAGGCTTCTGATGTTGACATGCATGAAACCAAGGCTTTTTCGATCACAGAAGTCAACAAATGAGGGTGCCTGGGGACATGCAGGGCCTGGGTTTACCTCCACATCACCCGCGGAACAGAGAAGGAGTAGTATGAGGGTGCGGCTAAAGGCTATCAAAACTGGTCGCCTAGAGCGTTGGGGACAGAGAATAAGAGGAGCAGGTTTCTGGGCATGGTAGAATATATTCAGGGCATAGTGCGCAGACAGGGGTATGGTGGGGTGCGGGTACAGCGGGGGTAAGCCCAGGCACTGGGTGATGATGAGAGAGGTTGTGTCTCTGGACATGCTGGTTGTAATGGGTGAGGTCACCGCATGTGTGGGAGGTGGGACAAAGGAGTTATCAGGGGTATGAAGAGTAGAACTAGGGGCTCCATTGTGAACTAGAACAATGATAACTAACCTGAGCAACAGTATACAAGGCATATTGACATTTGAGAGAGACATACAGCGAGGCATACAGTAATCACAGGTGTTGAATTGGGAAAGCTAGCTTAAACAGTAGGTGAGACAACAGCTAATCAGCTAGCACAACAACAGCAGGTAAAATGGCGTTGACTAGGCAACGGGGCCGACAGATAAAACATAAACAAGCAGAATGGAGTACCGTGATTAATGGACAGTCCAGAGTGCATCAGCTATGTAGCCAAGAGATCAGTGTCCAGGGGGCAGCGGTGGATGGGGCAGGGAAGCTGGACTGGCGAGTGTTATCCAGGTTGAAAAAAAAAAAAAAAAAAAAAAGTTAACAATGACTAAATAGCTTGTAGCTAGTTAGCTGGTTAGCTTCTGGAGGTTCTTGAGTGTGTTCTAAAAATTAAAAAAAAAAAAAATAGCGATTCCGTATCACATTGGGTGAGGCAGGTTTCCGGAAAGGTATAAACAGATTAAAAATCAAGAAGAGATAGAAAGTAAATATGGGTCCGGTGAGTGTTTGGGACGCGGCGATTCAGACGGTTAGCAGGCCTGTGCTAACAAGCTAACAGTTCGTAGGCCCGGGCTAGACAAGCTAGCAGTTAGCAGGCCTGTGCTAACAAGCTAACAGTTCGTAGGCCCGGGCTAGACAAGCTAGCAGTTAGCAGGCCGAGTTTAGCAAGCAGGGAGATAGCGAGGGCTAGAGAGTTGGCCTTTAGGGGACGTCGCGATGGGGTGAGTCTGTTTATTCCTCTTCATGCGGTGACATCGATAGACCGGTCGTGGGCCCGGGTATTGTAGCCCAGGAGTATGCTACGGTGGTGGTACAGGTGCGCTGGCCGGGCTAGCTTCACGCTAAGTGGGTGGAAGCGCTAGCCAGGAGTAATCATCCGGGGTTGCGATTTGGCTAGATAGCTACTTGTGAAGATCCAGCTGAAATGTTCCGTTTGCGGTGGGAATCCAGGGATGAGTCCGGGGATGAAAAAATAAATAGGTCCGTTATGCTCTGGTTAGAGTCGCGTTGTTCGAGCTGGCGAGAGCTTTCCGAGCTAAAGGTTAGCTTAGCTGATGACCGGTTAGCTGAAGACCGCTAGCATAGCTGGTGGTTAGCCGGCTAGCTTCAGTTGAGGGGTTCCGGTTCAAGTAAATATAAATACTTTAGGAAAAATAGCTACATTGGGTGAGGCGGGTTGCAGGAGAGTATTTGGAAGCTTAGGTTTAGCAAAATGTTTTTGAAGAAAAATATGTAAAAACGAAAAATAGACGATATATACGGTATATACAGGGACACGACGAGACAGGACGACTTACTGCTACGCCATCTTGGAGTTTATATTAGTGGTAATGCAGCAGTAATATAGTGGTGATATAGAGGTAATGTAGCTGTAATATAGTGATAATGCAGCTGTAATATACTGGTGATATAGTGGTAATATAATGGTAATGTAGCTGTAATATAGTGATAATGCAGCTGTAATATACTGGTGATATAGTGGTAATATAATGGTAATGTACGGAGGAACCGGCCCCCTCTCACCTACGGCAACGGAGGAACCGGCCCCCTCTCACCTACGGCAACGGCGGAACCGGCCCCCTCTCACCTACGGCAACGGAGGAACCGGCCCCCTCTCACCTACGGCAACGGAGGAACCGGCCCCCTCTCACCTACGGCAACGGAGGAACCGGCCCCCTCTCACCTACGGCAACGGAGGAACCGGCCCCCTCTCACCTACGGCAACGGAGGAACCGGCCCCCTCTCACCTACGGCAACGGAGGAACCGGCCCCCTCTCACCTACGGCAACGGAGGAACCGGCCCCCTCTCACCTACGGCAACGGAGGAACCGGCCCCCTCTCACCTACGGCAACGGAGGAACCGGCCCCCTCTCACCTACGGCAACGGAGGAACCATTATATTAGTGGTAATGCAGCGGTTATATAGTGGTAATGTAGTGATTATATAGAGGTAATGTAATGGTAATGCAGCTGTAATATAGTGATAATGCAGTGGTAATATAGTGGTAATGTAGCGATAATGCGGCAGTAATATAATGGTGATATAGTGGTAATGTAGTGGTGATATAGTGGTAATATAATGGTAATGCATCGGTTATATAATGGTAATTCACCGGTTATATAGTGGTAATGTAGTGGTGATATAGTGGTAATATAATGGTAATGCATCGGTTATATAGTGGTAATGCAGCAGTAATATAATGGTGATATAGTGGTAATATAATGGTAATGCAGCGGTTATATAGTGGTAATGTAGTGATTATATACTGGTGATATAGTGGTAATATAATGGTAAATGCAGCGGTTATATAGTGGTGATATAGTGGTAATGTAGTGGTGATATAATGGTAATGTAGTGATTATATAGTGGTGATATAATGGTAATGTAGTGGTGATATAGTGGTACTATAATGGTAAATGCAGCAGTTATATAGTGGTGATATAGAGGTAATGTAGTGGTTATATAATGGTAATATAATGGTAATGTAGTGATTATATAGTGGTGATATAATGGTAATGTAGTGATTGTATAGTGGTGATATAATGGTAATGTAGTGATTGTATATTGGTGATATAACGGTAATGTAGTGATTTTATCGTGCTTATATAGTGGCAATTTTAGTGATTATATAGGTCTGATATAATGGTACTGCAGTGGTTATATAGTGGTAATGTAGTGATAATATAGTGGTAATGTAGTGGTTATATAGTGACAATGTAGCTGTATTATAGTGATAATGTAGTGGTTATATAGTGGTAATGTAGCTGTAATATAGTGATAATGTAGTGGTTATATAGTGGTAATGTAGCTAATATAGTTGTAATATAATGGTAAATGCCAACTCTGGTGTTCTTCCCATGTGTTCATAGATCTCATAATTCATCAAGCGGTTCACTGGTTTCCATCTTATTGTCTTCTGATTTTAGAACCGTACGTTGGTCTGTCGCTCCAGGGAGCTAGAGGGGGATGGACAGAACGAGGAAGAGTGTGGAGGGAGGGAGAGAGAGGACCCCTCCTGTTCTCTCATCTCCTTCGCAGAGTTCAACCAAGGAGCTGTCAAGAACAAGGTGGTTGTTAGTCCTCTCTGTCTCTACAGTGAGAGGTGGTTGTTAGTCCTCTCTGTCTCTACAGTGAGAGGTGGTTGTTAGTCCTCTCTGTCTCTACAGTGAGAGGTGTTAATCCTCTCTGTCTCTACAGTGAGAGGTGTTAGTCCTCTCTGTCTCTACAGTGAGAGGTGTTAGTCCTCTCTGTCTCTACAGTGAGAGAGGTGTTTGTTAATCCTTTCTGTCTCTACAGTGAGAGAGGTGGTTGTTAGTCCTCTCTGTCTCTACAGTGAGAGAGGTGTTTGTTAGTCCTCTCTGTCTCTACAGTGAGAGGGGTGTTTGTTAGTCCTTTCTGTCTCTACAGTGAGAGAGGTGGTTGTTAGTCCTTTCTGTCTCTACAGTGAGAGAGGTGGTTGTTAGTCCTCTCTGTCTCTACAGTGAGGTGTTTGTTAGTCCTTTCTGTCTCTACAGTGAGAGAGGTGGTTGTTAGTCCTCTCTGTCTCTACAGTGAGGTGTTTGTTAGTCCTCTCTGTCTCTACAGTGAGAGGTGTTTGTTAATCCTCTGTCTCTCTGCAGTGAGAGGTGTTTGTTAGTCCTCTCTGTCTCTACAGTGAGAGGTGTTTGTTAGTCCTCTCTGTCTCTACAGTGAGGTGTTTGTTAGTCCTCTCTGTCTCTACAGTGAGAGGTGTTTGTTAGTCCTCTCTCTCTCTACAGTGAGAGGTGTTTGTTAGTCCTCTCTGTCTCTACAGTGAGAGGTGTTTGTTAGTCCTCTCTGTCTCTCTACAGTGAGAGGTGTTTGTTAGTCCTCTCTGTCTCTCTACAGTGAGAGGTGTTTGTTAGTCCTCTCTGTCTCTCTACAGTAAGAGGTGTTTGTTAGTCCTCTCTGTCTCTCTACAGTGAGAGGTGTTTGTTAGTCCTCTCTGTCTCTCTACAGTGAGAGGTGTTTGTTAGTCCTCTCTGTCTCTCTACAGTGAGAGGTGTTTGTTAGTCCTCTCTGTCTCTACAGTGAGAGGTGTTTGTTAGTCCTCTCTGTCTCTACAGTGAGAGAGGTGGTTGTTAGTCCTCTCTGTCTCTCTACAGTGAGAGGTGTTTGTTAGTCCTCTCTGTCTCTCTACAGTGAGAGGTGTTTGTTAGTCCTCTCTGTCTCTCTACAGTGAGAGGTGTTTGTTAGTCCTCTCTGTCTCTCTACAGTGAGAGGTGTTTGTTAGTCCTCTCTGTCTCTCTACAGTGAGAGGTGTTTGTTAGTCCTTTCTGTCTCTCTACAGTGAGAGAGGTGGTTGTTAGTCCTTTCTGTCTCTACAGTGTGAGAGGCGGTTGTTAGTCCTCTCTGTCTCCACAGTGTGAGAGGTGGTTGTTAGTCCTTTCTGTCTCTACAGTGAGAGAGGTGTTTGTTAGTCCTCTCTGTCTCTACAGTGAGAGAGGTGGTTGTTAGTCCTCTCTGTCTCTACAGTGAGAGAGGTGGTTGTTAGTCCTCTCTGTCTCTCTACAGTGAGAGAGGTGGTTGTTAGTCCTCTCTGTCTCTACAGTGAGAGAGGTGGTTGTTAGTCCTCTCTGTCTCTACAGTGAGAGAGGTGGTTGTTAGTCCTCTCTGTCTCTACAGTGAGAGAGGTGTTTGTTAGTCCTCTCTGTCTCTCTACAGTGAGAGAGGTGGTTGTTAGTCCTCTCTGTCTCTACAGTGAGAGAGGTGGTTGTTAATCCTCTCTGTCTCTCTACAGTGAGAGAGGTGTTTGTTAGTCCTCTCTGTCTCTCTACAGTGAGAGAGGTGGTTGTTAGTCCTCTCTGTCTCTACAGTGAGAGAGGTGGTTGTTAGTCCTCTCTGTCTCTACAGTGAGAGAGGTGGTTGTTAGTCCTCTCTGTCTCTACAGTGAGAGAGGTGTTTGTTAGTCCTCTCTGTCTCTACAGTGAGAGAGGTGTTTGTTAATCCTCTGTCTCTCTACAGTGAGAGAGGTGGTTGTTAGTCCTCTCTGTCTCTACAGTGAGAGAGGTGGTTGTTAGTCCTCTCTGTCTCTCTACAGTGAGAGGGGTGTTTGTTAATCCTCTCTGTCTCTCTACAGTGTCAGACAGTGAGAGAGGTGTTTGCCAGACAGCTGATGCAGATTTCTGGACTCTCTGGTGATAAGGCTGTTGCTATACTAGAGCACTACAGTACTCTACACAGGTACCCCCCCACACACACACACACACAAAGCTGACCGCTTGGCTTTTCAATTCAAGGGGCTTTATTGACATGGGAAACGTATGTTAACATTGCCAAAGCAAGTGAAGTAGATAATAAACATAAATATGGGTCGTGTTTACAATGGTGTTTGTTCTTCACTGGTTGCCCTTTTCTTTTGGCAACACGTCACACATCCTGCTGCTGTGATGGCACACTGTGGTATTTCACCCAGTAGATATGGGAGTTTATCAAAATTGGGTTTGTTTTCAAATTCTTTGTGTGTCTGTGTAATCTGAGGGAAATATGTGTCTCTAATATGGTCATACATTGGGCAGGAGGTTAGGAAGTGCAGCTCAGTTTCCACCTCATTTTGTGGGCAGTGAGCACATAGCCTGTCTTCTCTTGAGAGCCATGTCTGCCTACGGCGGCCTTTCTCAATAGCAAGGCTATGCTCACTGAGTCTGTACATAGTCAAAGCTTTCCTTAATTTTGGGTCAGTCACAGTGGTCAGGTATTCTGCCACTATATACTCTCTGTTTAGGGCCAAATAGCATTCTAGTTTGCTCTGTTTTTTTGTTAATTACTTGACAGATTGGAAAGAATTATCTTTTTGTTTTCTCATGATTTGGTTGGGTCTAATTGTGCTGCTGTCCTGGGGCTCAGTGGGGTGTGTTTGTTGACAGAGCCCCAGGACCAGCTTGCTTAGGGGACTCTTCTCCAGGTCCATCTCTCTGTAGGTGATGGCTTTGTTATGGAATGTTTGGGAATCGCTTCCTTTTAGGTGGTTGTAGAATTTAACGGCTCTTTTCTGGATTTTGATAATTAGTGGTTGTCGGCCTAATTCTGCTCTGCATGCATTATTTGGTGTTCTACGTTGTACACAGAGGATTTTTTTGCAGAATTCTGCATGACTAATTCTTGGTTGGTGAGCGGACCCCAGACCTCACAACCATAAAGGTCAATGGGCTCTATGACTGATTCAAGTATTTTTAGCCAGATCCTAATTGGTATGTCAAATGTTATGTTCCTCTTGATGGCATAGAAGGCCCTTCTTGGCCTTGTCTCTCAGATCGTTCACAGCTTTGTGGAAGTTACCTGTGGCGCTGATGTTTAGGCCGAGGTATGTGTTAGGGTTAGTTCCTTACGTCTTTCGTTGTCGTTCATTGATGAAATTAGCATTATGACAATTATCTTTAATTAAATAATTGAAAAACTCATGCAATTGCAGACAGAAGTTGACAATCAGGAACAGGAACATAGCACGTTTCTGAGTAAGTTCTGCCCCCCCAACAAAAGGTCTAGTGGTTAGAGCGTTGGGCTAGTAACCGGAAGGTTGCAAGTTGAAATCCCCGAGCTGATAAGGTAAAAATCTGTCGTTCTGCCCCTGAACGGGCAGTTAACCCACTGTTCCTAGGCCGTCATTGAAAATAAGAATTTGTTCTTAACTGACTTGCCTGGTTAAATAAAGGTAAAATAAAAAAAGTTGGTTTATTGTGGAAAGTCGCCTCTAATCTCCCACACTCCCCTGCAGAGGTCTGTCTCAGTCACACATTGAGTGAATGAGAAAACAACTGTGGAACCATTTTGAAACCATATAATGAAAATATATATTGTTAATCTGTAGTCTAGGACCCTATAAATGTAAGGAGCTTCTATTAATATAAGAATAATCAATTATTCTAATACATCAAACATTTGTACAGCCACAAATCATGACCCCTAGGTGAATCCTGACACATGTATAGTTTTTTGTGTGCTCTAGGGCAACTGTGTCTAGATGGAATTTGTATTTGTGGTCCTGGCGACTGGACCTTTTTTGGAACACCATTATTTTGGTATTACTGAGATTTACTGTCAGGGCCCAGGTCTGTCAGAATCTGTGCAGAAGATCTAGGTGCTGCTGTAGGCCCTCCTTGGTTGGTGACAGAAGCACCAGATCATCAGCAAACAGACATTTGACTTCAGATTCTAGTAGGGTGAGCCCAGGTGCTACAGACTGTTCTAGTGCCCTCACCAATTCGTTGATATATATGTTGAAGAGGGTGGGGCTCAAGCTGCATCCCTGTCTCACCCCACAGCCATGTGGAAAGAAATGTGTTTTTTGCCTATTTTAACTTTACACTTGCTGTTTGTTTACATGTATTTTATAATGTCCTATGTTTTTCCCCCAACACCACTTTCCACCAATTTGTATAACAGACCCTCATGTGAAATTGAGTCAACAGAGCATGAGAAGACTTTGCCTTTGTTTTGGTTGGTTTGTTTGTCAATTAAAGTGTGCAGGGTGAATACATGGTCTGTCGTACGATGATTTGGTAAAAAGCTTGTCCCTCTGTCTCTCTCTCGGTCGATCTCTCCCAAATCCCTGGCTCTCTCTGTGTCGAGCTTTGGCTATCTCTGATTGATTAGTTGATTGACAAGGTCATTGATTGATCAGATAGTTGATTGATTGACGCTGGCTCTGGAAGCACCATTTTGTCACAAAAAGTGCACTTCTTTTGACCAGAGTCCTATGAGGGAATAGGGTGCAATTTGGGGCGCACGTTAAAGCTGAGTATGTCGTCTCTCAGGCAAAGATGATTAATTGACCCATAGTTTCCCCTCCAGTCACTGACCCATAGTTTCTCCTCCAGTCACTGACCCATAGTTTCTCCTCCAGTCACTGACCCATAGTTTCTCCTCCAGTCACTGACCCATAGTTTCTCCTCCAGTCACTGACCCATAGTTTCTCCTCCAGTCACTGACCCATAGTTTCTCCTCCAGTCACTGACCCATAGTTTCTCCTCCAGTCACTGACCCATAGTTTCTCCTCCAGTCATGCAGTTAGGGGTCAGAGGGCACCCTATTCCCTACATAGTGCACTAGAGCCCTATGGGTCCTGGTCAAAAGTAGTGAAGTATAGAGCTCTTTTTAGGTTGTTTCTTTCTAGAAGCATTTGTCTTGTCTAGAAGTTAGAGGGCTGGTTCCTCCGTTGACGTAGGCGAGAGGGGGCTGGTTCCTCCGTTGACGTAGGCGAGAGGGGGCTGGTCTCTCCGTTGACGTAGGCGAGAGGGGGCTGGTCTCTCCGTTGACGTAGGCGAGAGGGGGCTGGTCTCTCCGTTGACGTAGGCGAGAGGGGGCTGGTCTCTCCGTTGACGTAGGCGAGAGGGGCTGGTCTCTCCGTTGACGTAGGCGAGGGGGCTGGTCTCTCCGTTGGCGTAGGCGAGGGGGCTGGTCTCTCCGTTGACGTAGGCGAGGGGGCTGGTCTCTCCGTTGACGTAGGCGAGGGGGCTGGTCTCTCCGTTGACGTAGGCGAGGGGGCTGGTCTCTCCGTTGACGTAGGCGAGGGGGGGCTGGTCTCTCCGTTGACGTAGGTGAGGGGGGGCTGGCTACTTTCAATGTTTTATTTATTTAACCTTTATTTATCCAGGTAGGCCAGTCTGTCTATATACAGTGTGTGTAAATGAGGTAGGATAATAGAGGTAAGGCAACAAATAGGCCGTAGTGGCAAAATAGTTACAATTTAGCAATTAAACACTGGAGTGATAGATGTGCAGAAGATGGATGTGCAGGTAGAGATACTGGGGTGAAAAGGAGCAAAAAATAAATAACAATTTGGGGATGAGGTAGTTGGATGGGCTATTTATGGATGGGCTATTTACGGATGGGCTATTTACAGATGGGCTATACTTGTGTTCTTGTTGACTAGAGATGGCATACCAGCAAGTCCTTTATCTCTCTCCTTTCATCTCTCTCTCTCCTCTCATCCCTCCAGTCTGTTGAAAGCGTATGAGCAGTGCCCCAGCGACACAGAAAGAGAGAAACTACTCTCCTCCATCCGATATGGAAAACTGAAAAGGTGAGAAGGTATGAAAAGAACGGCAGACGTTGATTTAATGGACTGCTTATTGTTGGTTCTGTTTGCATTTCAGGAACTTGGGTCCAGCTTTGAGTCGCACAGTTTACCAGCTCTACTGTACGAAAGGAGCACTGTCATAGACACACACACTCTCGCTCACACTCACACACCACAACACACACACACACACACACCACAACACACCTCTACAACGTAGTGTTTAAGTCATTCCCTGCCAATGTAAACCTATATGTAAATGCTGCTATTGTTGTGATTTTTCCACTATTTTCTAGTCAAGTGCGGCAGCAGGTAGCCTAGTGGTTAGAGTGTTGGACTAGTAACCGAAAGGTTGCATGATCGAATCCCCGAGCTGACAAGGTACAAATCTGTGGTTCTGCCCCTGAACAAGGCAGTTAACCCACTGTTCCTAGGGCCATTATTGAAAATAAGAATTTGTTCTTAACTGACTTGCCTAGTTAAATAAAGGATCAAATAAAGTATTATTTTAAAAAGTTCCAGAAATTATGGTTAAGAATGAATTAAAGTCTTGGCTGTAGTTTGGAGAAATATTCTTTGTTGTTGTCATCACTGTTATAAATGCATTTATTACCCATAACTCCCAGAGCTGTTCCAGTTTATCACATTAAAGCATTTTTGCTTAAAACGGCCCTAATATACTGAGTGTACAAAACATTAGGAACACCTACTCTTTCCATGAGACTGACCAGGTGAAAACTATGATCCCTTATTGATGTCACTTGTTAAATCCACTTCAATCAGTGCTGATGAAGAGGAGACTGGGTTCAGTCAGTGCTGATGAAGAGGAGACTGGGTTCAGTCAGTGCTGATGAAGAGGAGACGGGTTCAGTCAGTGCTGATGAAGAGGAGACGGGTTCAGCCAGTGCTGATGAAGAGGGGACGGGTTCAGTCAGTGCTGATGAAGAAGAGGAGACGGGTTCAGTCAGTGCTGATGAAGAAGAGGAGACTGGTTCAGTCAGTGCTGATGAAGAGGAGGAGACGGGTTCAGTCAGTGCTGATGAAGAGGAGGAGACGGGTTCAGTCAGTGCTGATGAAGAGGAGGAGACGGGTTCAGTCAGTGCTGATGAAGAGGAGGAGACGGGTTCAGTCAGTGCTGATGAAGAGGGGACGGGTTCAGTCAGTGCTGATGAAGAGGAGGGACGGGTTCAGTCAGTGCTGATGAAGAGGAGGGACGGGTTCAGTCAGTGCTGATGAAGAGGAGGGGACGGGTTCAGTCAGTGCTGATGAAGAGGGGACGGGTTCAGTCAGTGCTGATGAAGAGGGGACGGGTTCAGTCAGTGCTGATGAAGAGGGGACGGGTTCAGTCAGTGCTGATGAAGAGGAGGGGACGGGTTCAGTCAGTGCTGATGAAGAGGAGGGGACGGGTTCAGTCAGTGCTGATGAAGAGGAGGGGACGGGTTCAGTCAGTGCTGATGAAGAGGGACAGTGGCAACAAGTCATTCTGTTTTGAACCCTGCCTTTTAAGCTGAAAAAAAAAGAAGTTTGTTTTTATGTTATTTTGGCGTTGATACGTGTGTCACACATCAGTTTGCAGAGAATGTAAACCATGTAATAAAGCCGCATACAAACCATGGTCTCTTTTTTGTTTTGTTTTCTTGAGGAAGGCACCTCCAAAATACAGGTGTTTCAGTCTAGCTCAGTGCTTTCTGTGGTGGTGGGGCAGCCAGAGGAAGATACGGAGCGTAGGGGTTGATGTTCTCTAGTTGCGCTGTGATTGGCCCAGTGTTCTGTCACTCATGAGGACACTACGTCACCGCAAAATCTATGGGGAGAGTTTGAAAATTCAAACCCATTGGGTGCTGCAATACAGTTACATTAAGAAGTGCCCATCCAAGGAGGCTCAAGGTCATTGGCCACAGATAAATCAATCATCATGAATCACGTCGACAATCTCCTGTCAAATCCTTTTTTAACCCTTGTCATATGAAGATTAATTTTAGATAAAAATGTATCGGTGCTCATCGGCCATAGAACATAAACAGCAGGGTAGCCTAGTGGTTAGAGCGTTGGACTAGTAACCAAAAGGTTTTGCAAGTTCAAACCCCCGAGCTGACAAGGTACAAATCTGTTGTTCTGTCCCTGAACAAGGCAGTTAACCTACTGTTACTAGGCCGTCATTGAAAATAAGAATTTGTCTTAACTGACTTGCCTAGTTAAATTAAGGTAAATAAAAATTACAAAACTGGAAATCGCAAATCCAGCAATGAGTGGTTTGGAAGGAATCAGTGGCTAACTGCAAGAATTGCAAAGCAATCACTATACTGCTATTCAGTGGAGTAGCTGTGTGGTCCCAAGTCTGGGTTTAAGGGTCTCTTTTCCAAGCTTAAAATGGTCATCCAACTCAGAATTACAAGTCGGGAACTCGGGACTCTTTCTAGAGCTACGACCTGAAGATCACTGACGTCATGATTCAACCTTGCCCCCCGAGTTCCCAGTTGTCTTGAAAGCAGCATAAATCCAGAGAATGACAGACTTTGATGTCAAAGTTTGATGACAGAATTTGCAATTTGCCCACGAAGGACTGCCGCGCCACCTTCCTGTTCAAGTGAGTACAGTACAAGGTGAGTCCAAAAATGTCTTGTATGCTGCTGCATAAATTATGTAATATGCCAGGGAGATATGTATACTGTAGCTAAGAAAGTAATACTAAGTGTATGTTGTGTAGTAAGCTGTTAGTAGCCCCTATGCCTCACCCTGATAATTTGGTCTATTTTCACCTCTTAATTTCACCTACTGTTCTGACTTGGTGGTGCACATGTAGCCTATAACCTATTTTAGACAAATTTAATCTAATATTATAAGAGCTTTAACTGTCTCCTTATATGCCCCCTTTATTTATCTTACAGTTCTGACTTGGTGTACAGAGAGAATACTTTAATTGTTTCAGAAATGATGTAATATGCCAGCAGGGTTGAGGAGTAACTGATGTCAGTAACATGTAAGGGATTCCGTTACATTACCAGAAAAAAAATCTTGTAATCAGATTAGATACTTTTAAAAACTTGATTACTTTTACATTCAAAAATGATGTTTGCGAGAAGAGAAAAAAAAATTAAAATAAAATAATTCTGTTTTTTTAATGGCTTTCAAATCAGCATTGAAAAAGGAGCAAGTTTACATTTGTTAAATGTGAGCGAGTCTGACCATAATTCAGAGACCACTATGATGTCAGAGACCACTATGATGACACATCAAATGTGTTTGATGGATTGTGGGAAAAGAGCAGGAATATTCTTTTGTAGGCTACAGTACCAATCTATGTCTTCCAATGGTGTGACTGCTGTCAGCATCCAAAGATTATCCAACGCTTGGAGGTAAGGATGACAGCAGTGGTGTAGTCTACAGCGATACGGATGTCACTTCTTATTGATATCTACACAGCGCATTGATGTGAATCACACTGCTGCTCTCTCATTTAGCTATTTGCACTTTACGGATTGTGGTGATTCTGGACGGCTGTTCACAAATCTAAATGTGTATTTGAACCCAATAATGGTTGAATTCAAGAAGTTTAAGCTGCTTATCATTCATTGTTTTTATATCAGTGGACAGCCAGTCAAAAATGCGATCTTGCAACAGCTGCATATTGCAGATCCCAGCCTATGGAATAACAGCGTATAGTGTGGATCCCAGCCTATGGAATAACAGCTGTATATTGAGGATCCCAGCCTATGGAATAACAGCTGCATATTGCAGATCCCAGCCTATGGAATAACAGCTGTATAGTGCAGATCCCAGCCTATAGAATAACAGCTGCATATTGCAGATCACAGCCTATGGAATAACAGCTGCATAGTGTAGATCCCAGCCTATGGAATAACAGCTGCATATTGCAGATCCCAGCCTATGGAATAAAATTTAAACATCCGTCGGCCTAATGGCTCAAACTCACACACTTTTAATAGACTTAAAGGGGCAATCTTTAGTTGCTACATCCATTTTTGGATTTATTATAAATTATATATATGTTTTTATATTAATTGATTCTTGAAGAATATAACTTATAAATGCCTCATGAACTTAGTTCAGCTGTCACACTCCATGAGAACCCAAAACATAAGCTTATTTTACTCCAATGTTTGTAAACATTCTAAATGTAAACAAACACTGCATAGCCTCATAACATGGTTAAAACTAAAAATGTTTATATCATTGATGGTCAGTCCTTGCATCCATAGCTTTGTCTATTCATCTGAGAGTGGTTAGATTTCTCCAGGCCCATCCCTCAGCTTTTAACAAAAACAGAGACGGGGAGGTCGTTTGGTTATTATTTCATCATGTGGATTTGCACTTAGTAATATTTAGTGTATGTTGTGTAGTAAGCTGTTAGTCCATGTGCCTCACCCAAATAATTTGTCCCTTTTCCCTCTCATAATTTAGCCTACTGTTCTGACCTGTAGAGCATATGTAGCCCATAACCTGTTTTAGATCAATGTTATCATCGAATATTGTAAGAGCTTTCATTGTCTGCTTATAAGCCCCCTTTATTTATCCTATGGTTCTGACTTGGTGTACAGGGAGAATACTGAAGAACGACCCATGTTCTGAATTCTGTCGCTGTACATTTCAAAAGTGCTGAACAATTTTTTTTAAACCTTTATTTAACTAGGCAAGTCAGTTCAGAACAAATTCTTATTTAACAATGACGGCCTTCAGCAGCCAAACCCTTCCCTAACCTGAATAACTCAGGGCCAATTGTGCGTCGCCCTATGGGACTCCCAATCACAGCCGGTTGTGATACAGCCTGGGATCGAACCAGGGTCTGTAGTGATGCCTCTAGCGCCAAGATAAAGTGCCATAGACCGCTGCGCCACTCTGGAGCCACTAATAGTTATATTGACTACGTCCGTCCTATCTCGCTCATTAATGTCTTAATCGAAATAACAAGTTGCCTCTTATCCACTCGTCCTCCCCTTATGCCATAGTTTGTACATCTCAATTGTCAGTAGAAAAAACACATTTGTTTAAGCAAGTCAGCAATAATAGTTATGTTTTCTTAAAAGGCAGTAAATGAGACTAAATTAACTGTTTCGCTGCCAGACAAGGCTCCGCTGAAAGCCAGGTGTAGCAGTGGTAAGGTGTTGGGACTCTGCTGATAGCCAGGTGTAGCAGTGGTAAGGTGTTGGGACTCTGCTGATAGCCAGGTGTAGCAGTGGTAAGGTGTTGGGACTCTGCTGATAGCCAGGTGTAGCAGTGGTAAGGTGTTGGGACTCTGCTGATAGCCAGGTGTAGTAGTGGTAAGGTGTTGGGACTCTGCTGATAGCCAGGTGTAGCAGTGGTAAGGTGTTGGGACTCCGCTGATAGCCAGGTGTAGTAGTGGTAAGGTGTTGGGACTCCGCTGATAGCCAGGTGTAGCAGTGGTAAGGTGTTGGGACTCTGTTGATAACCAGGTGTAGCAGTGGAAAGGTGTTGGGACTCCGCTGATAGCCAGGTGTAGCAGTGGTAAGGTGTTGGGACTCTGTTGATAACCAGGTGTAGCAGTGGAAAGGTGTTGGGACTCCGCTGATAGCCAGGTGTAGCAGTGGTAAGGTGTTGGGACTCTGTTGATAACCAGGTGTAGCAGTGGTAAGGTGTTGGGACTCTGTTGATAGCCAGGTGTAGTAGTGGTAAGGTGTTGGGACTCTGTTGATAGCCAGGTGTAGTAGTGGTAAGGTGTTGGGACTCTGTTGATAGCCAGGTGTAGTAGTGGTAAGGTGTTGGGACTCTGCTGATAGCCAGGTGTAGCAGTGGTAAGGTGTTGGGACTCTGCTGATAGCCAGGTGTAGTAGTGGTAAGGTGTTGGGACTCTGCTGATAGCTAGGTGTAGCAGTGGTAAGGTGTTGGGACTCTGCTGATAGCCAGGTGTAGCAGTGGTAAGGTGTTGGGACTCTGCTGATAGCCAGGTGTAGTAGTGGTAAGGTGTTGGGACTCTGCTGATAGCTAGGTGTAGCAGTGGTAAGGTGTTGGGACTCTGCTGATAGCCAGGTGTAGTAGTGGAAAGGTGTTGGGACTCTGCTGATAGCCAGGTGTAGTAGTGGTAAGGTGTTGGGACTCTGCTGATAGCCAGGTGTAACAGTGGTAAGGTGTTGGGACTCTGCTGATAGCCAGGTGTAGTAGTGGTAAGGTGTTGGGACTCTGCTGATAGCCAGGTGTAGTAGTGGTAAGGTGTTGGGACTCTGCTGATAGCCAGGTGTAGCAGTGGTAAGGTGTTGGGACTCTGCTGATAGCCAGGTGTAGTAGTGGTAAGGTGTTGGGACTCTGCTGATAGCCAGGTGTAGCAGTGGTAAGGTGTTGGGACTCTGCTGATAGCCAGGTGTAGTAGTGGTAAGGTGTTGGGACTCTGCTGATAGCCAGGTGTAGCAGTGGTAAGGTGTTGGGACTCTGCTGATAGCCAGGTGTAGTAGTGGTAAGGTGTTGGGACTCTGCTGATAGCCAGGTGTAGCAGTGGTAAGGTGTTGGGACTCTGCTGATAGCCAGGTGTAGTAGTGGTAAGGTGTTGGGACTCTGCTGATAGCCAGGTGTAGCAGTGGTAAGGTGTTGGGACTCTGCTGATAGCCAGGTGTAGCAGTGGTAAGGTGTTGGGACTCTGCTGATAGCCAGGTGTAGTAGTGGTAAGGTGTTGGGACTCTGCTGATAGCCAGGTGTAGCAGTGGTAAGGTGTTGGGACTCTGCTGATAGCCAGGTGTAGTAGTGGTCAGGTGTTGGGACTCTGCTGATAGCCAGGTGTAGTAGTGGTAAGGTGTTGGGACTCTGCTGATAGCCAGGTGTAGTAGTGGTAAGGTGTTGGGACTCTGCTGATAGCCAGGTGTAGCAGTGGTAAGGTGTTGGGACTCTGCTGATAGCCAGGTGTAGTAGTGGTAAGGTGTTGGGAGTCTGCTGATAGCCAGGTGTAGCAGTGGTAAGGTGTTGGGACTCTGCTGATAGCCAGGTGTAGCAGTGGTAAGGTGTTGGGACTCTGCTGATAGCCAGGTGTAGCAGTGGTAAGGTGTTGGGACTCTGCTGATAGCCAGGTGTAGTAGTGGTAAGGTGTTGGGACTCTGCTGATAGCCAGGTGTAGCAGTGGTAAGGTGTTGGGACTCTGCTGATAGCCAGGTGTAGTAGTGGTAAGGTGTTGGGACTCTGCTGATAGCCAGGTGTAGCAGTGGTAAGGTGTTGGGACTCTGCTGATAGCCAGGGTAGTAGTGGTCAGGTGTTGGGACTCTGCTGATAGCTAGGTGTAGCAGTGGTAAGGTGTTGGGACTCTGCTGTTTGGACAGCTTTATGTTAACAATTTATAGCACCGTTCGTCACCGTTATAGTGCAATGAATATATTGTGTTGTGTTGTGTAGTGGCTTTGCTGGCATGCATTAAAAAACATGTGTTTGCCCAACCAAGATTTACATGCTAAAACCCCACTATGGAGGAGACAGGTTAAAGGAGGACTTTTAATCCTTGAGACATGGATGTGTGCTATTCAGAAGGTAGGGTAGTAGGTGCCAGGCACACCGGTTTGTGTCAAAAACTGCAACACTACTGGGTTTTTCATCCTCAACAGTTTCCGGTGTGTATCTAGAATGGTCCACCACCCAAAGGACTGTGAGGGAACATGTTATGTTTGTGTGTATCAGGTTGTACACAGTTGCTTTTCTGCCGACTAATTTCACTGGATTCATGCGAGTGACTGATCGTGCCTTGGAGGGATCCTCACTATAAGTATAAGCAATTTGTCAGTACGCCCTGAACATTGTTTTGAGAACCGAAAGGGGTATCTCAGTTTCAAGTTGTCAGCTTTGAGAGAAGAAACCTTGCGAGGTATTGGTCAGTCACATGTAGGAACCAGAGTTAATGATGAATAATGAATAATGTAAATCATGGTGATATGACTTGTTTGTATAGCCGTATATAAGAGAACTAATGGGACTTACTCAGAAGAGCTTCTGACCGACGTCTACTGTGGTGCATTACGTTTGCTGGAACCTCTCCAGCTTGCTGATAATAAAGAATTATTAATGTAATATTGGCTTCAAGTGTCCCTCCACGACAGGTCATTCAGCCAACTTGACACAACTGTGGGAAGCAATAGAGTCAATATGGGCCAGCATTCCTGTGGAACACTTTTGACACCTTGTAGAGTCCATGCCACCACGAACTGAGGACAAGGGGAGGTGTGTTCTAGAACACCTATTAGCAAGGTGTTCTTAATGTTTGGTATACTCAGTGTAAGTTGTCTGTAGATCTACCCTACTGTATATGTTGTTGATGTATATTAGTTATGCACCGGTTGGCTCATTTACTGCAGTCCGAAGCTGTGGTTGGCGGTTTTAGGGTCATGAAATACTGTGTGGATTACATGTGTTTGATGTATTTGATAGCATTCCACTCCATTACCATGAGCCTGTCCTCCCCAATTACGATGCCACCAACCTCCTGTGGTGGATTAGTGATGCATGGGTCAGCTGTTTGGTCAACCTCACCCACAATTGTTAATAACCCATCTGCAACCTCTTTTTTTTTTTTTAAAGATAGTCCTATGTTTCTGCTTATGATTTTCCTGACTTTTCGGTCTCAGATGTTCACTTGATCACATATAATTATGCGGTTGAGAATGTTGTTATTAGCAAATGCTGCTCGACCAGGTGAACAAACAGCTGACCTGCGCATCTCTAATGTATGTAGGCTATATGCTCAGGTGGTGGGTGACGTCAGTGGGCATACAGATGAAACCTTCTAGTTCTAAGGAGACAAATAGAAAGAAAATAACTACCACAGATGGTTTTATCGTTATTTTAATTTTAAAAAATCATAAACAGTTTACCATAGAAAAGGAATCGGTTGTTCCTGGTTTTGCCTTTTACCGAGATTGCTGTCTGCCTTCGGAAAAACATCCTCCTCCTACCCATCCATCTTTCACATCAGCGCTCTCGTGCCTGCCCCTCGTGCTCACTCTGAACGAAACCGTAACCGTTGGCTAATGCCGCGTTCATGTTCGAGTCGGAACTAGGACACTCGGATATGTTCGACTTGCTAACCGGTTGAACGCGGCACGTGTATATCTACAACCAGTTAGCAAGTTGGACATTTCAGAGTTTTCTAATTCCGAATAGCACATGAACTCAGCATTAGTCATCTCGAGCGTATGCACTCACACCGCCCCACCTGCGCCTAGAACGAAGCCTAGAAGCTTCGCGTTATCACGGCCAAGCACTGAAGCGCACAGGGCTAACGAACAGACGTTAATATAATCTTTATTAACGGAAGAAATCGGGGTTTTGTCTAATCTATGCTATGTTTGTATGGGAAAGGTGAATTAATCAAACCATGGAAGGCGTGAAGATGAACCGAGAGGCACCGAGTGAATGAACTCTTTTGATCCCGACAGAGACGACGTTCAATCGGCGTGGATTATGCGCATTTGCCGCAGGCTGTACTGTCATCACTACAGTGAAACCGGATCTCGACCGGCGACGGATGGGGTGACTCCCGCAGTGCCGAGGAGGTGGTCCCAGCCTCTGGCCAGGGCCGCCACTGCTGGGGTGGGTCCCCATCCCTGGCACCGTTAACCGTAGAGCTAACGGGAGAACACGTGTCAGGGTGGAAGAGGAAAGATAAAATGCAGACGGAGGTGCCAGTACCACCGGAGACAGGAGAGGAGACCTTAGAAGACGGAGCAGGGAGAGAGGAGGTAGGGGAACACTGCGGTGTGACTGACTGGTGTATAGGCTACATGGGGGACACGCGCGTTTATCCTAATTGTCTTTAAGGTCCATCAATAGATCAGACGCGCCTTTTTAATTTATCCTTCGTTTTTATAGATTTGACACCTTTGCTTTCCGTGGCCTTGTTGTTATGGGTGATGGTGCAAGTTTTACTGTAGATTATAACATGTGACTGAAGACGCATGCCTTGGCCTACTCATCACTTTTAGCCTAGAAAGGAATTGCCAATTTATAGGCACGGTAGGTCTATAGTCCTATAAAAAAAAACATGAGCTGGCGCACACCCAGAGAAACGTATTTTATGTTGAGGTGCTGACTAACGGGGAATAAACTAGAAGCAGCTAAAAAGAAACAGCTCTATATATAAACTCCCAGTCATTTATTGGGTAGAAAAAAACAACCCACCAACGTTTCTGCATCACTGTGTCTTCTTCAGGGTGATGTCATGAATGCTTTAACCAGGTTATTTACACAAAACGAGGCAATTAGCTTAACCAATGACAACAACGAAGGGTGTGTCATAATTATTAAGTTCATTTGAATGAATTGAGTGAAACTTTAAATTATTGTTTTAATTTTTTTATTTTTTATGGCATATTAAATATATTAGGCTATTGTTATCATATGGAAACACAATTAAATATTGCACATAGTAGTAGTGTAACAGTATAACTTTAGACCGTCCCCTCGCCCATACCCGAACACCGCTAACTAGCTAGCCATTTCACATCCGTTACAGTAGCATCAACATACATTATTGGTTAATTCAATTGTTTTTTTTTTACATTAGCATTTAAAAAATATATATAATTCCACAAGATGTTTTTTTGTCAAAGGGGAAACTAATGTTGCCTTATAGCACATCCAAATACATTACCACATCCAAATACATTACCACATCCAAACACATTACCACATCCAAATACATTACCACATCCAAATAGGGACAAAGCATTACCACATCCAAATACATTACCACATCCAAATAGGGACAAAGCATTACCACATCCAAATACATTACCACATCCAAATAGGGACAAAGCATTACCACATCCAAATAGGGACAAAGCATTACCACATCCAAATACATTACCGCATCCAAATAGGGACAAAGCATTACCACATCCAACTTTACTGTAAATTACATTATGTCTGAGTGTGGACAATGCCGCCTGTTGTTGATAAGCAAAGATTAAAATTAACTAAAAAGAGTGACAAATTCAAAACAACTAGTTTTAAGTGTCTAAATACTCTTACAGGCACTATAATGGCTCTCTGTATAATATGCTACATAGTACTACAAAATGTCTGCTGGTCCAACATCTCGTTCCAAAATCATGAACATTAATATGGAGTTGGTCCCCCCTTTGGTGCTGTAACAGCCTCCACTCTCCTGGGAAGGCTTTCCACTAGATGTTGGAACATTGCTGCTATAAAAGCCTCCACTCTCCTGGGAAGGCTTTCCACTAGATGTTGGAACATTGCTGGTATAACAGCCTCCACTCTTCTGGGAAGGCTTTCAACTAGATGTTGGAACATTGCTGTTATAACAGCATCCACTCCTCTGGGAAGGCTTTCCACTAGATGTTGGAACATTGCTGCTATAACAGCCTCCACTCTTCTGGGAAGGCTTTCCACTAGATGTTGGAACATTGCTGGTATAACAGCCTCCACTCTTCTGGGAAGGCTTTCAACTAGATGTTGGAACATTGCTGTTATAACAGCCTCCACTCCTCTGGGAAGGCTTTCCACTAGATGTTGGAACATTGCTGGTATAACAGCCTCCACTCTTCTGGGAAGGCTTTCAACTAGATGTTGGAACATTGCTGTTATAACAGCATCCACTCCTCTGGGAAGGCTTTCCACTAGATGTTGGAACATTGCTGCTATAACAGCCTCCACTCTTCTGGGAAGGCTTTCCACTAGATGTTGGAACATTGCTGCTATAAAAGCCTCCACTCTCCTGGGAAGGCTTTCCACTAGATGTTGGAACATTGCTGCTATAACAGCCTCCACTCTTCTGGGAAGGCTTTCCACTAGATGTTGGAACATTGCTGCTATAACAGCCTCCACTCTTCTGGGAAGGCTTTCCACTAGATGTTGGAACATTGCTGCTATAAAAGCCTCCACTCTCCTGGGAAGGCTTTCCACTAGATGTTGGAACATTGCTGCTATAACAGCCTCCACTCTCTTGGGGAGGCTTTCCACTAGATGTTGGAATATTTCTGCTATAACAGCCTCCACTCTCCTGGGGAGGCTTTCCACTAGATGTTGGAATATTGCTGCTATATTAGCCTCCACTCTTCTGGGAAGGCTTTCCACTAGATGTTGGAACATTGCTGTGAGGACTTGCTTCCTTCCATTCAGCGACAAGAGCATTATTGAGGTCACGCACTGATGTTGGTTGATTAGGCCTGGCTCGCAGTCGGCCTTCCAATTCATTTCAAAGGTGTTCGATGAGGTTGAGGTCAGGGCTCTGTGCAAGCCAGTCAAGTTCTTCCGCACTGATCTTGACAAACCATTTCTGTATGGACCTCGCTTTGTGCATGGGGGCATTGTCATGCTGAAACAGGAAAGGGCTTTCCCCAAACTGTTGCCACAAAGTTGGAAGCACAGAATCATCTAGAATGTCATTCTATGCTGTAGCATTAAGTTTTCCCTTCACTGGAACTAAGAGGCCGAGCCCAAACCATGAAAAACAGCCCCAGACCATTATTCTGCATCCACCAAACTTTACAGTTGACACTATGCATTGGGGCAGGTAGCGTTCTCCTGGCATCCACCAAACCCAGATACGTCCATCGGACTGCCAGATGGCGAAGCTTGATTTCATCTCTCCACATAACGCGGATCCACTGCTCTAGAGCCCAATGGCGGCGAGCTTTACACCACTAAAGCGGTGAACTTAGGCTTGTGTGCAGCCGCTCGGCCATGGAAACCCATTTCGTGAAGCTCCCGATGAACAGTTATTGTGCTGATGTTGCTTCCAGAGGCAGTTTGTATCTCGGTAGTGAGTGTTGCAACTGAGGACAGACACATTTTATGCGCTACATGCTTCAACACTCGGCGGCTCCGTTCTGTGAGCTTGTGTGGCCTACCACGTCGTGGCTGAGCCGTTGTTGCTCCTAAATGAATCCACTTCACAATAACAGGACTTACAGTTGACCGGGGGAAGCTCTAGCAGGGCAGAAATTTGACGAGCTGACTTGTTGGAAGGTGGCATCCTATGACGGTGCCACGTTGAAAGACACTGAGTTCTTCAGTAAGACCAATCTACTGCCAATGTTTGTCTATGGAGATTGCATGGCTGTGTGCTCTATTTTATACATCTGTCCGCAACGGGTGTGGCTGAAATAGTAGAATCCACCAATTTGAAGGGGTGTCCACATACCTTTGGCCATGTAGTGTATTTCAGCACGTTTGATGCAGCCCTCTGAAACTCATTATCAATAGGCAGCTGTAGCCTGTCCTAAACACATTATCAATAGGCAGCAGCCTGTCATAAACACATTATCAATAGGCTGTAGCCTGTCCTAAACACATTATCAATAGGCAGCTGTAGCCTATCCTAAACACATTATCAATAGGCAGCTGTAGCCTGTCCTAAACACATTATGAATAGGCAGCTGTAGCCTGTCCTAAACACATTATGAATAGGCAGCTGTAGCCTGTCCTAAACACATTATCAATAGGCAGCTGTAGCCTGTCCTATTCAACAGCATATATAACTAGTCCTACTCAAGACGACAGCCTGGAAGTTTCTTTTGGCCGATATTCCCATCTCTCTATCCTCAGCAATGCCTGCATCCCTCCCCGTTCCCTTTCTCTCCCCCTTCATATTTCCTGTGCAGTCTGCTGCATGTCTGCATTGCAGTCTGCCTGCCACGACCGCTGCTCCCTGCCTCATCTACCTACCTCACCATCTCTCTGTCCCACCATCTCTCTGTCCTCACCATCTCTCTGTCCTCACCGTCTCTCTGTCCTCACCGTCTCTCTGTCCTCACCGTCTCTCTGTCCTCACCGTCTCTCTGTCCTCACCATCTCTCTGTCCTCACCATCTCTCTGTCCCACCATCTCTCTGTCCTCACCGTCTCTCTGTCCTCACCATCTCTCTGTCCTCACCATCTCTCTGTCCCCACCATCTCTCTGTCCTCACCATCTCTCTGTCCTCACCATCTCTCTGTCCTCACCATCTCTCTGTCCTCACCATCTCTCTGTCCTCACCATCTCTCTGTCCCACCATCTCTCTGTCCTCTCTCTCTGTCCTCACCGTCTCTCTGTCCCACCGTCTCTCTGTCCTCACCGTCTCTCTGTCCTCACCGTCTCTCTGTCCTCACCGTCTCTCTGTCCTCACCATCTCTCTGTCCTCCACCTCTGTCTCTCTGTCCTCACCGTCTCTCTGTCCTCACCATCTCTCTGTCCCACCATCTCTCTGTCCCACCATCTCTCTGTCCTCACCGTCTCTCTGTCCTCACCATCTCTCTGTCCCACCATCTCTCTCTGTCCTCACCATCTCTCTGTCCTCACCATCTCTCTGTCCTCACCATCTCTCTGTCCTCACCATCTCTCTGTCCTCACCATCTCTCTGTCCCACCACCTGTCTCACCTGTCCTCACCGTCTCTCTGTCCTCACCGTCTCTCTGTCCTCACCGTCTCTCTGTCCTCACCATCTCTCTGTCCTCACCATCTCTCTGTCCTCACCATCTCTCTGTCCCACCATCTCTCTGTCCCACCATCTCTCTGTCCCACCATCTCTCTGTCCCACCATCTCTCTGTCCTCACCATCTCTCTGTCCTCACCATCTCTCTGTCCTCACCATCTCTCTGTCCTCACCATCTCTCTGTCCTCACCATCTCTCTGTCCTCACCATCTCTCTGTCCTCACCATCTCTCTGTCCTCACCGTCTCTCTGTCCTCACCGTCTCTCTGTCCTCACCGTCTCTCTGTCCTCACCGTCTCTCTGTCCTCACCGTCTCTCTGTCCTCACCGTCTCTCTGTCCTCACCATCTCTCTGTCCTCACCATCTCTCTGTCCTCACCATCTCTCTGTCCTCACCATCTCTCTGTCCTCACCATCTCTCTGTCCTCACCATCTCTCTGTCCTCACCGTCTCTCTGTCCTCCTCGCCATCTCTCTGTCACCGTCTCTGTCCCACCATCTCTCTGTCCTCACCGTCTCTCTGTCCTCACCATCTCTCTGTCCTCACCATCTCTCTGTCCTCACCATCTCTCTATCCTCACCGTCTCTCTGTTCCTTCATCTCTCTGTTCCTTCATCTCTCTGTTCCTTCATCTCTCTGTCCTCACCATCTCTCTGTCCTCACCGTCTCTCTGTCCTCACCGTCTCTCTGTCCTCACCGTCTCTCTGTCCTCTCCTGTCTCTCTGTCATACTCTCCGTCTCTCTGTCCTCTCCGTCTCTCTGTCCTCACCGTCTCTCTGTAAACTGTCACTCTCATACTGTCTCACTCTGTCATACTGTAAACGGTTATCACTTCATCTCTCTGTTCACTTCATACTGTAAACGGTGTATCACTCTGTCATACTGTAAACGATGTATCACTCTGTCATACTGTAAACAGTCTATCACTCTGTCATACTGTAAACGGTCTATCACTCTGTCATACTGTAAACGGTCTATCACTCTGTCATACTGTAAACGATGTATCACTCTGTCATACTGTAAACAGTCTATCACTCTGTCATACTGTAAACGGTCTATCACTCTGTCATACTGTAAACGGTCTATCACTCTGTCATACTGTAAACGGTGTATCACTCTGTCATACTGTAAACAGTCTATCACTCTGTCATACAGGGCCAATTTTAGCTAGCTAGCCACCGGAGGACAATACAAACAGATGCAACAATTCAAGTTTTTTTTTCCTGTTAATGACTTTTGGCTTGATCTGATGTGATTGGTGTGAAGCCAAATCTAAACTGACTTCCTTTGACAGTTTTTATTGGTGCGCCAGGACCATTCTCAGTTTAGTTCAATGCCCATTGGCTATTATTGTATGATTTGTTTATCAAGTTAGGCCAAACGCTCGCTGGATTCATTTCCTTGCATTCAATGCTACTGGCAGCAACAATATCACACTTTTTTTGACCAGACAGCATCAGATAGGTGGGCTACACATACAGAGACAGAGGGTTGTTGTTTAGTTTTTTCTCTGATGCTTTCTCCTGTGCGATACATTCAGCCTCTTGTGAATTGAAGGACATTTATGAAACGCACAGAAGCCTGGCTTCCCCTGGCTTCCACACACCACTGCTATCAGCCCCCCCTCCCCGTCTCACTAAATTACATTTCTCAGGGGATCCCCTGTCTCGACTAATACCAATTATAAGGGGGGCTAGTCACGTTTGAAGAGAGCCTTTAGCAGCAGACATATAGGCTAGTGTAGGTTAGTGATTGTTTTACAGGGGAGAGAGGAGAGAGGGAAAGAGAGAGAGAGGGGGAAAGAGAGAGAGAGGGGGAAAGAGAGAGAGAGGGGGAAAGAGAGAGAGAGGGGGAAAGAGAGAGAGGGGGAAAGAGAGAGAGGGGGGAAAGAGAGAGAGGGGGAAAGAGAGAGAGAGGGGAAAAGAGAGAGAGAAGGGGGAAAGAGAGAGAGGGGGAAAGAGAGAGAGAGAGAGAGGGGAAAGAGAGAGAGAGGGGAGAGAGAGAGAGAGAGGGGGAAAGAGAGAGAGAGGGGGAAAGAGAGAGAGAGGGGGAAAGAGAGAGAGGGGGGAAAGAGAGAGAGAGAGGGGGAAAGAGAGAGAGAGAGAGAGGGGAAAGAGAGAGAGAGGGGGAAAGAGAGAAATCAAATCAAAATCAAATCAAATTTTATTTGTCACATACACATGGTTAGCAGATGTTAATGCGAGTGTAGCGAAATGCTTGTGCTTCTAGTTCCGACAATGCAGTAATAACGAACAAGTAATCTAACTAACAATTCCAAAAAAAAAACTACTGTCTTATACACAGTGTAAGGGGATAAAGAATATGTACATAAGGATATATGAATGAGTGATGGTACAGAGCAGCATAGGCAAGATACAGTAGATGATATCGAGTACAGTATATACATATGAGATAAGTATGTAAACCAAGTGGCATAGTTAAAGTGGCTAGTGATACATGTATTGCATAAGGATGCAGTCGATGATATAGAGTACAGTATCAACGTATGCATATGAGATGAACAATGTAGGGTAAGTAACATTATATAAGGTAGCATTGTTTAAAGT
>NC_056438.1:7961383-7993883 GCF_018296145.1 Oncorhynchus tshawytscha | reverse complement strand
TCCCCTCACACTGACCTGTCTGCCCCCTCCTCTTCTCCCTCACACTGACCTGCCTGCCCCTCCTCTCTCTCCCTCACACTGACCTGCCTGCCCCCTCCTCTCTCTCCCTCACACTGACCTGCCTGCCCTCCCTCCTCCCTCACACTGACCTGCCTGCCCCCTCCTCTCTCTCCCTCACACTGACCTGCCTTCTCCCTCCTCCCTCACACTGACCTGCTGCCCCCTCCTCTCTCTCCCTCACACTGACCTGCCCCCTCCTCTCTCTCTCCCTCACACTGACCTGCCTGCCCCCTCCTCTCTCTCCCTCACACTGACCTGCTGCCCCTCCTCTCTCTCCCCTCACACTGACCTGCCTGCCCCTCCTCTCTCTCTCCCTCACACTGACCTGCCCCCTCCTCTCTCTCCTCTCACACTGACCTGCCTGCCCCTCCTCTCTCTCTCCCTCACACTGACCTGCCCCCTCCTCTCTCTCTCCCTCACACTGACTTGCCCCCTCCTCTCTCTCCCTCACACTGACCTGCCTGCCCCCTCCTCTCTCTCCCTCACACTGACCTGCCTGCCCCCTCCTCTCTCTCCCTCACACTGACCTGCCTGCCCCCTCCTCTCTCTCCCTCACACTGACCTGCCTGCCCCCTCCTCTCTCTCTCCCTCACACTGACCTGCCTGCCCCCTCCTCTCTCTCTCCCTCACACTGACCTGCCTGCCCCCTCCTCTCTCCCTCACACTGACCTGCCTGCCCCCTCCTCTCTCTCTCCCTCACCTGACCTGCCCCCTCCTCTCTCTCCCTCACACTGACCTGCCTGCCCCTCCTCTCTCTCTCCCTCACACTGACCTGCCTGCCCCTCCTCTCTCTCTCCCTCACACTGACCTGCCTGCCCCTCCTCTCTCTCTCCCTCACACTGACCTGCCTGCCCCTCCTCTCTCTCTCCCTCACACTGACCTGCCTGCCCCTCCTCTCTCTCTCCCTCACACTGACCTGCCCCCTCCTCTCTCTCCCTCACACTGACCTGCCTGCCCCCTCCTCTCTCTCTCCCTCACACTGACCTGCCTGCCCCCTCCTCTCTCTCTCCCTCACACTGACCTGCCTGCCCCCCTCTCTCTCTCCCTCACACTGACCTGCCTGCCCCCTCCTCTCTCTCTCCCTCACACTGACCTGCCTGCCCCCTCCTCTCTCTCTCCCTCACACTGACCTGCCTGCCCCCTCCTCCTCTCTCTCCCTCACACTGACCTGCCTGCCCCCTCCTCTCTCTCCCTCACACTGACCTGCCTGCCCCCTCCTCTCTCTCCCTCACACTGACCTGCCTGCCCCTCCTCTCTCTCTCCTCACACTGACCTGCCTGCCCCCTCCTCTCTCTCCCTCACACTGACCTGCCTGCCCCCTCCTCTCTCCCTCACACTGACCTGCCCCCTCCCTCTCTCTCTCCCTCACACTGACCTGCCTGCCCCCTCCTCTCTCTCTCCCTCACACTGACCTGCCCCCTCCTCTCTCTCTCCCTCACACTGACCTGCCTGCCCCTCCTCTCTCTCTCCCTCACACTGACCTGCCTGCCCCCTCCTGTCTCTCCCTCACACTGACCTCCTCTCACTCCCTCACACTGACCTGCCCCCTCCTCTCTCTCCCCTCACACTGACCTGCCCCCTCCTCTCTCTCCCCTCACACTGACCTGCCTGCCCCTCCTCTCTCTCTCCCCTCACACTGACCTGCCTACCCCTCCTCTCTCTCTCCTCACACTGACCTGCCTGCCCCCTCCTCTCTCTCTCCCTCACACTGACCTGCCTGCCCCCTCCTCTCTCTCTCCCTCACACTGACCTGTCTGCCCCTCCTCTCTCTCTCTCTCCCTCACACTGACCTGCCCCCCCCCCTCTCTCTCTCCCTCACTGACCTGCCTGCCCCCTCCTCTCTCTCCCTCACACTGACCTGCCTGCCCCCTCCTCTCTCTCTCCCTCACACTGACCTGCCCCCTCCTCTCCCTCACACTGACCTGCCCCCTCCTCTCTCTCTCCCTCACACTGACCTGCCTGCCCCTCCTCTCTCTCCCCTCACACTGACCTGTCTGCCCCCTCCTCTCTCCTCTGACCTGTCTGCCCCCTCCTCTCTCTCCCTCACACTGACCTGCCCCCCTCCTCTCTCTCTCCCTCACACTGACCTGCCTGCCCCCTCCTCTCTCTCCCTCACACTGACCTGCCTGCCCCCTCCTCTCTCTCTCCCTGACCTGCCTGCCCCCTCCTCTCTCTCCCTCACACTGACCTGCCCCCTCCTCTCTCTCTCCCTCACACTGACCTGCCTGCCCCCCTCTCTCTCTCCCCTCACACTGACCTGCCCCCTCCTCTCTCTCCCTCACACTGACCTGCCTGCCCCCCTCCTCTCTCTCCCTCACACTGACCTGCCTGCCCCCTCCTCTCTCTCTCCCTCACACTGACCTGCCTGTCCCCCTCCTCTCTCTCCCCTCACACTGACCTGCCTGCCCCCTCCTCTCTCTCTCCCTCACACTGACCTGCCCCCTCCTCTCTCTCCCTCACACTGACCTGCCTGCCCCCTCCTCTCTCTCTCCCTCACACTGACCTGTCTGCCCCCTCCTCTCTCTCTCCCTCACACTGACCTGCCCCCTCCTCTCTCCCTCTCACTGACCTGCTGCCCCCTCCTCTCTCTCTCCTCCTCACACTGACCTGCCTGCCCCCTCCTCTCTCTCTCCCTCACACTGACCTGTCTGCCCCCTCCTCTCTCTCTCCCTCACACTGACTTGCCCCCTCCCCTCTCTCCCTCACACTGACCTGCCTGCCCCCTCCTCTCTCTCCCTCACACTGACCTGCCTGCCCCCTCCTCTCTCTCCCTCACACTGACCTGCCTGCCCCTCCTCTCTCTCCCCTCACACTGACCTGCCCCCTCCTCTCTCTCTCCCTCACACTGACCTGTCTGCCCCTCCTCTCTCTCTCCCTCACACTGACCTGCCCCCCTCCCTCTCTCCCCTCACACTGACCTGCCTGCCCCCTCCTCTCTCCCTCTGACCTGCTCACCTCCTTCTCCCTCACACTGACCTGCCTGCCCCCTCCTCTCTCTCTCCCTCACACTGACCTTGCCCCTCCTCTCTCTCCCCTCACACTGACCTGCCTGCCCCCTCCTCTCTCTCTCCCTCACACTGACCTGCCTGCCCCTCCTCTCTCTCTCCCTCACACTGACCTGCCTGCCCCTCCTCTCTCTCTCCCTCACACTGACTTGCCCCCTCCTCTCTCTCCCCTCACACTGACCTGCCTGCCCCCCCTCTCTCTCTCCCTCACACTGACCTGCCCCCTCCCTCACACTGACCTGCTCTCTCCCCTCACACTGACCTGCCCCCTCCTCTCTCTCTCCCTCACACTGACCTGCTCCCCTCCTCTCTCTCCCCTCACACTGACCTGCCTGCCCCTCCTCTCTCTCTCCCTCACACTGACCTGTGCCCCCCTCCTCCTCTCCCCTCACACTGACCTGTCTGCCCCCTCCTCTCTCTCCCTCACACTGACCTGCCTGCCCCTCCTCTCTCCCCTCACACTGACCTGCCCCCCCCTCTCTCTCTCCCTCACACTGACCTGCCTGCCCCCTCTCTCTCTCCCTCACACTGACCTGCCTGCCCCCTCCTCTCTCTCCCTCACACTGACCTGTCCTGCCCCCTCCTCTCTCTCTCCCTCACACTGACCTGCTGCCCCCTCCTCCTCTCTCTCCCTCACACTGACCTGCCTGCCCCCTCTCTCTCTCTCCCTCACACTGACCTGCCTGCCCCTCCTCTCTCTCTCCCTCACACTGACCTGCCTGCCCCCTCCTCTCTCTCTCCCTCACACTGACCTGCCTGCCCCCTCCTCTCTCTCCCTCACACTGACCTGCCTGCCCCCTCCTCTCTCTCCCTCACACTGACCTGCCTGCCCCTCCTCTCTCTCTCCCTCACACTGACCTGCCTGCCCCCTCCTCTCTCTCTCCCCTCACACTGACCTGCCCCCTCCTCTCTCTCTCCCTCACACTGACCTGCCTGCCCCCTCCTCTCTCTCCCTCACACTGACCTGCCTGCCCCCCTCCTCTCTCCCTCACACTGACCTGCCTGCCCCCTCCTCTCTCTCTCCCTCACACTGACCTGCCCCCTCCTCTCTCTCTCCTCACACTGACCTGCCCCCCCTCCTCTCTCTCTCCCTCACACTGACCTGCCTGCCCCCTCCTCTCTCTCTCTCCCTCACACTGACCTGCCTGCCCCCTCCTCTCTCTCCCTCACACTGACCTGTCTGCCCCCTCCTCTCTCTCTCCCTCACACTGACTGCCTGCCTCCCTCTCTCTCCCTCACACTGACCTGCCTGCCCCCTCCTCTCTCTCCCTCACACTGACCTGCCTGCCCCCTCCTCTCTCTCCCTCACACTGACCTGCCCCCTCCTCTCTCTCCCCTCACACTGACCTGCCCCCTCCTCTCTCTCTCCCTCACACTGACCTGCCCCTCCTCTCTCTCCCCTCACACTGACCTGCCTTCTCCTCCTCTCTCTCCCTCACACTGACCTGCCTACCCCCCTCCTGTCTCTCCCTCACACTGACCTGCCCCCTCCTCTCTCTCTCCCTCACACTGACCTGCCCCCTCCTCTCTCTCCTCACACTGACCTGCCCCCTCCTCTCTCTCTCCCCTCACACTGACCTGCCCCCTCCTCTCTCTCTCCCTCACACTGACCTGCCCCCTCCTCTCTCTCCCTCACACTGACCTGCCTTCTCCTCCTCTCTCTCTCCCTCACACTGACCTGCCTGCCCCCTCCTCTCTCTCTCCCTCACACTGACCTACCTGCCCCCTCCTCTCTCTCTCCCTCACACTGACCTGCCTGCCCCCTCCTCTCTCTCTCCCTCACACTGACCTGCCTGCCCCCTCCTCTCTCTCCCCTCACACTGACCTGCCTGCCCCCTCCTCTCTCCCTCACACTGACCTGCCCCCTCCTCTCTCTCTCCCTCACACTGACCTGTCTGCCCCCTCCTCTCTCTCCCTCACACTGACCTGCCTGCCCCCTCCTCTCTCTCCCTCACACTGACCTGCTGCCCCCTCCTCTCTCTCCCTCACACTGACCTGCCTTCCCCCTCCTCTCTCACACTGACCTGCCTGCCCCCTCCTCTATCTCCCTCACACTGACCTGCCTGCCCCCTCCTCTCTCTCCCTCACTGACCTGCCTGCCCCCTCCTCTCTCTCCCTCACACTGACCTGCCCCCTCCTCTCTCTCTCCCTCACACTGACCTGTCTGCCCCCTCCTCTCTCTCTCCCTCACACTGACCTGCCCCTCCTCTCTCTCTCTTCACACTGACCTGCCTGCCCCCTCCTCTCTCTCCCTCACACTGACCTGTCTGCCCCCTCCTCTCTCTCCCCTCACACTGACCTGCCTGTCCCTCCTCTCTCTCTCCCTCACACTGACCTGCCTGCCCCTCTCTCTCTCTCCCCTCTCACTGACCTGCCCCCCTCTCTCTCCTCACACTGACCTGCCTGCCCCTCCTCTCTCTCCCTCACACTGACCTGTCTGCCCCCTCCTCTCTCTCCCTCACACTGACTTGCCCCCTCCTCTCTCTCCCTCACACTGACCTGCCTGCCCCCTCCTCTCTCTCCCCTCACACTGACCTGCCTGCCCCCTCCTCTCTCTCCTCACACTGACCTGTCTGCCCCCCCTCCTCTCTCTCCCTCACACTGACTGTCTGCCCCCTCCCTCTCTCCCTCACACTGACCTGCCTGCCCCCTCCTCTCTCTCCCTCACACTGACCTGCCTGCCCCCTCCTCTCTCTCCCTCACACTGACCTGCCCCCCCTCCTCTCTCTCCCTCACACTGACCTGCCTTCTCCTCTCTCTCTCCCTCACACTGACCTGCCCCTCCTCTCTCTCCCTCACACTGACCTGCCTACCCCCTCCTGTCTCTCCCTCACACTGACCTGTGTGCCCCCTCCTCCTTCTCCCTCACACTGACCTGCCTGCCCCCTCCTCTCTCTCTCCCTCACACTGACTTGCCCCCTCCTCTCTCTCCCTCACACTGACCTGCTGCCCCCTCCTCTCTCTCCCTCACACTGACCTGCCTGCCCCCTCCTCTCTCTCTCCCTCACACTGACCTGTCTGCCCCCTCCTCTCTCTCTCCCTCACACTGACCTGCTGCCCCCTCCCTCTCTCCCCTCACACTGACCTGCCTGCCCCCTCCTCTCTCTCTCCTCACACTGACCTGCCTGCCCCTCCTCTCTCTCCCTCACACTGACCTGCCCCCTCCTCTCTCTCTCCCTCACACTGACCTGCCCCCCTCCTCTCTCTCTCCCTCACACTGACCTGCTCCCTCCTCTCTCTCCCCTCACACTGACCTGCCTACCCCCCTCCTGTCTCTCCCTCACACTGACCTGTGTGCCCCCTCCTCCTCTCTCCCTCACACTGACCTGTCTGCCCCCTCCTCTGTCTCCCTCACACTGACCTGCCTGCCCCTCCTCTCTCTCTCCCTCACACTGACCTGCCTTCTCCCTCCTCTCTCTCACACTGACCTGCCTGCCCCCTCCTCTCTCTCCCTCACACTGACCTGCCTGCCCCTCCTCTCTCTCCCTCACACTGACCTGTCTGCCCCCTCCTCTCTCTCCCTCACACTGACCTGTCTGCCCCCTCCTCTCTCTCCCTCACACTGACCTGTCTGCCCCCTCCTCTCTCTCTCCCTCACACTGACCTGCCCTGCCCCTCCTCTCTCTCTCCCTCACACTGACCTGCCTGCCCCCTCCTCTCTCTCTCCCTCACACTGACCTGCCTGCCCCCTCCTCTCTCTCCCTCACACTGACCTGCCTGCCCCTCCTCTCTCTCTCCCTCACACTGACCTGCCTGCCCCTCTCTCTCTCTCCCTCACACTGACCTGCCTGCCCCTCTGTCTCTCTCTCACTTATTCACTGACCTGATGATAGACCCTCTCTGAAGTTCTCCCTCACACTGACCTGCCTGCCCCCTCCTCTCTGCTGATCATACTGACCTGCCTGCCCCCTCTCTGTCTGTCACACTGACCTGCCTGCCCCCTCCTCTCTCTCTGATCACATGACCTGCCTGCCCGGTTCTCTCTCTCTGGTCACTGACCTGCCTGCCCCCTCTGATCTCTCCCCTCAGATGACCTGCCTGCCCCCTTCTGTCTCTCTGGTCACTGACCTGCCTGCCCCCTCCTCTCTCTCTCCCTCACACTGACCTGATAGACCCCCTCCTCTCTCTCTCCCTCACACTGACTGCCTCCTCTCTCTCCCTCACACTGACCTGCCTGCCCCCTCCTGATCTCTCTCCTCACACTGACCTGCTCCCTCCTCTCTCTCCCTCACACTGACCTGCCTACCCCCTCCTCTCTCTGATCACACTGACCTGCCTACCCCCTCCTGTCTCTCCCTCACACTGACCTGCCTATACCCTCCTGTCTCTCCCTCACACTGACCTGTCTGCCCCCTCCTCTCTCTCCCTCACACTGACCTGTGCCCCCTCCTCTCTCTCCCTCACACTGACCTGCCTGCCCCCTCTCTCTCTCCCTCACACTGACCTGCCTGCCCCCTCCTCTCTAGATAGACCTGTTCTCCCTTCTGTCTGACCTGCCTGCCCCCTCCTCCTGCCCTCATACTGATGATCCTCTCTCTACACTGACCGGTTCTGTCTGTCTGTCTCCCTCACACTGACCTGCCTTCTCCCTCCTCTCTCTGATCACACTGACCTGCCTGCCCCCTCCTCTCTCTCCCTCACGCTGGCCTGCCCCCTCCTCTCTCTCCCTCACACTGGCCTGCCTGCTCTTTCTCTTCGCTAATGATGCCAGTGTGTGGTTCAGTATTCGGTCTGTTGAGTGTAGAATATCTTAGCTTATTCATTGATGATAGACCCTGCTTTACTGAAGTTGCTAGACATTTTAAGCCAATAAATTGTGAAATACAGCTATTGATTGCTGATAGATAGACCTAGTGCACGGTCCTGTCTGTCTGGTGACTGACCTGCCTGTACTGATATAGACCTAGTACACGGTTCTGTCCGTCTGGTGGCTGACCTGCCTATACTGATAGATAGACCTAGTGCACGGTTCTGTCTGTCTGGTGACTGACCTGCCTATACTGATAGATAGACCTAGTGCACGGTTCTGTCTGGTGTCTGACCTGCCTATACTGATATAGACCTAGTGCACGGTTCTGTCTGTCTGGTGACTGACCTGCCTGTACTGATATAGACCTAGTGCACGGTTCTGTCTGTCTGGTGACTGACCTGCCTATACTGATAGATAGACCTAGTGCACGGTTCTGTCTGTCTGTCTGTCTGTCTGTCTGTCTGGTGTCTGACCTGCCTATACTGATAGATAGACCTAGTGCACGGTTCTGTCTGTCTGTCTGGTGTCTGACCTGCCTATACTGATAGATAGACCTAGTGTACGGTTCTGTCTGTCTGTCTCTGTCTGTCTGGTGACTGACCTGCCTATACTGATAGATAGACCTAGTGCACGGTTCTGTCTGTCTGTCTGTCTGTCTGGTGACTGACCTGCCTATACTGATAGATAGACCTAGTACACGGTCCTGTCTGTCTGGTGGCTGACCTGCCTGTACTGATATAGACCTAGTGCACGGTTCTGTCTGTCTGGTGACTGACCTGCCTGTACTGATAGATAGACCTAGTGCACGGTTCTGTCTGTCTGTCTCTGTCTGTCTGGTGACTGACCTGCCTATACTGATAGATAGACCTAGTACACGGTCCTGTCTGTCTGTCTGGCTGACCTGCCTGTACTGATATAGACCTAGTGCACGGTTCTGTCTGTCTGTCTGGTGACTGACCTGCCTGTACTGATATAGACCTAGTGCACGGTTCTGTCTTGTCTGGTGACTGACCTGCCTGTACTGATAGATAGACCTAGTGCACGGTTCTGTTTGTCTGGTGACTGACCTGCCTATACTGATAGATAGACCTAGTGCACGGTTCTGTCTGTCTGTCTGGTGTCTGACCTGCCTATACTGATAGATAGACCTAGTGCACGGTTCTGTCTGTCTGTCTCTGTCTGTCTGGTGTCTGACCTGCCTATACTGATAGATAGACCTAGTGTACGGTTCTGTCTGTCTGTCTGTCTGTCTGTCTGTCTGTCTGTCTGTCTGTCTGTCTGGTGGCTGACCTGCCTATACTGATAGATAGACCTAGTGCACGGTTCTGTCTGTCTGTCTGGTGTCTGACCTGCCTATACTGATAGATAGACCTAGTGCACGGTTCTGTCTGGTGTCTGACCTGCCTATACTGATAGATAGACCTAGTGCACGGTTCTGTCTGTCTGGTGTCTGACCTGCCTATACTGATAGATAGACCTAGTGTACGGTTCTGTCTGTCTGTCTGTCTGGTGACTGACCTGCCTATACTGATAGATAGACCTAGTGCACGGTTCTGTCTGTCTGGTGTCTGACCTGCCTATACTGATAGATAGACCTAGTGCACGGTTCTGTCTGTCTCTCTGTCTGGTGTCTGACCTGCCTATACTGATAGATAGACCTAGTACACGGTCCTGTCTGTCTGGTGGCTGACCTGCCTGTACTGATATAGACCTAGTGCACGGTTCTGTCTGTCTGGTGACTGACCTGCCTGTACTGATATAGACCTAGTGCACGGTTCTGTCTGTCTGGTGACTGACCTGCCTATACTGATAGATAGACCTAGTGCACGGATCTGTCTGGTGTCTGACCTGCCTGTACTGATATAGACCTAGTGCACGGTTCTGTCTGTCTGTCTGTCTGTGTCTGACCTGCCTGTACTGATAGATAGACCTAGTGCACGGTTCTGTCTGTCTGTCTGTCTGGTGTCTGACCTGCCTATACTGATAGATAGACCTAGTGCACGGTTCTGTCTGTCTGTCTGGTGTCTGACCTGCCTATACTGATAGATAGACCTAGTGTACGGTTCTGTCTGTCTGTCTCTGTCTGTCTGGTGACTGACCTGCCTATACTGATAGATAGACCTAGTGTACGGTTCTGTCTGTCTATCTGGTGGCTGACCTGCCTGTACTGATAGATAGACCTAGTGCATGGTTCTGTCTGTCTGTCTGGTGTCTGACCTGCCTATACTGATAGATAGACCTAGTGCACGGTTCTGTCTGTCTGTCTGGTGTCTGACCTGCCTCTACTGATAGATAGACCTAGTGCACGGTTCTGTCTGTCTGGTGTCTGACCTGCCTATACTGATAGATAGACCTAGTGTACGGTTCTGTCTGTCTGTCTGTCTGGTGACTGACCTGCCTATACTGATAGATAGACCTAGTGCACAGTCCTGTCTGTCTGGTGTCTGACCTGCCTATACTGATAGATAGACCTAGTGCACGGTTCTGTCTGTCTGGTGACTGACCTGCCTATACTGATAGATAGACCTAGTGCATGGTTCTGTCTGTCTGTCTGGTGTCTGACCTGCCTATACTGATAGATAGACCTAGTGCACGGTTCTGTCTGTCTGTCTGGTGGCTGACCTGCCTATACTGATAGATAGACCTAGTGCACGGTTCTGTCTGTCTGGTGACTGACCTGCCTATACTGATAGATAGACCTAGTGCACGGTTCTGTCTGTCTCTCTGTCTGGTGTCTGACCTGCCTATACTGATAGATAGACCTAGTGCACGGTTCTGTCTGTCTGGTGGCTGACCTGCCTATACTGATAGATAGACCTAGTGCACGGTTCTGTCTGTCTGGTGACTGACCTGCCTATACTGATAGATAGACCTAGTGCACGGTTCTGTCTGTCTGGTGGCTGACCTGCCTATACTGATAGATAGACCTAGTGCACGGTTCTGTCTGTCTGGTGTCTGACCTGCCTGTCCTGGGCCCCCTCCCCTCTCTCTCTGTCCTAGTCTCTGCTAGCTCGCTTTGATAAATGCAAGTGTTTGTGTTCTCGAAAGTAAGCAACTATTCCGTCTCCTCCAATCCCCAAAAATACTGAATCTTCGGAATCGACACCAGGAGTCGAGGATCAATTGTTTTGGAGTCCGTTCCACCGGTTCGTCAATGACGATTACAGTTGAATGAAAATGTCAGGAAAAAGTCAAGCTGACAGCAGCAAAGTCCTGTATGGTAAACTACTTTGAGAAGAGATACAGGGAAGTTGCATCCTACTGCAGCAGAGCTTGGTGGGGTTGCTGAGGAAAGCAAAGTCCTGTATGGTAATGAGAAGAGATACAGGGAAGTTGCATCCTACTGCTGCAGAGCTTGGTGGGGTTGCTTAGGAACGGTATGGCTTGTTGAAGTGCATGATGTCATAGTGTTTTACTGACAGCCATTGTTGCCGTTAAAGCTAGTTTTGGACCACCAGAGGGTGCCTTTGAGAAAGCTTTTGAAAGGACATGGAGCTGGAAGGCCGAAGAAGTCCTGTCCACTGTGTCTGTTTTAGTGTAACTTACTTATTGTCATAATGACTGATAATTACATAATGTACTTCAATATACAGGATCTCAATCGATTATTCATTCATTCAGTCAAGCATTTTAGTTATAAAACTAAATAACAAAGGGAGCCTTGAACACCTGTAAAAATGAATAAACCTCAACGTGTTGGCTAAAGGGATTGAATTCACAAATGCATTTGATTTGTTTTTAATATTGGCTGTACTAGAGACTTTTTAAACCTCTTTTTGTTAGAACAGACTATATGGGATTGATTATAATTTGTTTGTCAATTATTATTGTATTTGGTTTGCTGTTTATACTGAAACGTAGCTTAGTTAACTTCTCTAGGATAGGGGGCCTGCCTGCTACTCATCCCCAGAAGATAAGATATGCATATTATTAGTAGATTTGGATGGGAAATACTTTGAAGTTTCTAAAACTGTTTGAATCATGTCTGTGAGTATAACATAACTTATGTAGCAGGCGAAACCCTGAGGACAAACCATTCAGATTTTGTTTTTGAGGTCACTCTCTTTTCAATGAGGTTTCATTGGGAATCCAGATGGTCTAATGGACTTTCTTGCAGTTCCTATCGCTTCCACTGGATGTCACCAGTCTTTAGAAATTGGTTGAGGTTTTTCCTTTGTGTGATGAAGAAGTAGCCCTGTTCAAAACGAGGGTCACTTCATGTGTACTGTTTGATAGAGGCGCGTGAGCAGAAAGCGTCAGTTTGTTTTCTTCCTGTATTGAACACAGATCATCCCGTTGATTATTTACTTTATAAAATACCTAAAGTTGTATTACAAAAGTAGTTTGAAATGTTTTGGCAAAGTTTACAGGTAACTTTTGAGATATTTTGTAGTCACGTTGCGCAAGTTGGAACCGGTGTTTTTCTGGATCAAACGCGCCGAATAAATGGACATTTTGGATATATATCGACGGAATTAATCAAACAAAAGGACCATTTGTGATGTTTATGGGACATATTGGAGTGCCAACAGAAGAAGCTCGTCAAAGGTAAGGCATGATTTATATTTTTATTTCTGCGTTTTGTGTCACGCCTACAGGTGGGTCTGGAGATGGAGGTGTGAGCAGGTGGGTCTGGAGATGGAGGTGTGAGCAGGTGGGTCTGGAGATGGAGGTGTGAGCAGGTGGGTCTGGAGATGGAGGTGTGATGCAGGTGGGTCTGGAGATGGAGGTGTGAGCAGGTGGGTCTGGAGATGGAGGTGTGATGCAGGTGGGTCTGGAGATGGAGGTGTGATGCAGGAAAGGCACTCTCTCGGAATTGCGCATGAAAAAGCTCTGTGACACGTCAGGGTCCACTCATTCAGACTGGTCTTAACCCCTCATTTATAAGAATACAAGTCTGAAACAATTTCTAAAGACTGTTGACATCTAGTGGAAGGCATTGGAACTGCAAATGGAGTCCTAAGTCAATGGATACTGTAATGGCATTGAATAGAAAACTACAACCCCTCCCACCAAAAAATACTTCCTGAATGGATTTTTCTCAGGTTTTTGCCTGCCAAATCAGTTCTGTTATACTCACAGACACTATTGTAACCGTTTTGGAAACTTTAGAGTGTTTTCTATCCAAATCTACCAGTTATATGCATATCATATCTTCCGGGCCCGAGGAGCAAGCCTTTTAATTTGGGCATTCCTTTCATCCAAAATTCCGAATGCTGCCCCCTACCCTAGAGAGGTTAATTGAGGAACCACTGTATGCTTAGATATGCTGAAAAAAAAAATATATATATTTTTTTACAGATAATTAACGCCTCTAGATTGGAGGAAAAAGATCGGTTTTAGGTGTTTGGAAAAAGAGGAAGAGGGGGATGGAGAGAGTGAGAGAGAAGAAGAGGGTGATGGAAAGAGAGAGAGAAGAAGAGGGTGATGGAGAGAGCGAGAGGGAGAGAGAGGAAGAGGGATGAGAGAGAGGGATGGAGGGAAGAGAGGGATGGAGGAGAGAGGGATAGAGGGGGTGAAGAGAGAGGGATGGAGGGATGGGGGGTGGAGAGAGGGAGGGGGTGGAGGGATGGGGGTGGAGAGAGAGGGAGGTGGAGGGATGGGGGGGTAGAGCGGTATAGTATGCCCTTAATCATTGGCACCTCTCACAGATAGGCCTTGCAGTCAGCATTGCTGTGTGGGGAGGCAAGTTATCAGGGCTGTTGCAGATTGTCGACATAGTGCTGGCTGTCACGGGGTTGGAGCTAGAGAGAGAGAGAGAAGGACAGTTGTGCTGGCTTTCATGGGGTTGGAGCTAGAGAGAAAGAGAGAGAGAAGGACATAGTGCTGGCTGTCACGGGGTTGGAGCTAGAGAGAGAGAGAGAGAGAAGGACAGTAGTGCTGGCTGTTACGGGGTCGGAGCTAGAGAGAGAGAGAAGGACATAGTGCTGGCTGTCACATGGTTGGAGCTAGAGAGAGAGAGAGAAGGACAGTAGCGCTGGCTGTCACGGGGTTGGAGCTCGAGAGAGAAGGACATAGTGCTGGCTGTCACGGGGTTGGAGCTAGAGAGAGAGAGAGAAGGACATAGTGCTGGCTGTCACGGTTGGAGCTAGAGAGAAAGAGAGAGGACATAGTGCTGGCTGTCACGGGGTTGGAGCTAGAGAGAGAGAGAGAAGGACATAGTGCTGGCTGTCACGGGGTTGGAACTAGAGAGAAAGAGAGAGGACATAGTGCTGGCTGTCACGGGGTTGGAGCTAGAGAGAGAGAGAGAAGGACAGTAGCGCTGGCTGTCACGGGGTTGGAGCTATAGAGAGAGAGAGAGAAGGACATAGTGCTGGCTGTCACGGGGTTGGAGCTATAGAGAGAGAGAGAGGACATAGTGCTGGCTGTCACGGGGTTGGAGCTCGAGAGAGAAGGACATAGTGCTGGCTGTCACGGGGTTGGAGCTAGAGAGAGAGAGAGAAGGACATAGTGCTGGCTGTCACGGGGTTGGAACTAGAGAGAAAGAGAGAGGACATAGTGCTGGCTGTCACGGGGTTGGAGCTATAGAGAGAGAGAGAGAGACATAGTGCTGGCTGTCACGGGGTTGGAGCTATAGAGAGAGAGAGAGAGGACATAGTGCTGGCTGTCACGGGGTTGGAGCTAGAGAGAGAGAGAGAAGGACAGTAGCGCTGGCTGTCACGGGGTTGGAGCTAGAGAGAGAGAGAGAGAAGGACAGTAGCGCTGGCTGTCACGGGGTTGGAGCTAGAGAGAGAGAGAAGGACATAGTGCTGGCTGTCACGGGGTTGGAGCTAGAGAGAGAGAGAAGGACATAGTGCTGGCTGTCACGGGGTTGGAGCTAGAGAGAGAGAGAGAGAGAGAGGACAGTAGCGCTGGCTGTCACGGGGTTGGAGCTAGAGAGAGAGAAGGACAGTAGCGCTGGCTGTCACGGGGTTGGAGCTAGAGAAAGAGAGAGAGAAGGACAGTAGCGCTGGCTGTCACGGGGTTGGAGCTAGAGAGAGAGAAGGACAGTAGCGCTGGTTGTCACGGGGTTGGAGCTAGAGAGAGAGAGAGAAGGACAGTAGCGCTGGTTGTCACGGGGTTGGAGCTAGAGAGAGAGAGAGAAGGACAGTAGCGCTGGCTGGACATCTGGACTTGGTTCAAACTTATTTTCTTTCCAATACTTATTGAGCGTTTGATGTAGCCTGCCTGGAGTGCCTGGAAGGCAGGGAGACTAATTGATTGGTTCCCATTGCGAGTAATCGAGCGCAATTCAAGTATTTTTTAATTAAAAAAAAATACTTTTTTAAACTCAGGTCTGCCTGAAACAGATTCTCCAGGTCCTGCTGGCTGACATGCAACAGTGGGAGTTTGTGAATGAATCATCACAATACCAACACAACAAAAGCCTGCAGGGTGTTCCAGTTTGTCTGTCAACAGCTCAGCGAATGGAAGAGGGGTTCTCGAGATCCCGAGTATTTGTACTGTATATTTAAGGAGATCCCCCCCTTCCACCAAGGGGAAGAAGGAAGGCTCTAGTTCTTCAGGAGGCTGAAGAAATTCAGCTTGGCACCCTCACAAACGTTTACAGATGCACAATCGAGAGCATCCTGTCGGGCTGTATCACCGCCTGGTACGGCAACTGCTCCGCCCACAACCATAAGGCTCTCCAGAGTGTAGTGAGGTCTGCACAACACATCACCAGGGGGGCAAACGACCTGCCCTCCAGGACACCTACAGCACCCGATGTCACAGGAAGGCCAAAAACCACCCGAGCCACTGCCTGTTCACCCCGCTGTCATCCAGAAGGCGAGGTCAGTACAGGTGCATCAAAGCTGGGACCGAGAGACTGAAAAAACAGCTTCTATCTCAAGGCCATCAGACTGTTAAACAGCCATCACTAGGCTGCTTTGACCCGGTTACGTAACCCTGCACCTTAGAGGCTGCTGCCCCAAATACATAGACATGGAACACTGGTCACTTTAATAATGGAACACTGGTCACTTTAATAATGGAACACTGGCCACTTTAATAATGGAACACTGGTCACTATAATAATGGAACACTGGTCACTATAATAGTGGAACACTGGTCACTATAATAGTGGAACACTGGCCACTTTAATAATGGAACACTGGCCACTTTAATAATGGAACACTGGTCACTATAATAGTGGAACACTGGTCACTACTACGTTACTGTTACTGGGACGTTACTGTTACTGGACGTTACTGGTATGTGACCAATGACGTTACTGGACGTGACTTCCTACTGTTACTGGACGTTACTGGACGTTACTGTTACTGGACGTTATTGTTACTGGACGTTACTGGGCGTTACTGGGCGTTACTGTTACTGGGCGTTACTGTTACTGGACGTTACTGTTACTGGGACGTTACTGTTACTGGACGTTACTGTTACTGGACGGGCGTTACTGGATGTTACTTACTGGACGTTACTGTTACTGGGCGTTACTGTTACTGGGCGTTACTGTTACTGGATGTTACTGTTACTGGATGTTACTGTTACTGGACGTTACTGTTACTGGACGTTACTGTTACTGGGACGTTACTGTTACTGGATGTTACTGTTACTGTTACTGACGTTACTGTTACTGCGTTACTGTTACTGGGCGTTACTGGGCGTTACTGTTACTGGACGTTACTGTTACTGGACGTTACTGTTACTGGACCTTACTGGACGTTACCGTTACTGGACGTTACTGGACGTTACTGTTACTGGACGTTACTGTTACTGGATGTTCAAACAGTTTAAGCAACTTCAGAGTGTTTTCTATCCAAATATGCTAATTACATGCATATTCTAGCTTTAATGGCTGAGTAGCAGGAGGTTTACTCTAAACACCTTTTTCATCCAAGCTACCCAATACTGCCCCCCAGTCACCGAGAAGTTTAACCAACAGTGCAGTTCAAGAAGAAAATATTTACCAAATAAACTAAAGTAAAGAATTATTAAAAGTAATACAATACAATAAAATAACAATAACGAGGCTATAAACAGGGGGTACCGGTACCGTGTGCTGAGGCTAGTTGAGGTAAGGCTAAAGGCACTTCAGGCAGGTCTGCTTTTCTCCTGGCAGCATGAAAACATTATGTCTGTCCCGGCTATGACGTCTCTCTGCTAGGGGATAGTGGGTTTTATAACAAGCACTTAGAGAGAGAGAGAGTGTGTGTGTGTGTGTGTGTGTGTGTGTGTGTGCTAGTGCACTTGGCCCATGATGGATAGATAAGGTATTGAATTATCATATACAGTACTGAATTCAGCACACACACACTGCAGCCATGTGCTTTTAGGTCATTGTGTCTGTTTTTGCGGTAGGTACAAGATGGTCACGTCAGAGAGGACATGTCTTTATGATCAGAACTGTTGGCACGGTACATAATTTAACCTTAATCTGGGGTTAAGATGGTGGTTAGGATTAGGGCAGTTGGTTGGGGTCAGGTAAGGGGTACCAGCCAACTGTCCTAATCTTAACCCCTTACCTGACCCCTTACCTGACCCCAACCAACTGTCCTAATCTTAACCCCTTACCTGACCCCAACCAACTGTCCTAATCTTAACCCCTTACCTGACCCCAACCAACTGTCTTAATTTTAACCCCTTACCTGACCTCTTACCTGGCCCCTTACCTGGCCCCTTACCTGACCCCTTACCTGGGCAGAAATGGAGAGATTTTATTAGAGATTGTATTTACCATTGTCACGTCCTAGATGATGGAGGTCAAATGTACACCTTTTCCCAGAAACACCCACAACACAGGCCCCCGTACTGACCATATCCCCTGAAACACCCACAACACAGTCCCCCGTACTGACCATATTCCCAGAAACACCCACAACACAGTCCCCCGTAGTGACCATATTCCCAGAAACACCCACAACACAGTCCCCCGTAGTGACCATATTCCCAGAAACACCCACAACACAGTCCCCCGTAGTGACCATATTCCCAGAAACACCCACAACACAGTCCCCCGTAGTGACCATATTCCCAGAAACACCCACAACACAGTCCCCCGTAGTGACCATATCCCCAGAAACACCCACGACACAGTCCCCCGTAGTGACCATATTCCCTGAAACACCCACAACACAGTCCCCCGTAGTGACCATATCCCCAAGCATCTCCACGCAGTCAGACTTTTGATTTTGTGCCACCAGGGTCACAATAATAGGACAATAAATAAATGTATAATTTATTTTAAAACGCTGTTCCACCATGATAGGACAATAAATAAGATGTATAATTCATGATAAAAAGTTGTAAAAAATAAAATGATAAAAGTATATCCATCATCTGAACAACATTGAAAGCTCTCTCACACCCCCGTTCAGAGCAATACATTGGTTCTGGGATATGCAACCATTTCCTTTCTCACTCAACACCAACAAAAACACACACCACACCATCTACACATACTGTGCCTTCTGTTTACTGAGTTTTAAAAAAAAATCTTGACCACGTTGAATTAGTGCTTTTGTGTCCCAATTAGTTATATTTGAAGATATATAAGTAAAGCTATATTTGTTATTGTATTGTTACAATCCATAACCGGGCTAGAATTGTGTTTCATTATTTTCCTCATCTATAAGAACTTTGTCGTTTTTTAAAAATATCCATGGAGTAGTCGTTGTGTCTCTGAACAACTGGTTATCGATATATAGTTTATCGACGACGAGAGCTACTCGTTTCCCTTTTAATCTATTTTCCTTGAAAATTGGATACAGAATTTTACGCCGTTCTGCAACTTCCTTCGGGAACTGGTCATTCATGACAATTTTGTTCCCAGCAAGTCTTTTACCCAGGCTTTTAACCATTATCTTATCTTTAAATGAAGCAAATTTAGCAACGATTGGTCGTTCATACCTCTGCCCTCTCTGTACGAAGCGGTCTACACATTCGAGTTGGATTTTGTCGATAGCTTGGCGTGGGATCTGAAGCGCTGTAAAGGAGGAACTCTCTAACTACACACTCAGGATCGTCTCCTTCTTTCTCTTGGATACCTGTAGGTACCAGATTCTCTCTCATGGATCTAGTCTGTATGTCCAGTAAGGCTTCTCTCAGAACGGTGTTCTCCTTTGTAAGTTAATAAACTTCGGTTTCAATCTTATTGACTGTCCCTTTTAGCCTGTTTGTTTCCTTCTCCAGTGTCGCAGCTTTTTCATCACTCATCTCGAGGCCTTAAACTCTTTTATATCCTTACTGACTAATTCAAGTATACCCAGTTTGTCATTTATTGATTTTAACAGATCGGTTTCGACCTTTGGTGAACATATTAAATCGTCTGTGTCTGTAGAAGAGTCACGTTTCCGTTTTGAAATCGGTTCCCCTGTCTAACTCTCCGTCATGTTTGGGGCGTTGCTTGTTTTCGTAATATTTTTTGATAAATGTCTCGTTTTAAGATTTGTTTTTGTGTTGTTATCCAGATTGAAGGTTATCCCCCACCAGATTGTGTAGTGCTAATATTTAGTCTAACTTGTCGATGTTGAATATTATGTTTTTATCTTGAGGTGCTCCACATAACTACGTTCAGTCCACCATTACCTTTTGTCATTGTGTATTACTGGGGTACGCATGTCGTCGGGGGTTCCACAAATAATTCACTTAAATTATTATATATTTTTTTTAAATAACATTTTCCATACATTTGAGTGAGGGTTTTTTCGCCTGAGTTTTCGCCTGAGTTGCCTCGTTTCACTGCCAAAAATAAAAGGAAACCATCTAGAATTAAATTCAACTATCTAGTGTTCAGCGAAATAACAACACAATGTCAAATAATTAACATCCACTCACATTCACCGTTACTCATCCAATCACATTCACCGTTACTCATCCAATCACATTCACCGTTACTCATCCAATCACATTCACCGTTACTCATCCAATCACATTCACCGTTACTCATCCAATCACATTCACCGTTACTCATCCAATCACATTCACCGTTACTCATCCAATCACATTCACCGTTACTCATCCAATCACATTCACGTTACTCATCCAATCACATTCACGTTACTCATCCAATCACATTCACGTTACTCATCCAATCACATGAACCGTTACTCATCCAATCACATGAACCGTTACTCATCCAATCACATTCACCGTTACTCATCCAATCACATTCACCGTTACTCATCCAATCACATTCACCGTTACTCATCCAATCACATTCACCGTTACTCATCCAATCACATTCACCGTTACTCATCCAATCACATTCACCGTTACTCATCCAATCACATTCACCGTTACTCATCCAATCACATTCACCGTTACTCATCCGATCACATGAACCGTTACTCATCCGATCACATTCACCGTTACTCATCCAATCACATTAACCGTTAACATCCAATCACACCGTTACTCATCCAATCACATGAACTGTTACTCATCCAATCACACAGAAACCGTTACTCATCCAATCACATGAACTACAGGACTCATCCAATCACATTCACCGTTACTCATCCAGTCACATTCACCGTTACTCATCCAATCACATTAACTATTTACTCATCCAATCACATTCACCGTTACTCATCCAATCACATTAACTGTTACTCATCCAATCACATGAACCGTTACTCATCCAATCACACCGTTACTCATCCAATCACACCGTTGTAGAGAAGTGGCTCATCCAATCACATGAACAGTTACTCATCCAATCACATGAACCGTTACTCATCCAATCACATTCACCGTTACTCATCCAATCACATTAACAGACAAGTTACTCATCCAATCACATTCACCAAGTTACTCATCCGTAGATTCACAGGCAAGTTACTCATCCAATCACAAGCCCCGTACTCATCCAATCACACAGAAAGCCCCATACTATTGTAGAGGATCCAATCACATACTATTGTAACCTAGTTTGTACTCATCCAATCACACGAACCCCATACTCATCCAATCACATTCACCCTGTTACTCATCCAGTCACATTCACCAACACTGTTACTCATCCAATCACATTAACCGTTACTCATCCAATCACATTCACAGCTCCTGTTACTGGATTACAGGCCTGCATCCAATCACATTAACTGTTACTCATCCAATCACATGAACCGTTACTCATCCAATCACACCCTGTTACTCATCCAATCACACCGTTACTCATCCAATCACATGAACCGTTACTCATCCAATCACATGAACTCCTGGTATACTCATCCAATCACATTCACCTGTTACTATCCAATCACATTAACTGTTACTCATCCAATCACATTCACCGTTACTCATCCAATCACATTAACTCCTGTTACTCATCCAATCACATGAACCTTTACTCTCTCACAGGAAACCTTCACTCTTGCGCAGACATTTAGAAATGAAACATGACATTTTGAAAAATAAGCTACAGGAGTTTTTGGAGCGAGAATAAAGAGGCCTTTAATAATAGTAGTAAGACATGTATAAAACAACAGATACCATTAATAAGAAGGGGCTAGAAGCATCTTATATGGTGAGCTACCGAGTGGCTAGGACAGGCAAGCCTCATACTATTGTAGAGGAGTGGCTAGGACAGACAAGCCTCATACTATTGTAGAGGAGTGGCTAGGACAGACAAGCCTCATACTATTGTAGAGGAGTGGCTAGGACAGGCAAGCCCCATACTATTGTAGAGGACTGGCTAGGACAGACAAGCCCCATACTATTGTAGAGGAGTGGCTAGGACAGGCAAGCCCCATACTATTGTAGAGGACTGGCTAGGACAGACAAGCCCCATACTATTGTAGAGGACTGGCTAGGACAGACAAGCCCCATACTATTGTAGAGGACTGGCTAGGACAGACAAGCCCCATACTATTGTAGGGGACTTCATTCTTCCTGCTGCAGTGGATATGGCTGGGACAATGCTGGGGGAAAAGGCCCACAAATCTATACAGACAACGCCTTCATCAAACAACACTGTTTCACGACGCATCAGTGACATGGCAGGAGATGTTTTAAACAATTACAGCAAACAAGCCAGTGAATTGGCCTGGCACAGCTCCTGGTACATGTCTGTTACAGCTGGATGAGTCCACAGACCTGGCACAGCTCCTGGTATATGTCTGTTACAGCTGGATGAGTCAACAGACCTAGCACAGCTCCTGGTACATGTCTGTTACAGCTGGATGAGTCAACAGGCCTGGCACAGCTCCTGGTACATGCTCCTGGTACATGTCTGTTACAGCTGGATGAGTCAACAGGCCTGGCACAGCTCCTGGTACATGTCTGTTACAGCTGGATGAGTCAACAGACCTGGCACAGCTCCTGGTACATGTCTGTTACAGCTGGATGAGTCAACAGGCCTGGCACAGCTCCTGGTACATGTCTGTTACAGCTGGATGAGTCAACAGACCTGGCACAGCTCCTGGTACATGTCTGTTACAGCTGGATGAGTCAACAGGCCTGGCACAGCTCCTGGTACATGTCTGTTACAGCTGGATGAGTCAACAGACCTGGCACAGCTCCTGGTATATGTCTGTTACAGCTGGATGAGTCAACAGACCTGGCACAGCTCCTGGTACATGTCTGTTACAGCTGGATGAGTCAACAGGCCTGGCACAGCTCCTGGTATATGTCTGTTACAGCTGGATGAGTCAACAGACGTGGCACAGCTCCTGGTACATGTCTGTTACAGCTGGATGAGTCAACAGATGTGGAACAGCTCCTGGTATATGTCTGTTACAGCTGGATGAGTCAACAGATGTGGAACAGCTCCTGGTATATGTCTGTTACAGCTGGATGAGTCAACAGCTCCTGGTACCTGGATGAGTCAACAGGCCTGGCACAGCTCCTGGTATATGTCTGTTACAGCTGGATGAGTCAACAGGCCTGGCACAGCTCCTGGTATATGTCTGTTACAGCTGGATGAGTCAACAGGCCTGGCACAGCTCCTGGTACATGTCTGTTACAGCTGGATGAGTCAACAGGCCTGGCACAGCTCCTGGTACATGTCTGTTACAGCTGGATGAGTCAACAGGCCTGGCACAGCTCCTGGTACATGTCTGTTACAGCTGGATGAGTCAACAGACCTGGCACAGCTCCTGGCACAGCTCCTGGTACATGTCTGTTATGTCTGTTACAGCTGGATGAGTCAACAGGCCTGGCACAGCTCCTGGTACATGTCTGTTACAGCTGGATGAGTCAACAGACCTGGCACAGCTCCTGGTACATGTCTGTTACAGCTGGATGAGTCAACAGGCCTGGCACAGCTCCTGGTACATGTCTGGCTGGACAGCTCCTGGTACATGTCTGTTACAGCTGGATGAGTCAACAGACCTGGCACAGCTCCTGGTACATGTCTGTTACAGCTGGATGAGTCAACAGGCCTGGCACAGCTCCTGGTACATGTCTGTTACAGCTGGATGAGTCAACAGACGTGGCGGGCCTGGCACAGCTCCTGGTACATGTCTGTTACAGCTGGATGAGTCAACAGACGTGGCACAGCTCCTGGTACATGTCTGTTACAGCTGGATGAGTCAACAGGCCTGGCACAGCTCCTGGTACATGTCTGTTACAGCTGGATGAGTCAACAGACGTGGCGGGCCTGGCACAGCTCCTGGTACATGTCTGTTACAGCTGGATGAGTCAACAGACGTGGCACAGCTCCTGGTACATGTCTGTTACAGCTGGATGAGTCAACAGGCCTGGCACAGCTCCTGGTACATGTCTGTTACAGCTGGATGAGTCAACAGACGTGGCGGGCCTGGCACAGCTCCTGGTACATGTCTGTTACAGCTGGATGAGTCAACAGACGTGGCACAGCTCCTGGTACATGTCACAGCTCCTGGTACATGTCTGTTACAGCTGGATGAGTCAACAGACGTGGCGGGCCTGGCACAGCTCCTGGTACATGTCTGTTACAGCTGGATGAGTCAACAGACAGTGGCACAGCTCCTGGTACATGTCTGTTACAGCTGGATGAGTCAACAGACGTGGCGGGCCTGGCACAGCTCCTGGTACATGTCTGTTACAGCTGGATGAGTCAACAGACGTGGCACAGCTCCTGGTACATGTCTGTTACAGCTGGATGAGTCAACAGACGTGGCGGGCCTGGCACAGCTCCTGGTACATGTCTGTTACAGCTGGATGAGTCAACAGACCTGGCACAGCTCCTGGTACATGTCTGTTACAGCTGGATGAGTCAACAGACCTGGCACAGCTCCTGGTACATGTCTGTTACAGCTGGATGAGTCAACAGACCTGGCACAGCTCCTGGTATATGTCTGTTACAGCTGGATGAGTCAGACCTGGCACAGCTCCTGGTACATGTCTGTTACAGCTGGATGAGTCAACAGGCCTGGCACAGCTCCTGGTACATGTCTGTTACAGCTGGATGAGTCAACAGACGGATGAGTCAACAGACCTGGCACAGCTCCTGGCGGGCCTGGCACAGCTCCTGGTACATGTCTGTTACAGCTGGATGAGTCAACAGGCCTGGCACAGCTCCTGGTACATGTCTGTTACAGCTGGATGAGTCAACAGACCTGGCACAGCTCCTGGTACATGTCTGTTACAGCTGGATGAGTCAACAGACGTGGCACAGCTCCTGGTACATGTCTGTTACAGCTGGATGAGTCAACAGACGTGGCGCTCCTGGCCTGGCACAGCTCCTGGTACATGTCTGTTACAGCTGGATGAGTCAACAGGCCTGGCACAGCTCCTGGTATATGTCTGTTACAGCTGGATGAGTCAACAGGCCTGGCACAGCTCCTGGTACATGTCTGTTACAGCTGGATGAGTCAACAGACGTGGCACAGCTCCTGGTACATGTCTGTTACAGCTGGATGAGTCAACAGACGTGGCACAGCTCCTGGTACATGTCTGTTACAGCTGGATGAGTCAACAGACGTGGCACAGCTCCTGGTACATGTCTGTTACAGCTGGATGAGTCAACAGACGTGGCACAGCTCCTGGTACATGTCTGTTACAGCTGGATGAGTCAACAGACGTGGCACAGCTCCTGGTACATGTCTGTTACAGCTGGATGAGTCAACAGACGTGGCACAGCTCCTGGTACATGTCTGTTACAGCTGGATGAGTCAACAGGCCTGGCACAGCTCCTGGTACATGTCTGTTACAGCTGGATGAGTCAACAGACCTGGCACAGCTCCTGGTACATGTCTGTTACAGCTGGATGAGTCAACAGACGTGGCGCTCCTGGTCTGTTACAGCTGGCACAGCTCCTGGTACATGTCTGTTACAGCTGGATGAGTCAACAGACCTGGCACAGCTCCTGGTACATGTCTGTTACAGCTGGATGAGTCAACAGACGTCCTGGCGGGCCTGGCACAGCTCCTGGTACATGTCTGTTACAGCTGGATGAGTCAACAGACGTGGCGGGCCTGGCACAGCTCCTGGTACATGTCTGTTACAGCTGGATGAGTCAACAGGCCTGGCACAGCTCCTGGTACATGTCTGTTACAGCTGGATGAGTCAACAGGCCTGGCACAGCTCCTGGTACATGTCTGTTACAGCTGGATGAGTCAACAGACGTGGTGGGCCTGGCACAGCTCCTGGTACATGTCTGTTACAGCTGGATGAGTCAACAGACGTGGCGGGCCTGGCACAGCTCCTGGTACATGTCTGTTACAGCTGGATGAGTCCACAGAGCGTGGCGGGCCTGGCACAGCTCCTGGTACATGTCTGTTACAGCTGGATGAGTCAACAGACGTGGCGGGCCTGGCACAGCTCCTGGTACATGTCTGTTACAGCTGGATGAGTCAACAGACCTGGCACAGCTCCTGGCAGGCCTGGCACAGCTCCTGGTACATGTCTGTTACAGCTGGATGAGTCAACAGACGTGGCGGGCCTGGCACAGCTCCTGGTACATGTCTGTTAAAGCTGGATGAGTCAACAGACGTGGCGGGCCTGGCACAGCTCCTGGTACATGTCTGTTACAGCTGGATGAGTCAACAGGCCTGGCACAGCTCCTGGTACATGTCTGTTACAGCTGAATGAGTCAACAGACGTGGCGGGCCTGGCACAGCTCCTGGTATATGTCTGTTAAAGCTGGATGAGTCAACAGACGTGGCGGGCCTGGCACAGCTCCTGGTATATGTCTGTTAAAGCTGGATGAGTCAACAGGCCTGGCACAGCTCCTGGTACATGTCTGTTACAGCTGGATGAGTCAACAGACGTGGCGGGCCTGGCACAGCTCCTGGTATATGTCTGTTAAAGCTGGATGAGTCAACAGACGTGGCGGGCCTGGCACAGCTCCTGGTATATGTCTGTTACGTTTATGGGAGAGTCAATTAAGGAAAACATACTCTTCTGCAAACCAGGACAACAGGATAACAGGAGAGGATATTTTTAATGTACTGGACAGCTTTGTGACATCAAATGGACTTTGGTGGTCAAGATGTGTTGGTATCTGTACTGATGTTGTAAAAGCCATGACAGGGAGACATAGTGGAGTGGTAACGCGCGTGCAAGCAGTTTCTCCCGACGCCACTTGGGTACACTGCAGCATCCACCGAGAGGCTCTTGGGTACAATGCAGCATCCACCGAGAGGCTCTTGGGTACACTGCAGCATCCACCGAGAGGCTCTTATCTGTACAGTTTACAGTATTCCTCTCCTCTACCAAACCTATGGGTATCTATACAGTTTACAGTATTCCTCTACTAAACCTATGGGTATCTATACAGTTTACAGTATTCCTCTCCTCTACTAAACCTATGGGTATCTATACAGTTTACAGTATTCCTCTACTAAACCTATGGGTATCTTTACAGTATTCCTCTCCTCTACCAAACCTATGGGTATCTATACAGTTTACAGTATTCCTCTACTAAACCTATGGGTATCTATACAGTTTACAGTATTCCTCTCCTCTACTAAACCTATGGGTATCTATACAGTTTACAGTATTCCTCTCCTCTACTAAACCTATGGGTATCTATACAGTTTACAGTATTCCTCTACTAAACCTCTGGGTATCTATACAGTTTACAGTATTCCTCTAATAAACCTATGGGTATCTGTACAGTTTACAGTATTTCCGGTATTCCCAGACTGACAGGAATATGGGAAAGATGTCCATACCTTGGATTGTAAGATTGTTATGCTGGTTACCATTCAGTTCAGGTCCATCTTCTGGTACCTCAATATCTGTGGTCAGCATCCACCGAGAGGCTCTTGCTGCCAAAGGAATGCCTGACAGGTTGAAAGACGTTTTGGACACTACAGTGAAAATGGTTAACTTTGTTAAAGCAAGGCCCCTGAACTCTTGTGTATTTCCTACACTATGTCATGATATGGGCAGCGACCATGTAACACTTTTACAGCATACAGAGGTGTGCTGGTTGTCAAGGGGCAAAGTATTGACACGTTTTTTTGAATTGAGAGATGAGCTTAACATTTCTTTACTGACCATAATTTTCACTTGTCTGACCGCTTGCATGATGACGAGTTTCTCACACGACTGGCCTGATGCTGGGTGATGCTTTTTCTCGCCTGAATGATCTGAATCTAGGATTACAGGGCGTCTCTACAACTATATTCAACTTGCGGGACAAAATTCAGGCTGTAATTAAGAAGTTGGAGTTCTTCTCTGTCTGCATTAACAAGGACAACACACAGGTCTTTCCATCATTGTATGATTTATTGTGTGCAAATGAACTCAAGTTTTAAGGACAATGTCAAATGTGATACAGGGAAGCACCTGAGTGAGTTGGGTGAGCAATTACACAGGTACTTTCCCAAAATGGACGACACAAACAACTGGATTCGTTATCCCTTTCATGCCCTGCCTCCAGTCCACTTACCGATCTGAACAAGAGAGCCTCATCGAAATTGCAACAAGCGGTTCTGTGAAAATTGAATTTAATCAGAAAGCACTGACAGATTTCTGGATAGGGCTGCGCTCAGAGTATCCTGCCTTGGCAAATCGCACTGTTAAGACACTGATTCCCTTTGCAACCACGTACCTATGTGTGAGTGGATTCTCAGCCCTCACTCAGCCCTCACTAGCATGAAAACTAAATACAGGCACAGAAAAAGTGTGTGGGAAATGATTTAAGACTGAGACTCTCTCCAGTACAACCCAACATTGCAGAGTTATGTGCATCATTTTAAACACACCCTTCTCATAAACCTGTGGTGAGTTATTCACAACTTTTGATGAACAAATAAAGTTTTCTATGTAAGATGGTTAAATAAAGAGCAAAATTATTGATTATTATTATATTATTATTTATGCCCTGATCATATAATAGCTCTTTGTCACTTCCCATGAGCCGGGTTGTGACAAAAACTGACACTGATTCTTCTGTTTAATAAATGTATCGTATAGTGTGTGTGTGTGGCAGGCTTACAATGCTTCAAACAAAATTTGAGAGTGCGCTGACCCTGGTGCTAGATGGGGTACAGCTGGAGGTTGAATGTTTGAAGGGGTACAGGACTATAACAAGTTTGGGAACCACTGGTGTATTACACCATTATCGTTGTATATTACACCCTTACTGTTGTGTGTCGCAACATTATCGTTGTTGTATCACAGCATTATCATTGTGTATTACAGAATTCATGTTGTGTGTTCCCCATTCGTATGTATTACACCATTATCGTTGTGTTTTACACCATTATCGTTGTTTATTACACCATTATCGCTGTGTACTACACCATTATCACTGTTTAGGGTCCCATTATCATTGTGTTTTACACCATTATCACTGTGTACTACACCATTGTCGTTGTGTATTGCGCCATTATTGCTGTGTATTACACCATTATCGCTGTGTGTTACACCATTATCGTTGTGTATTATACCATTATCGCTGTGTATTACACCATTATCGCTGTGTGTTACACCATTATCACTGTGTACTACACCATTATCGTTGTATTGCACCATTATCGTTGTGTATTACACCATTATCGTTGTGTATTACACCATTATCATTGTGTATTACACCATTATTGTTGTGTATTGCAGCTTCTCTGTCCCGCCTTCTTCCTTCCTCTCTCCCTCCAATAGCAACAGTGCCTGGTCATAACTTTCCTCAATATGAACTCTCTCTCTCTTCTCCCTCCCTTCCTCGTCTGTCTGTCTCTGTCTCTCCTCTGTCTGTCTGTCTGTCCTCTGTTTCTGTCTGTCTGTCCTCTGTTTCTGTCTGTCCTCTGTTTCTGTCTGTCTGTCTGTCCTCTGTTTCTGTCTGTCTGTCTGTCCTCTGTTTCTGTCTGTCTGTCTTCTGTTTCTGTCTGTCTGTCTTCTGTTTCTGTCTGTCTGTCTGTCCTCTGTTTCTGTCTGTCTGTCCTCTGTTTCTGTCTGTCTGTCTTCTGTTTCTGTCTGTCTGTCTTCTGTTTCTGTCTGTCTGTCTTCTGTTTCTGTCTGTCTGTCTTCCTCTGTTTCTGTCTGTCTGTCTGTCCTCTGTTTCTGTCTGTCTGTCTGTCTGTCTGTCTGTCCTCTGTTTCTGTCTGTCTGTCTGTCCTCTGTTTCTGTCTGTCTGTCCTTTGTTTTTGTCTGTCTGTCTGTCCTAATAGCAGCGTCCCCTGCAGCAGTCCCTGGCTGCCTCTCTGTGTCGTGAGTCTTACTGGAAGTGCCTCCTCCTCACTGTCCTCATGTACGGGTGTTTCACCTCACTGGGCTGGTGTGTCGTCTGCCGTGTCCCAGCTCTGGGCTCCGGGGAGTATGTTGTTGTCTCGGCTCCGTCCGCCACCACCTTCCCTGACTTACCTCAGCTGCACCTCCAGCTCGACAGGTTAGTTAGTGTGTGTGTCACGTTGGCCTTAAACCTCTCCCACTACCCTAAAAAGACTTTTATACAGCTGAAGATACTTTACCTTGTGGGTTTTCTATGTTAATCTATTCTTCTCGTTTGTTTGATAGCTTTTATTGTTCTTTCTACTGCTGTCAGAAAATGTTGATGGCATTTTACATACACTTTAAATAAAGTTAAATGCACTTTAAATAATGTTAAATGCACTTTAAATTAACTTTAAATAAAGTTAAATGCACTTTAAATAATGTTAAATGAAGTTTAAATAAAGTTAAATGCACAGTGTGATTGTGTTTATCTCCAGCCAGCCCGTGTTCCAGTGGCTATCTGTACATCCCTAACACAAGTGTTTAAATAAAGTTTGACTATGTTTGTATGAACATGACCTTTCTCTCTCTTCTCTTCCTTTCTCCGCCCTCCCCCCTCCTCTCTCTCTCTCCCTCCCCTCCTCTCTCTCTCTCCCTCCCTCCCCCTCCTCTCTCTCTCTCTCCCTCCTTTCCCTCCCCCCCCTCACCCCCTCCTCTCTCTTTCTCCCTCCCTCCCTCCTCCTCTTTCTCCCTCCCCCTCATCTCTCTTTCTCCCTCCCCCTCATCTCTCTTTCTCCCTCCCCCTTCTCTCTCTCTTTCTCCCTCCCCTCATCTCTCTTTCTCCCTCCCCCTTCTCTCTCTCTTTCTCCCTCCCCCTCATCTCTCTTTCTCCCTCCCCTTCTCTCTCTCTTTCTCCCTCCCCCTCATCTCTCTCTCTCTCCCCCCCTCCTCTCCCTCTCCCTCCCCCCTCTTCTCTCTCTCCCTCCCCCTCCTCTCTCTCTCTCCCCCCTCCTCTCTCTCCCTTCCCCTCCCCTCATCTCTCTCTCCCTCCTCTCTCTCTCTCTCCCCTCCTCTCTCTCTCTCCCTCCCCCTCCTCTCTCTCTCTCTCTCCCCCCCCTCCTCTCTCTCTCTCCCTCCCCCTCCCTCTCTCTCCCTCCCCCTCCTCTCTCTCTCTCTCTCCCTCCCCCTCCTCTCACTCTCTCTCTCTCCCTCCCCCTCCTCTCTCTCTCTCTCCTCCCTCCCCCCCTCCTCTCACTCTCTCTCCCTCCTCTCTCTCTCTCTCCCTCTCTCCCTCTCTCTCTCTCTCTCCCCCCCTCCTCTCTCTCTCCCTCCCCTCCTCTTCTCTCTCCCTCCCCCTCTTCTCTCTCTCCCTCCCCCTCTTCTCTCTCTCCTCTCCCCCTCTTCTCTCTCTCTCTCCCCCTCTTCTCTCTCTCTCTCCCCCCTCTTCTCTCTCTCTCTCCCCCTCTTCTCTCTCTCCCCCTCTTCTCTCTCTCTCCCCCTCTTCTCTCTCTCTCTCCCTCCCCTCTTCTCTCTCTCTCTCTCTCTCCCTCCCTCCCCCTCCTCTCTCTATCTCTCCCTCCCCCCTCCTCTAACAGCCCATGTTCCAGTGGGTATGTGTATATCCCTCTAGCCTTCCTAGCTATGCTGTACGTGGTGTATCTGGTGGAATGCTGGCACTGTTACTCCAAGACCGCCATTTTGGCTCACGCAGAGACGGCAGAGGTATGCTACTGACTTTTGTTTTGGTTGGGACTCTTATTGTGAGTCCTTCTATGTCGTTATCCTCCTATCTGACGTTATCCTCCTGTCGTTATCCTTCCATCTGTCGTTATCCTCCTGTCTGTCGTTATCCTCCTGTCTGTCGTTATCCTCCTGTCTGTCGTTATCCTCCTATCTGTCGTTATCCTCCTATCTGTCGTTATCCTCCTATCTGTCGTTATCCTCCTATCTGTCGTTATCCTCCTATCTGTCGTTATCCTCCTCTCTGTCGTTATCCTTCCGTCTGTCGTTATCCTCCCGTCTGTCGTTATCCTCCCGTCTGTCGTTATCCTCCCGTCTGTCGTTATCCTCCCGTCTGTCGTTATCCTCCCGTCTGACGTTATCCCGTCTGACGTTATCCCGTCTGACGTTATCCCGTCTGACGTTATCCCGTCTGACGTCATCCCGTCTGACGTTATCCCATCTGACGTTATCCCGTCTGACGTTATCCTATCTGACGTTATCCTATCCAACGTTATTTTGGGGGGAATTTAATTGATTTTGGTGAAGAGAACAATGGATGTTTAAATGAGTGAGTTGGGTAGACTTTGATATATAGTGTGTGTGTGTGTGTGTGTGTGTGTGTGTGTGTTTCTCCAGGTGTATGAGCGTGTCACAAGGCTCCAGCAGGCCACTCCCTGTATCTGGTGGAAGGCCATCAGTTACCACTACGTCAGACGGACCAGACAGGTGACCAGGTATCGCAACGGAGACGCTTATACCACTACACAGGTGAGCATGAAGAAAGAAGGAGAGGAACACCTGGAGGCTTGAGGTAGGGCCCTAAAAGTCCAGGGCAAAATGCTCTGACGATATTGCCCCTTTATTCAGTTGCGATTTCAGCTTCAAATGTTTAAATTGCACTATGCAGAAATCAATCATTTCCTGGTTGCTAAAACTCTCAATAGTTCAGCCTAATTTCAGTTTATGTGACAAAACAAGCTAGTACAGTGTAGAGAATCATTGCACCATTTAAACCACTGTGAAATATATTTTCCAGAGCCTCTGAGAGGTGCAGTGGTCTAAGGCACTGCATCACAGTGCTAGCTGTGACACTTGAAAACCTGGTTAGAGTCCAGGCTCTGTCATTGCTGGCTGCGACCGGGAGACCCATGGGGCGGCGTGCAATTGGCCCAGTGTCGTCTGGGTTAGTGGAGGGGTTTGGCCGGCAGGGATGTTCCTGTCCCATCGCGCACTAGCGACTCCTGTGGCGGGCCGGGCGCACTGCACGCTGACCAGGTCGCCAGGTGTACGGTGTTTCCTCCGACACATTGGTGCGGCTGGCTTCCGGGTTAAGCGAGCGTTGTGTCAAGAAGCAGTACGGCTTGGCTTGGTTGGGTCGTGTTTCGGAAGACGCCTCTCCCAAGTCCGTACTGGAGTTGCAGCAATGAGACAAGACTGTAACTAC
>NC_056438.1:7896383-7956383 GCF_018296145.1 Oncorhynchus tshawytscha | reverse complement strand
ACCATACACACACACCATACACACACCACACACACCATACACACACCACACACACACACACACACCATACACACACACACACACCATACACACACACCACACACACACACCATACACACACACCACACACCATACACACACCATACACACACCACACACACACACCATACACACTATACACACACCATACACACACACCACACACACACCATCCACACACACACACACACACACTACACACACCACACACACACACACCATACACACACACCACACACACACCATACACACACCATATACACACCATACACACACCACACACACACCATACACACCATATACACACCATACACACACCACACACACACCACACACCATACACACACACACACACACACACCACACACACCACACACACACCATACACACACCACACACACATACACACACCATACACACACCATACACACACCATACACACACCACACACACACACACACACACACACATACACACACACACACACACACCATACACACACACACACACCATACACACACCACACACACCATACACACACCACACACACACCATACACACACCACACACACCATACACACACCACACACACCACACACACCATACACACACCACACACACACCACACACACACACACACACACACACACACCACACACACCACACACACACCATACACACACACCATACACACACCACACACACACCATACACACACCACACACACCATACACACACACACACCACACACACACCATACACACACCACACACACCATACACACACACCACACACACACACCACACACACCACACACACACCATACACACACACCACACACACACCATACACACACACCACACACACACCATACACACACACATTTGGAATTCTAGATGTTCAGTTAAAAAAAAGTATTGTTGAAAATTCTAAAAAAAAAAAATTTTGTGAAGATCTCACCACCTAGCCTGCTTTGAGCTACTGTATAAACGCTATATAAATCGAATCAGTGAATTAATCAATCAATGAATCAATTGTTCCTCTGTTTCAGTTTTGCCAGCGCCCGTGCGGAGGCTGCATACCTCACCCAGCGAGCACGCTTCTTCGGAGACAACGAGGGTCTGGACGATTACATGGAAGCACGAGAGGGGATGCATCTAAAGAACGTGGATTTCAAGGAGCATATTCTGGCGTTCCCAGACCCGACCCGGCAACCGTGGTATTCCCGACACCGGGTCTTCTGGCTAGCCTCAGCGTTCCTCTTCTCCTGGCCCATCCGGGTCGTGTCGGAGTACTGCACGGCCCACGTACACTACCACGTGGAGAAACTGTTCGGAGAGGAGACGCTCCGTGAGGACGGAGTGACGGTGAACGGAGGAACGACGGGAGGAGAGAGGAGCGCCAACGGAGGGTCGAGCTACAGAGCGATATCGCGGGTGAACACGGTGGACATGACAGAGCTGGAGTGGCATATTCGCTGTAATCAACAAATGGTTCCTTCGTATTCCGAAGCTCTTCTCATGGACTTGGAGAGAGAGAGTAATGGAGGAGTCAGTGGAACAGGAGGAACTAGCACCACTTCCTCCACACCTGGAGCGCCGGGCTCCATCCAGGGGGGCTTTCCAGCCAGCATGACCCGCCCAGTGGCCTTCTCCACGGCTTACCTCCTCCAGAGCTGCCCCCGGTGTCGGAGTACCACGTCAAGCTCCAGCCTGCCATCCAGGCTAAGGGCCCCGACGGGGAATCAAGCCCTGCTGAACGGCACGGTGGTTGGGATGAGGGCGAATGGCGTAGGGGGTGGGGTCCGGGTGGGGGAGGGGGCAGGTTAGTGTTGAGTCGTAGTGGGTTTTCTCTGGGGACACGGCCGAGACCAGCAAGTCTATTTCACTCTCGTAGTGTGGGGGAGGACTGGGAGGAGGACGGGGGAAGACGGAGGAGGAGGGGGAGGGTTTCTGGGGTTAGGGTCCCGGCAGGGTCAGGATGATGAGGAAAGTAGAGGAGTGTTGGAAGGAGAGAGAGAGGAGGAGGAGGAGGGAGAGAGGGATGAGGAAGAAGAGCAGGAGGACGGAGGAGAGGTGGATGAGGGGGTGAGGGATAGGCCTCCGTCTTACCATGATGCATTTTTCTTCCCGGTGTTGATCGTACACGGAGAGGAGAGCTGCCACGGTGGAGATGACGTGATGGACACAATAGTAGACTGACAGAAAAGAATGGTTCCCATAGTCTGAGAGACAGTGGAAAGGAGGGGATATTGTAGTACAGGACAAGAAAGAGATGTAAATCAACTGAGAGAAAGGGAAGATATTGGTATGAGAGAGAGGGGGGGGTGGAGAGAGAGGGATGTAGGAAGAGGGGGAGAGGGAGGGAGAAACAAAGGGCTGGAGAGAGGCTTGGAGTGAGAGAGAGAGAGAAGAAAGGCAGAGAGACAGAGAGACAGAGAGAGGGGGTGGAGAGAGGCTGGAGTGAGAGAGAGAAAGACAGAGAGAAAGACCTGAGAGAGCGAGACCGAGGGGGGGGTGGAGAAAGGCTTGGAGTGAGAGAGAGAGACAGAGAGACAGAGAGAGGGGGGGTGGAGAGAGGCTTGGAGTGAGAGAGTATTCTTAAGCGGAAGGCCGTTGACTGCACATTGGAATGTTTGTTTTCCAGATATCTATGCCGTAGGATACCGTAGGATACCGTAGGATACCGTAGGATACCGTAGGATGCCGTAGGATACCGTAGGATGCCGTAGGATACCGTAGGATGCCGTAGGATACCGTAGGATACCGTAGGATGCTGTAGGATACTGTAGGATACCGTAGGATGCTGTAGAATGATGTAGGATGCTGTAGGATGCTGTAGAATACCGTAGGATGCTGTAGGATATCGTGGGAGGCTGTAGGATACTGTAGGATGCTGTAGGATACTGTAGGATGCTGTAGGATACTGTAGAATGCTGTAGGATACCGTAGGATGCTGTAGGATACGGTAGCATACCGTAGCATACCGTAGGATACCGTTGGATGCTGTAGGATGCTGTAGGATACTGTAGGATGCTGTAGGATACTGTAGGATGCCGTAGGATACCGTAAGATACCATAGGATACCGTAGGATGCCGTGGGATGCTGTAGGATACTGTAGGATGCTGTAGGATGCTCTAGGATGCTGTAGGATGCTGTAGGATGCTGTAGGATGCTGTAGGATGCTGTAGTATACTGTAGGATACTGTGGGAGGCTCTATAGAAGGATGGATGCACCCTATTCCCTAGTTAGTGCTCTTCTCTCTGGGAGACCTATACTGCACATAGATCTCTCGTTGCTGATGGCGACATCCCAGTTCCCCCGAAAAACACATTTAAACAGACCTCTGGTTGACCTATTTCCAATAAACCTTTCCCGTCACTGAAGGCAAATCTAGAATCCGGGATGCCTAACCAGTCGTTTTGGGCTATACAGTGTGTGAGCTATGGTCAAAATAAACAATTGACATGTAATCATTTCCAACGCTACACTGAACAAAAATATAAACGCAACATGGAAAGTGTTGGTCCCATGTTTCATGAGCTGAAATAAAAGATCCCAGAAACGTTCCATACGTATAAAAAGCTGATTTCTCTCAAATGTTGTGCACAAATTTGTTTACATTCCTGTTAGTGAGCATTTCTCCTTTGCCAAGATAATCCATCCACCTGACAGGTGTGGCATATCAAGAAGCTGATTAAACAGCATAATCATTACACAGGTGGACCTTGTGCTGGGGACAATAAAAGGCCACTCTAAAATGTGCTGTTTTGTCACACAAGACAATGCCACGTCTCAAGTTTTGAGGGAGCCATCAATTGGCATGCTGACTGCAGGAATGTCCACCAGAGCTTTTGCCAAGGAATTTAATGTTGCTTTTTCTACCATAAGCCGCCTCCAACAACATTTTAGAGAATTTGGCAGTACTTTCAACCGGCCTCACAACCGTAGACCACGTGTAACCATGCCAACCCAGGACCTCCACATCCGACTTCTTCACCTGCGGGTTGCCTCCAAGACAACTGATGAAACTGTGGGTTTGCACAACCAAAGATTTTCTGCACAAACTCTCAGGGAAGCTCATCTGCTCGTCTTCCTCACCAGGGTCTTGACCTGACTGCAGTTCGGCGTCGTCACCGACTTCAGAGGGCAAATGCTCACCTGGCCACTGGCACGCTGGAGAAGTGTGCTCTTCACGGATGAATCCCAGTCTCAACTGTACCAGACAGATGGTACACAGCATGTATGGCGTCGTGTGGGCGAGCGGTTTGCTGATGTCAACATTGTGAACAGAGTGCAACATGGTGGCGGTGGGTTTATGGTATGGGCAGGCATATGCTGCGGACAACGAACACAGTTGGATTTTATCTTTGGCAATTTGAATGCACAGAGATACAGTGATGAGATCCTGAGGCCCCATTGTCGTTGCCATTCATCCACCGCCATCACCTCATGTTTCAGCATGATAATGCACGGCCCCATGTCACAAGGATCTGTACACGATTCCTGGAAGCTGAAAATGTCCCAGTTCTTCCATGGTCTGCATACTCACCAGACATGTCACCCGTTGAGCATGTTTGGGATGCTCTGGATCGACAAGTACGACAGCGTGTTCCAGTTCCCGCCAATATCCAGCAACTTCACAGCCATTGAAGAGGAGTGGGACAACATTCCACAGTCCACAATCAACAGCCTGATCAACTCTATGTGAAGGAGATGTGTCGCGCTGCATGAGGTACATGGTGGTCACACCAGATACTGACTGGTTTTCTGATCCACGCCTCTACCTTTTATTAAAGGATATCTGTGACCAACAGATGTATATGTCTATTCCCAGTCTTGTGAAATCCACAGATTAGGGCCTGATGAATTTGATTCAATTGACTGGTTTCCTCATATGAACTGTAACTCAGTCAAATCGTTGGAAGCGTTGTATGGTGCGTTCATATTGTTGTTCAGTATAGATTACCGCCTGATCCCAGATGGCAGCACACCACTTTTTAGGGAGATATGGTGTGAATTCGGGTCAACTCAGGAAAAGTTGGAAATAAATGTTTCTTTTCACACATTATTTAGGTCAACTAGAGGGCTGGTAAATATATTTTTCGGCGTACGCGAGATCAGTGTGTAAAGTTACAGGTCTCCCGGAGCGAAGAGGCTAGCCACTGTAAAGGGAACAGGGTGCCTTTTGGGACAAAACCTAGAAGAACGGTTGCGTAGGAAGAGGAGAGATGGACAGTTTAGGATCTGCTCTCTTAAGTCAGAGGAGTGGAGGGCAAGAAAGACAGGATGCTGGAGACACAACAGAGAATCTGCTTTTTAATTTGTCTTCCATGGAACAAAGGGAGAAGGAGAGTTCCATTCCCCTTCAACTGAAGGACAGAAGTAGACGGAACATTCTATTCCCCTTCAACTGAAAGAGGAGTAGAGGGATTATTCTATTCTCCTTCAACTGAAAGAGGAGTAGAGGGATTATTCTATTCTCCTTCAACTGAAAGAGGAGTAGAGGGAACATTCTATTATCCTTCAACTGAAAGAGGAGTAGAGGGAACATTCTATTCTCCTTCAACTGAAAGAGGAGTAGAGGGAACATTCTATTCTCCTTCAACTGAAGGACAGAAGTTGAGGGAACTTCAACTGAAAGAGGGAACATTCTATTCTCCTTCAACTGAAAGAGGAGTAGAGGGAACATTCTATTCTCCTTCAACTGAAAGAGGAGTAGAGGGAACATTCTATTCTCCTTCAACTGAAAGAGGAGTAGAGGGATTATTCTATTCTCCTTCAACTGAAAGAGGAGTAGAGGGAACATTCTATTCTCCTTCAACTGAAAGAGGAGTAGAGGGAACATTCTATTCTCCTTCAACTGAAAGAGGAGTAGAGGGAACATTCTATTCTCCTTCAACTGAAGGACAGAAGTTGAGGGAACTTCAACTGAAAGCGGAGTAGAGGGAACATTCTATTCTCCTTCAACTGAAAGAGGAGTAGAGGGAACATTCTATTCTCCTTCAACTGAAAGAGGAGTAGAGGGAACATTCTATTCTCCTTCAACTGAAAGAGGAGTAGAGGGAACATTCTATTCTCCTTCAACTGAAAGAGGAGTAGAGGGAACATTCTATTCTCCTTCAACTGAAAGAGGAGTAGAGGGAACATTCTATTCTCCTTCAACTGAAGGACAGAAGTTGAGGGAACTTCAACTGAAAGCGGAGTAGAGGGAACATTCTATTCTCCTTCAACTGAAAGAGGAGTAGAGGGAACATTCTATTCTCCTTCAACTGAAAGAGGAAGTAGAGGGAACGAGTTCTATTCTCCTTCAACTGAAAGAGGAGTAGAGGGAACATTCTATTCTCCTTCAACTGAAAGAGGAGTAGAGGGAACATTCTATTCTCCTTCAACTGAAGGAGGGAACATTCTATTCTCCTTCAACTGAAAGAGTAGAGGGAACATTCTATTCTCCTTCAACTGAAAGAGGAGTAGAGGGAACATTCTATTCTCCTTCAACTGAAAGAGGAGTAGAGGGAACATTCTATTCTCCTTCAACTGAAAGGGAGTAGAGGGAACATTCTATTCTCCTTCAACTGAAAGAGGAGTAGAGGGAACATTCTATTATCCTTCAACTGAAGGACAGAAGTAGAGGGAACATTCTATTCTCCTTCAACTGAAAGGACTATTATCCTTCAACTGAAGGACAGAAGTAGAGGGAACATTCTATTCTCCTTCAACTGAAGGACAGAAGTAGAGGGAACGTTCTATTCTCCTTCAACTGAAGGACAGAAGTAGAGGGAACGTTCTATTCTCCTTCAACTGAAAGAGGAGTAGAGGGATTATTCTATTCACCTTCAACTGAAAGAGAGGAGTAGAGGGAACATTCTATTCTCCTTCAACTGAAAGAGAGGAGTAGAGGGAACATTCTATTCTCCTTCAACTGAAAGAGGAGTAGAGGGAACATTCTATTCTCCTTCAACTGAAAGAGGAGTAGAGGGAACATTCTATTCTCCTTCAACTGAAAGAGGAGTAGAGGGAACATTCTATTATCCTTCAACTGAAGGACAGAGTAGAGGGAACATTCTATTCTCCTTCAACTGAAAGAGGAGTAGAAGGACAGAAGTAGAGGGAACGTTCTATTCTCCTTCAACTGAAAGAGGAGTAGAAGTTATTCTATTCACCTTCAACTGAGGGAACATTCTATTCTCCTTCAACTGAAAGAGGAGTTCTATTCTCCTTCAACTGAAAGAGGTAGAGGGAACATTCTATTCTCCTTCAACTGAAAGAGGAGTAGAGGGAGAACTGAAAGAGGAGTAGAGGGAACATTCTATTCTCCTTCAACTGAAAGAGGAGGGAACTAGAGGGAACATTCTATTCTCCTTCAACTGAAAGAGGAGTAGAGGGAACATTCTATTCTCCTTCAACTGAAAGAGGAGTAGAGGGAACATTCTATTCTCCTTCAACTGAAAGAGGAGTAGAGGGAACATTCTATTCTCCTTCAACTGAAAGAGGAGTAGAGGGAACATTCTATTCTCCTTCAACTGAAGGACAGAAGTAGAGGGAACATTCTATTCACCTTCAACTGAAAGAGGAGTAGAGGGATTATTCTATTCTCCTTCAACTGAAAGAGGAGTAGAGGGAACATTCTATTATCCTTCAACTGAAAGAGGAGTAGAGGGAACATTCTATTCTCCTTCAACTGAAAGAGGAGTAGAGGGAACATTCTATTATCCTTCAACTGAAGGACAGAAGTAGAGGGAACATTCTATTCTCCTTCAACTGAAGGACAGAAGTAGAGGGAACGTTCTATTCTCCTTCAACTGAAGGACAGAAGTAGAGGGAACGTTCTATTCTCCTTCAACTGAAAGAGGAGTAGAGGGATTATTCTATTCACCTTCAACTGAAAGAGAGGAGGGAACATTCTAGAAAGGAACATTCTATTCTCCTTCAACTGAAAGAGAGGAGTAGCGGGAACATTCTATTCTCCTTCAACTGAAAGAGGAGTAGAGGGATCATTCTATTCTCCTTCAACTGAAAGAGGAGTAGAGGGAACATTCTATTCTCCAACTGAAAGAGGAGTAGAGGGAACATTCTATTTTCCTTCAACTGAAAGAGGAGTAGAGGGATTATTCTATTCTCCTTCAACTGAAGGACAGAAGTTGAGGGAACTTCAACTGAAAGAGGAGTAGAGGGAACATTCTATTCTCCTTCAACTGAAAGAGGAGTAGAGGGAACATTCTATTCTCCAACTGAAAGAGGAGTAGAGGGAACATTCTATTCTCCTTCAACTGAAAGAGGAGTAGAGGGAACATTCTATTCTCCTTCAACTGAAAGAGGAGTAGAGGGAACATTCTATTCTCCTTCAACTGAAAGAGGAGTAGAGGGAACATTCTATTCTCCTTCAACTGAAAGAGAGGAGTAGAGGGAACATTCTATTCTCCTTCAACTGAAAGAGGAGTAGAGGGAACATTCTATTCTCCTTCAATTGAAAGAGAGGAGTAGAGGGAACATTCTATTCTCCTTCAACTGAAAGAGGAGTAGAGGGAACATTCTATTCTCCTTCAACTGAAAGAGGAGTAGAGGGAACATTCTATTCTCCTTCAACTGAAAGAGGAGTAGAGGGAACATTCTATTATTGTAGTTTAAACTGAATTGAACACTCAGAGGCAGGTCAGCATGCTATATGAATAAACATGGACTCTGAGAATCCACACGTCCAGTCCTTCTAAAAACCGTGGACAGACACCTGCTGTGTGTTTGGCTTCACAGTGACCTCTACAGGCTATCTATCGTCCGTCACACTGGACCCTGTCCTCTTATTAATCAGCCAACGACCCAGCACAGAAAAACAAAATGGAGGATGTCTGATCCTCCTCTCTGACCTGCTATAGCCTCCTTTACCACAGGAGGTTGCTGGGACCTTTATTGGCGAGATGAGTGGAAACAGAGGAATGGTATCAAATACATCAGAGACATTGTTCTTCAGGGGTTTGGTGCCTTTCCATTTGCTTCCATCCGGACGTTATTATGATCTGTCCTCCCCCTCAGCAGCCTCCACAGCTCCTCCCCCTCAGCAGCCTCCACAGCCCCTCCCCCTCAGCAGCCTCCACAGCCCCTCCCCCTCAGCAGCCTCCACAGCTCCTCCCCCTCAGCAGCCTCCACAGCTCCTCCCCCTCAGCAGCCTCCACAGCTCCTCCCCCTCAGCAGCCTCCACTGCTCCTCCCCTCACCAGCCTCCATAGCTCCTCCCACTCAGCAGCCTCCACTGCTCCTCCCCCTCAGCAGCCTCACTGCTCTCACATCCCACCCTATTCCCTATGTAGTGCACAGCGTTTATGGGACAGCCCTATGTGTATATACACTGTACCTCATAGTGTATGGAAGTAGTGTACTACGTAGGTAATAGGGTACCGTTTGTAGTTGATCTCACTCCGATCTCAACCCGACTGCCTTTGAACAAAAATAATATATATATATGTTTTTGTATTTCTCTTCTTCTGTCACTTCTGCCTTTCAACTCTGTCTGCATCCAGCCAGGGTTTGAGGCGAGGGACTGGGCCTTGAGTTAAAAGCAGCGTCGCCCCCCTCCCCCCCCTCTCTCCAACCTCCCCCCCCAGGCCGTAATCTATATGGATCACTGGATACTCTCGTGGTTCTATGGAGGTCAGAGGTCGGTCCAGGGGAGAGAGACTAAATTCTACGAGATGAAAAGAACTTTCCAGAATTAATTTAGGCCACAAACAGATGACCTGGTTTTGATTGTGTGGCCCTCTGCTCTCGCACACACACTGAGCCTTCACTTCCCTTCCTGACTGAGCCTTCACGTCCCTTCCTGACTGAGCCTTCACTTCCTGACTGAGCCTTCCCTTCCTGACTGAGCCTTCACTTCCCTTCCTGACTGAGCCTTCACTTCCTGACTGAGCCTTCACTTCCCTTCCTGACTGAGCCTTCCCTTCCTGACTGAGCCTTCACTTCCTGACTGAGCCTTCCCTTCCTGACTGAGCCTTCACTTCCCTTCCTGACTGAGCCTTCACTTCCCTTCCTGACTGAGCCTTCACTTCCCTTCCTGACTGAGCCTTCCCTTCCTGACTGAGCCTTCCCTTCCTGACAGAACCTTCACCTGATTTGGTTACTTTTCGTGCCGTTATATTCACACAACGCCTCTGTCTCTTTCTGAGCGAGTAGAGTGCCAAGAGAACACAACACATGCACACACACTCACACACGTGCATTCCCACGAGATCACAACTTGATCGAGCACAGTGGTCGCCATTTGCGTAAAACAGCCAACTACAGAACAACGTTCTTGTAGATGTTGGTTACATTTTGTCGCTGTAAAAGTCATCGCTAAGCTGTTGGAATGTCTTTGTGTTGCAGCACGAATGTTGACAGGCTGATAATGATCATTATATTCTTACTATGATGAAGACAATTTCTAAACACGCCCTATTCCCTACAGGTGTAGGATTTTAATTTGATCATCCTATTGGAGCACTGTCCTTTTAATCTTATAGTTGATTTGAGGTTTTAAAAGGCTTCTGAATACTTTTTTTCTGACTTTTCCCTTACAGAAAAATATCAACCCCTACAAAAAAAGGCAATTATAATCCACGTAATAATTCCCATTTCCTATTGCTGCAGGATTATTTTCCTGCTGTAGCAAACTGGCTCAAATTAAGATCCTACATCTGTATTCCTGTAAAGGTTCAATTTAAATTGGGAAAAAAAAAATCTATAATTTAGAGCCAAAAGTAGTGGACTACATAGGGAATAGAGTATCATTTAAGACCTTTGTAAGGTCTACGACACGTTATAACAGTGTATCCACTAACACTCTCCAGTCATTGGAACAGTCCATTGCTGTCCACATTACTATTTGTCTACACATGAGAATGTGTCCGTTCTGAGGGGAGAAAGAGGGGCCATTTACAGACTTAAAGACTAAAAGCGTTCGGCCAACTTGGATCAAGATTTCAAAGCTTTTTTTTTTTTTTTTTTTTTAAACAGGCGCCAAAAAGCTCCTAAACAAAAACAATTCCTCCTGATATTTCAACCTGTTATTATTCTGCTCTGCTTTATATAAGATACTATTAATGATTGTACTGTTGTCATTACTACTGGTCAGTACCATTATGGTCTACAGGGGACAGACATTACTACTGGTCCATACCATTATGGTCTACAAGGGACAGACATTACTACTGGTCAGTACCATTATGGTCTACAGGGGACAGACATTACTACTGGTCAGTACCATTATGGTCTACAGGGGACAGACATTACTACTGGTCAGTACCATTATGGGCTACAGGGGACAGACATTACTACTGGTCAGTACCATTATGCTCTACAGGGGACAGACATTACTACTGGTCAGTACCATTATGGTCTACAGGGGACAGACATTACTACTGGTCAGTACCATTATGGTCTACAGGGGACAGATATTACTACTGGTCAGTACCATTATGGTCTACAGGGGACAGACATTACTACTGGTCAGTACCATTATGGTCTACAGGGGACAGACATTACTACTGGTCAGTACCATTATGGGCTACAGGGGACAGACATTACTACTGGTCAGTACCATTATGGTCTACAGGGGACAGAACATTACTATTGGTCAGTACCATTATAGTCTACAGGGGACAGACATTACTACTGGTCTGTACCATTATGGTCTACAGGGGACAGACATTACTATTGGGTCCGTACCATTATGGTCTAGAGGGGACAAACATTACTACTGGTCCGTACCATTATAGTCTACAGGGGACAGACATTACTACTGGTCTGTACCATTATGGTCTACAGGGGACAGACATTACTATTGGGTCCGTACCATTATGGTCTACAGGGGAGAGACATTACTACTGGTCCGTACCATTATGGTCTACAGGGGACAGACATTACTATTGGGTCCGTACCATTATGGTCTACAGGGGACAGACATTACTATTGGTCAGTACCATTATGGTCTACAGGGGACAGACATTACTACTGGTCCGTACCATTATGGTCTACAGGGGACAGACATTACTATTGGGTCCGTACCATTATGGTCTAGAGGGGACAAACATTACTACTGGTCCGTACCATTATAGTCTACAGGGGACAGACATTACTAGGTCTACCATTATAGTCTACAGGGGACAGACATTACTACTGGTCTAGTACCATTATGGTCTACAGGGGACAGACATTACTATTGGGTCCGTACCATTATGGTCTACAGGGGACAAACATTACTACTGGTCAGTACCATTATGGTCTACAGGGGACAGACATTACTACTGGTCTGTACCATTATGGTCTACAGGGGACAGACATTACTACTGGTCCGTACCATTATGGTCTACAGGGGACAGACATTACTACTGGTCAGTACCATTATAGTCTACAGGGGACAGACATTACTACTGGTCTGTACCATTATGGTCTACAGGGGACAGACATTACTACTGGTCAGTACCATTATGGTCTACAGGGGACAGACATTACTACTGGTCAGTACCATTATGCTCTACAGGGGACAGACATTACTATTGGGGCCGTACCATTATGGTCTAGAGGGGACAAACATTACTACTGGTCCGTACCATTATAGTCTACAGGGGACAGACATTACTACTGGTCTGTACCATTATGGTCTACAGGGGACAGACATTACTACTGGTCAGTACCATTATGGTCTACAGGGGACAGACATTACTACTGGTCAGTACCATTATGGTCTACAGGGGACAGACATCACTACTGGTCAGTACCATTATGGTCTACAGGGGACAGACATTACTACTGGTCAGTACCATTATGGTCTACAGGGGACAGACATTACTACTGGTCAGTACCATTATAGTCTACAGGGGACAGACATTACTACTGGTCTGTACCATTATGGTCTACAGGGGACAGACATTACTACTGGTCAGTACCATTATGGTCTACAGGGGACAGACATTACTACTGGTCAGTACCATTATGGTCTACAGGGGACAGACATTACTATTGGGTCCGTACCATTATGGTCTACAGGGGACAGACATTACTACTGGTCAGTACCATTATGGTCTACAGGGGACAGACATCACTACTGGTCAGTACCATTATGGTCTACAGGGGACAGACATTACTACTGGTCAGTACCATTATGGTCTACAGGGGACAGACATCACTACTGGTCAGTACCATTATGGTCTAGAGGGGACAAACATTACTACTGGTCCGTACCATTATAGTCTACAGGGGACAGACATTACTACTGGTCTGTACCATTATGGTCTACAGGGGACAGACATTACTATTGGGTCCGTACCATTATGGTCTACAGGGGACAGACATTACTACTGGTCAGTACCATTATGGTCTACAGGGGACAGACATCACTACTGGTCAGTACCATTATGGTCTACAGGGGACAGACATTACTACTGGTCAGTACCATTATGGTCTACAGGGGACAGACATTACTACTGGTCAGTACCATTATAGTCTGCAGGGGACAGACATTACTACTGGTCTGTACCATTATGGTCTACAGGGGACAGACATTACTACTGGTCAGTACCATTATGCTCTACAGGGGACAGACATTACTACTGGTCAGTACCATTATGCTCTACAGGGGACAGACATTACTACTGGTCAGTACCATTATGCTCTACAGGGGACAGACATACAGTCTGGATTATCATTTTAAAATCACAGATTATTTTATGACCGTGTTGGTTTCCACTAATCTCCGAACCCAGAACCAAATCTTGTGTGTGCTGACCAGCTCGTTGGTTGGGGTAAATTAATAATGGATGAGTTAACGTTGTGATACAGTGTTATACATTACTGGCCATGTCTATCAACAGCTTTATATTCACGCAAACTAAAAGGAAAAGGTCTTCCTCATATTTCTGATAATAAATGGAATTGAATGAATATGCTACAATACCTGTGATGGTAATGATGGTGAATGTTACCTATAATAAAGTCAACATGCTTGATATACCAGGATATAATTGCTTTACCTTGTGATGATTCACACATCATGTTTGCTTCTGTGCGTGTGTGTGTCTGTGTGGGCGTGTGTGTCTGTGTGTGCGTGTGTGTGCGTGGGCGTGCGTGTGTGTGTGTGGGCGTGCGTGCGTGTGTGTGGGCGTGCGTGCGTGTGTGTGTGTGTGTGTGGGGGCGTGCGTGCGTGTGTGTGAGTGTGCATGCGTGTGTGTGAGTGTGCATGCGTGTGTGTGAGTGTGCATGCGTGTGTGTGAGTGTGCATGCGTGTGTGTGAGTGTGCGAGTGTGCGTGTGTGTGTGGGCGTGTGTGAGTGTGTGTGCGTGTGTGTGTGTGCGTGTGTGTGCGTGTGTGTGTGTGTGTGTGTGTGTGTGTGCGTGTGTGAGTGTGCGTGCGTGTGTGTGAGTGTGCGTGTGTGCGTGTGTGTGTGGGCGTGTGTGTGTGTGTGTGTGTGTGCGTGTGTGTGTGTGCGTGTGTGTGTGTGCGTGTGTGTGTGCGTGCGTGTGTGTGTGTGCGTGTGTGTGTGCGTGCGTGTGTGTGCGTGTGTGTGCTACAACTTTGTTATTTTCTTGTGGCTCAATGAACAAAATGTATTTCTCGTGTTTCTATAAGTGTTGTTATTTTTAGCCCCTGGTTCCATAATGGTTTATTTTCTTTGCTCTCTCTCCTCCCTCTCTCTCCTCCCTCTCTCTCCTCCCTCTATCCTCCCTCTCTCTCCTCCCTGTCTCTCCTCCCTCTACCTCCTCCCTATATCCTCCCTCTCTCTCCTCCCTGTCTCTCCTCCCTCTACCTCCTCCCTATATCCTCCCTCTCTCTCCTCCCTCTCTCTCCTCCCTCTACCTCCTCCCTATATCCTCCCTCTCTCTCCTCCCTGTCTCTCCTCCCTCTACCTCCTCCCTATATCCTCCCTCTCTCTCCTCCCTCTACCTCCTCCCTATATCCTCCCTCTCTCTCCTCCCTCTACCTCCTCCCTATATCCTCCCTCTCTCTCCTCCCTCTACCTCCTCCCTATATCCTCCCTTTCTCTCCTCCCTCTCTCTCCTCCCTATATCTCCTCCCTATATCCTCCCTCTCTCTCCTCCCTATATCCTCCCTCTCTCTCCTCCCTCTCTCTCCTCCCTCTCTCTCCCTCCCTCTCTCCTCCCTCTACCTCCTCCCTATATCCTCTCTCTCCTCCCTATATCCTCCCTCTCTCTCCTCCCTATATCCTCCCTCTCTCTCCCTCCCTCTCTCTCCTCCCTATATCCTCCCTCTCTCTCCTCCCTGTCTCTCCTCCCTCTATATCCTCCCTCTCTCTCCTCCCTGTCTCTCCTCCCTCTATATCCTCCCTCTCTCTCCTCCCTGTCTCTCCTCCCTCTCTCTCCTCCCTGTCTCTCCTCCCTCTCTCTCCTCCCTATATCCTCCCTCTCTCTCCTCCCTCTCTCTCCTCCCTGTCTATCCTCCCTCTCTCTCCTCCCCGTCTCCCCTCCCTATATATCCTCTCCTCTCCTCCCTCTCTCTCCTCCCTATATCCTCCCTCTCTCTCCTCCCTCTACCACCTCCCTATATCCTCTCTCTCCTCCCTATATCCTCCCTCTCTCTCCTCCCTCTCTCTCCTCCCTCTCTCTCCTCCCTCGATCCTCCCTCTCTCTCCTCCCTCTCTCTCCTCCCTATATCCTTCCTCTCCCTCCTCCCTCTCTCTCCTCCCTATATCCTCCCTCTACCTCCTCCCTACCTCCTCCCTATATCCTCCCTCTCTCTCCTCCCTCTCTCTCCTCCCTCTACCTCCTCCCTATATCCTCCCTCTCTCTCCTCCCTATATCCTCCCTCTCTCTCCTCCCTATATCCTCCCTCTCTCTCCTCCCTCTCTCTCCTCCCTATATCCTCCCTCTCTCTCTCCTCCCTATATCCTCCCTCTCTCTCCTTCCTCTCTATCCTCCCTATATCCTCCCTCTCTCTCCTCTCTATATACGCGGGACACGATAGGGCTTAGAATGGACTGTAGATTAATTTGCCAACAGCCGCTGCTGCCCAGTTTGTTTTCTGATAGCAAACGTTAGCTGACGACCTGCCGTTTTTCCGATGTAGAAATTCAACATATTTTACGATATTTTTAATCTACAGTTGTCACACCCTGACCTTAGAGAGCCTTTTTATTTCTCTATTAGGTTAGGTCGTGGTGTGATTTGGGTGGGCATTCTAGTTTTTCTATTTCTTTGTTGGCCGGGTATGGTTCCCGTTTGAGTGAGGAGTGGTTGGCAGTGGAGAGGGAGAAAGAGTTTGGAGGGGTTGGAGTCTGGACCGTTTGAGCGAGGAGTGGTTGGCAGTGGAGAGAGACGGAAGAGTTTGGAGGGGTTGGAGTCTGGACCGTTTGAGCGAGGAGTGGTTGGCAGTGGAGAGGGACGGAAGAGTTTGGAGGGGTTGGAGTCTGGACCGTTTGAGCGAGGAGTGGTTGGCAGTGGAGAGGGAGAAAGAGTTTGGAGGGGTTGGAGTCTGGAGCAAGACAGTCACTTTGAGGAGCGTGTGACCCTTCAGGCACCATGCTTTGCGGGTACACGGACTGTGTCTCCGGTACGCATCCACAGCCCGGTGCGCTCTGTGCCAGCGCCCCGCATTTTCCGTGCTAGAGTGGGCATTCAGCCAGGACGGATTGTGCCGGCTCAGCGCTCCTGGTCTCCGGTGCGTCTCTTTGGCCCAGGATATCCTGCGCCGGCTCTGCGCACTGTGTCGCCAGTGCGCCTTCACAGCCCAGTGCGTCCTGTGCCAGCGCCCCAAACCTGCCGGGCTAAAGTGAGCATCCAGCCAGAACGGATAGTGCCAGCTCTACGCTCCAGACCTCCAGTGCGCCTCCACGGTCCAGTATATCCTGTGCCAGCTCCATGCAACCGGCCTCCAGTGCGTGTCTCCAGCCTGGTACGTCCTGTGCCTGCCTCCAGTGATGATCCATGGCCCGAAGCCTCCAGTGATGATCCATGGCACAAAGCCTCCAGTGATGATCCATGGCCCGAAGCCTCCAGTGATGATCCATGGCCGAACGCCTCCAGTGATGATCCATGGCCGAACACCTCCAGTGATGATCCATGGCCCAAAGCCTCCAGTGATGATCCATGGCTCGAAGCCTCCATTGTTGATCCATGACCCGAAGCCTCCAGCGATGAAATAAATAATCATTAAAATTATGGATATTAAACATGTAGGTACATACAAGTGTCTTATATCGGTTGAAAGCTTAAATTCTTGTTAATCTAACTGCACTGTCTGATTTACAGTAGGTATTACAGTGAAAACGTGCCATGTGATTGTTTGAGGACGGCGCCCCACATCAAAATATTTTTCTACCGGCACAGGTTTCATAAATTCACAAATAGCAATTAAATATTCACTTACTTTTGAAAATCTTCCTCTTTTTTGTCATCCAAAAGGTCCCAGCTATAACATGTAGCATATAACATATCCCAAAAAGGCTGTTTAGTTGGCGCCATCGATTTGAGTAATCCACTCGTTCAACAAGCAGAGAAATGAACCCAAAAATCTATCGCTACACTTTAAAACAAGTAAAAATATGTTTCCATTGACCCCTCAGGTACCCTAAAATGTAATCAAACTGAAATATTTCATACAGAAAGAAGTATGTTCAATTGAAAACCGATATAAGCAGGTGCACCTTGTCTTAATCGCGCGCCCAAACACGAATTTCCAAGAGTTTGTCCCTGTACTAAAACTCATATTTCTTACTTGTTTTGGAAGTTACAAGCCTGAAACCTTGAACATAGACTGCTGACGCCCTGTGGAAGCCATAGGATTTGCATCCTGGGATCTAGAATTCATTATTTCCCTATAGGGTCCATTGTAAGAGCATGGGCTCTCAAAAACAAATATCTGGTTGGTTTTTCTTGGGATTTTCTCCTACTATATCTATTGCGTTATAGTCTCCTACATTATTTTAACATTTCTACAAACTTCAAAGTGTTTTCTTTCTGGTACCAATTGTATGCAGATCCTGGCTTCAGGGCCTGAGCAACAGGCAGTTTACTTTGGACACGTCAATCAGGTGGAAATTGAGAAGGACCCTTTGCTATGAGACTCGAAATTGAGCTCAGGTGCATCCTGTTTCCTTTGATCATCTTTGAGATGTTTCTACAACATTGGAATCCACCTGTGGTAAAATCAGTAGATTGGACATGATTTGGAAAGGCACACACCTGTCTATATAAGGTCCCACTGTTGCCATTGCATGTCAGAGCAAAAACCAAGCCATGAGGTCGAAAGAATTGTCTGTAGAGCTCCGAGACAGGATTGTGTCGAGGCAAAGATCCGGGGAAGGGTACCCAAAAAATGTCTGCAGCATTGAAGTTCCCCAAGAACCCAGTGGCCTTTGGATGTTTGGAACCACCAAGACTCTTCATAGAGCTGGCCGCCCGGCCAAACTGAGCAATCAGAGCAGAAGGGCCTTAGTCAGGGTGGTGACCAAGAACCTGATGGTCACTCTGACAGAGCTCCAGAGTTCCTCTGTGAAGATGGGAGGACCTTCCAGAAGGACAACCATCTCTGCAGCACTCCACCAATCAGGCCTTTATGGTAGAATGGCCAGATGGAAGCCACTCCTCAGTAAAAGGCACATGACAGCCCACTTGGAGTTTGCCAAAAAGCACCTAAAGACTATTAGACCATGAGAAACACGGTTCTCTGGATTGATGAAACCAAGATTGAACTCTATGGCCTGAATGCCAAGCGTCACGTCTGGAGAAGCATTGATGCAGTGTGTTTCTCCGTGGCAGGGACTGGGAGACTAGTCAGGATCGAGGGAAAGAGCAATCTGAAGCAGGATTCCATCAAGGATCTCTGTACTTTGCTCGGTTGATCTTTCCCTCGATCCTGACTAGTTTCCCAGTCCCCATCCAACCTGACAGAGCTTGAGAGGATCTTCAGAGAATTATGGGAGAAACTCCCTAAATACAGGTGTGCCAAGCTTGTAGCGTCATACCCAAGAAGACTCAAGTCTGTAATTGTTGCAAAAGGTGCTTCGACAAAGTACTGAGTAAACGGCCTGAATACTAACAATGGCAAGAAAAAATATGTGAACCCTTTGGAAATACCTGGATTACTGCATAAAATTGGTCATAAAATGCAATCTGATCGTCATCTAGTCACAACAATAGACAAACACAGTCTGCTTAAACTAATAACACACAAACAATTATACATGTTCCTGTCTTTATTGAACACACCGTGTAAACATTAACAGTGCAGGGTGGGAAAAGTATGTGAACCCTTGGATTTAAAACTTCTTCAGGATCGGTGTCCCGTCCATGGGATGGTTAAGCTAATGTAGGCTAATGCGATTAGTATGAGGTTGTAAGTAACAAGAAAATTTCCCAGGACATAGACATATCTGATATTGGCAGAAAGCTTAAATTCTTGTTAATCTAACTGCACTGTCCAATTTACAGTAGCTATTACAGTGAAATAATACCATGCTATTGTTTGAGGAGAGTGCACACATTTTGAACATGAAAAGTTCTTAATAAACAAATTAGGCACATTTGGGCAGTCTTGATACACAATTCTGAATAGAAATGCAATGGTTCATTGGATCAGTCTAAAACTGTGCCCATACACTGCTGCCATCTAGTGGCCAAAATCTAAATTGCACCTGGGCTGGAATAATACATGATGTCCTTTGTCTTGTCAAAGATTGTACAAAAAAAAAAAATCAAAAGAACGTTTTTTTTTTCTTTGTATGATCTTTTACCAGATCTATTGTGTTATATTCTCCTACATTCCTTTCACATTTCCACAAACATTTCCACAAACTTCAAAGTGTTTCTTTCAAATGGTACCAAGAATATGCATATATCCTTGCTTCAGGGCCTGAGCAACAGGCAGTTAGATTTAGGTATGTCATTTTAGGTGAAAATTGAATCCTTAAGAGGTTTATAACTGGTTGACCCTCCTTTGGCAGCAATAACCTCAACCAAACGTTTTCTGTAGTGGCGGATCAGACCTGCACAACGGTCAGGAGGAATTTTGGACCATTACCTTTACAAAACTGTTTCAGTTCAGCAATATTCTTGGGATGTCTGGTGTGAATTACTCCCTTGAGGTCATGCCACAGCATCTCAATCGGGTTGAGGTCAGGACTCTAACTGGGTCACTCCAGAAGGCGTATTTTCTTCTGTTGAAGCCATTCTGGTGTTGATTTACTTCTGTGTTTTGGGTCGTTGTCCTGTTGCATCACTCAACTTCTGTTGAGCTTCAATTGGCGAACAGATAGTCTAACATTCTCCTGCAAAACGTCTTGATAAACTAGGGAATTCATTTTTCCGTTGATGATAGCAAGCTGTCCAGGCCCTGAGGCAGCAAAACAGCCCCAAACCATGATGCTCCCTCCACCATACTTAACTGTAGGGATGAGGTTTTGATGTTGGTGTGCTGTGCCTTTTTTTCTCCACAGTGTTGTGTGTTCCTTCCAAACAACTCATCTGTAGTTTCATCTGTCCACAGAATATTTTGCAAGTAACACTGTGGAACATCCAGGTGCACTTTTGCAAACTTCAGACTTGCAACAATATTTTTTTGGGACAGCATTGGCTTCTTCCGTGGTGTCCTCCCATGAACGCCATTCTTGTTTAGTGTTTTACGTATCGTAGACTCGTCAACAGAGATGTTAGCATCTTCCAGATATTTCTGTAAGTCTTTAGCTGACATTCTAGGATTCTTCTTAACCTCATTGAGCATTCTGCTCTGTGCTCTTGCAGTCATCTTTGCAGGACGGCCACTCCTAGGGAGAGTAGCAACAGTGCTGAACTTTCTCCATTTATAGACCATTTGTCTTACTGTGGACTAATGAAAATCAAGGCTTTTAGTGATACTTTTGTAACCCTTTCCAGCTTTATGCAAGTCAACAATTCTCAATCTTAGGTCTTCTGAGGTCTCTTCTGTTCGAGGCATGGTTCACATCAGGCAACGCTTCTTGTGAATAGCAAACTCACATTTTGTGAGTGTTGTTTATAGGGCAAGGCAGCTCTAACCAACATCTCCAATCTCATCTCAATGATTGGACTCCTGGTCAGCTGACTCCTGATTCCAATTAGCTTTTGGAGAAGTCATTAGCCTAGGGGGGTTCACATACTTTTTCCAACCTACACTGTGAAAATTACAATAATTTGTGTGTTACTAGTTTAAGCAGACTGTCTTTGTCTATTGTTGTGACTTAGATGAAGATCAGATCAAATTTGATGAGCAATTTATGCAGAAACCCAGGTATTTCCGAAGGGTACACATACCTTTTCTTTTCACTGTGTACGTAAATGTGATTTATTTATTTATACATTTTTTTATACAATTTTTTTTTTTTTTTAAACTGTTTTTGCGTTGTCATTATGAGGTATAGATTGATGAGGGGGAAAAATATTGAATCCATTTTAGAATAAGGCTGTAACACAACAAAATGTGGAAAAAGTCAAGGGGTCTGAATACTTTCCGAATGCCCTGTATATAGAACATGTGTTCACATGTTGACATCCATATTTTAAGGATGATCCTTTGATGTTAATGCCTGAAGTTAAGGTTGGGGTTTACATGTTGACTACACGCATGTTGATTCGTCCGCACCAGATGCGATCCGGACACGCATTTTGAAATATCAAAAATAACTCTGAACGAACTATATTAATTTGGCAACAGTTTCTCTCTTTGTGGAGTCTCTCTCTCTCTGTCTCTCTCTGTCCCTGTCTCTCTGTCTCCTTCTTGTCTGTCTCTCTCTGTCTCATCTGTCTCTCTCTCTGTCTCTCTCCCTCCGTCTCTCTCTCAGTCTCGTCTGTCTCTCTCTGTCTCTCTCAATTCAATTTAAGGGCTTTATTGACATGGGAAACATATGTTTACATTGCCAAAGCAAGTGAAATAGATAATAAACAAAAGTGAAATAAACAGTACAAAATCAACAGTTAACATTACGCAAAAGTTACAAAAGAATAAAGACATTTCAAATATCATTATGTCTATATAGTAATGTATTATTATTATTATTATAATGTAATGATGTGAAGATAGTTAAAGTACAAAAGGGAAAATAAACATAAATATTGGTCGTATTTACAATGGTGTTTGTTCTTCACTGGTTGACCTTTCTAGTGGCAACAGGTCACACATCTTGCTGCTGTGATGGCACACTGTGATATTTCACCCAATAGGTATGGGAGTATTCAAATTGTTTTCAAATTGTTTTTTGTCTGTGTAATCTGAGGGAAATATGTGTCTCTAATATAGTCATACATTTGGCAGGAGGTTAGGAAGTGCAGCTCAGTTTCCACCTTATCTTGTGGGCAGTGTGCACGTAGCCTGCCTTCTCTTGAGAGCCATGTCTGCCTACGGTGGCCTTTCTCAATAGCAAAGCTATGCTCACTGAGTCTGTACATAGTCAAGGCTTTCCTTAAGTTTGGGTCAGTCACAGTGGACAGGTATTCTGCCGTTGTGTACTCTCTGTGTAGGGCCAAATAGCATTCTAGTTTGCTCTGTTTTTTTTGTTGTTAATTCTTTCCAATGTGTCAAGTAATTATCTTTTCTCTTTTTGTTTTCTCGTGGTCTAATTGTGCTGTTGTCCTGGGGCTCTGTGGGGTGTGTTTGTGTTTGTGAACAGAGCCCCAGGACCAGCTTGCTTAGGGGACTCTTCTCCAGGTTCATCTCTCTGTAGGTGATGGCTTTGTTATGGAAGGTTTGGGAATCTCTTCCTTTTAGGTGGTTGTAGAATTTAACGGCTCTTTTCTGGATTTGATAATTAGCAGGTGTTGGCTTAATTCTGCTCTGCATGCATTATTTGGTGTTTTATATGGAGGATATTCTGCATGAAGACTCTCAATTTGGTGTTTGTACCAAAGGGTCTGAATTATTCAATTTTTAATATCAAATCAAATCAAATGTATTTATATAGCCCTTCGTACATCAGCTGATATCTCAAAGTGCTGTACAGAAACCCAGCCTAAAACCCCAAACAGCAAGCAATGCAGGTGTAGAAGCACGGTGGCTAGGAAAAACTCCTAAGAAAGGCCAAAACCTAGGAAGAAACCTAGAGAGGAACCAGGCTATGTGGGGTGGCCAGTCCTCTTCTGGCTGTGCCGGGTGGAGATTATAGCAGAACATGGCCAAGATGTTCAAATGTTCATAAATGACCAGCATGGTCGAATAATAATAAGGCAGAACAGTTGAAACTGGAGCAGCAGCACAGTCAGGTGGAAGTTGAAACTGGAGCAGCAGCATGGCCAGGTGGATTGGGGACAGCAAGGAGTCATCATGTCAGGTAGTCCTGGGGCATGGTCCTAGGGCTCAGGTCAGTTGAAACTGGAACAGCAGCATGGCCAGGTGGACTGGGGACAGCAAGGAGTCATCATGTCAGGTAGTCCTGGAGCTCAGGTCCTAGGGCTCGGGTCCTCCGAGAGAGAGAAAGAAAGAGAGAAGGAGAGAATTAGAGAACGCACACTTAGATTCACACAGGACACCGAATAGGACAGGAGAAGTACTCCAGATATAACAAACTGACCCCAGCCCCCCGACACATAAACTACTGCAGCATAAATACTGGAGGCTGAGACAGGAGGGGTCAGGAGACACTGTGGCCCCATCCGAGGGGCATTTTAATAATACAATAATACATTTTAATAATTTTAATAATACTAATACATTTTCAAACATTTCTAAAAACATGTTTTCACTTTGTCATTATGAGGTATTGTGATGTCATTATGGGGTATTGTGATGTCATTATGGGGTATTGTGATGTCATTATGGGGTATTATTGTGTGTAGATTGAGGAAAAATATTAATTTGAACCCATTTTAAAATAAGGCTGTAATTGTAAAAACAATGTGGAAAAAGTCTAGGCACTGTATATGTTGAAGAGGGTGGGGCTTAAGCTGCATCCCTGTCTCAACCCCTGGCCCAGTGGAAAAACGTGTGTTTTTTTTTGCCAATATTAACCGCACAAATGTTGTCTGTGTACATGGATTTCATAATGTTTTTCCCCCAACACCACTTTACATCAATTTGTATAGCAGAACCTTATACCAAATTGAGTCGAAGGCTTTTTTTTTTTTAAATCAACAAAGCACGATTAGACTTTGCCTTTGTTTGTTTGTCAGTTAGGGGTGTGCAGGGTGAATACATGGTCTGTCGACAGTAATTAGGTAAAAAGCCAATTGGACATTTGCTCAGTAGTGTTTTCACTGAGGAAATTAACTAGTCTGCTGTTAATTTTCGTAGTTTTATTTTTCCAGGTAAGTTGACTGAGAACATGTTCTCATTTCCAGCAATGACCTGGGGAATAGTTACAGGGGAGAGGAGGTGGGGATGAATGAACTGGGGATTATTAGGTGACCGTGATGGTTTGAGGGCCAGATTGGGAATTAAGCCAGGACACCGAGGTTAACACCCCTACTCTTACACTAAGTGCCATGGGATCTTTAATGACCTCAGAGAGTCAGGACACCCGTTTAACATCCCATCCGAAAGACAGCACCCTACACAGGGCAGTGGGATATTTTTTTTAGACCAGAGGAAATAGTGCCTCCTACTGGCCCTCCAACACCACTTCCAGCAGCATCTGGTCTCCCATCAAGGAACTGACCAGCACCAACGCTGCTTAGCTTCAGAAGCAAGCCAGCAGTGGTATGCAGGGTGGTATGCTGCTGTGTATTTCTGACATGCTGTTCCTTTTTCCATTGTGTATTTCTGTATTGTTTTAGTGATTCACCATAGTGAAGGCGTAGACTCAGGTTTTCCGGGTCTCTATGTTTTTGGTTTGACAGGTTTCTCAATTTCTTTCTTAGATTTTTGCATTCTTCATCAAACCATTTGTCATTGTTGTTCATTTTCTTTGGTTTTCGGTTTGACATTTTTAGATTTGATAGGGAAGCTGAGAGGTCAAATATACTGTTAAGATTTTCTACTGCCAAGTTTACACCTTCACTGTGACAGTGGAACGTTTTACCCAGGAAGTTGTCTAGAAGGGATTGAATTTGTTGTTGTCTAATTGTTTTTTGGTAGGTTTCCACACTACATTCCTTCCATCTACAGCATTTCTTAATGTTATTCAGTTCCTTTGGCTTTGATGCCTCATGATTGAGCGAAGCTTTGTTCAAGTAGAGCAGTGCTTTTCAATTATTTTCTGTTACCCCCCTAGGAAGAAGTAAACATTTCGCTCCCCCCAACTCTTCGCCACGACTGTAAATAGTATCATTTGTCTATAAAATTGTTATGAGTACACCTCTGCATAACATTGTATCCTTATTAACATTAAAGAAGACAAAAAAAGAGAAACAAGAAAGAAATATAGATCAACTTACAACAAAGAATAACTTTATTAACATTGTGTTTTAGTCTGTAACAGAAAATACTAGTAAATAAAGTGCATCAATTTGCCTGAAATTTAAATTAAAAAAAATCAAACCTTATTTAAATTGTAAACATTTGACCATTTGATACTGAAAAATAAAATATAATCAATAAATAATAATACATTCAAATTGATCAGCAACATTAACTCAGGAGCGCAATATATGGAACACTTTGACCTATAAAACAAAAATGAATAAAACAATTTGTGCTGATTTTTTAAAATCAAAATGAGGAATTGAGGATTAATGGCTACAATGAGCACGTTTTGCAGAGCACAGCTTTCCGAAGCGGGGTTTGAAGCATGATAGTGCAACTCTCAGCTCCTGCTCAATGTTTAGCTGGGACCTGTACTTAGTCTTCAGTGCAGCAACAGCAGAGAAGCCAGTCTCACAAAGATAAGATGTTGCAAAAGGAAGAAGAATGCCCATGGCCCTCTGCCCTAAGAGTGGATACTGCCCTCTCTACACTCAGTATCTGTGATGTGAACCTCGGTCTCAATGTGGAGTCAGACGTCATATCAATGAACTGGTCCTCCTCTGCAGAGCTGAAACCAGTTGGAGCTGGTGCATTGAAAGGATCTCTCACCCAGTCATATTGGGTACTGTTTTCAGGGAAGTACTTTTTAAAGAATCCCATCAGTGATGAAATATGCTCCTTAATATATGGAATCACTGAGGTGGCATCATAGTCAGTAGTGTCAACAAATTCATGCAGGTTCTCGAATTAATCAGTATTTCCTTCACCAAGTTGGCCGCCCCACATAGCAAGCTTTGGAGTGAAAGAGCTGATCTAGTCTGTGACCTGAGGGAGGTGTTTATCTTTCCCTTGAAGCTGTAGATTTAGTTCATTTAGCTTTCCAAATATGTCACTCAGGTAGGCCAGTTTTATCAGGAAGTTCTCATCACAAAATGTTTCTGCGAGTTCATACTTGTGCTCCTGCTCCGAAAACATTCTTATCTGCTCTCAGAGCTCAAAAACTCGGGACAAGACTTTTCCTCGTGACAGCCACCTTGCTTCACTGTGAAACAGCACAGCTTGATGTTCAACTCCCATCTCCTCACAGATAGCAGAGAAGACTCTTGTTTTAGTGGTCTGGTCTTTATAAAATTGACTACACCTACAATGTCAGTCATAACCTCACTTCATTCAGAGGAAAGGTGCCTTGATGCCAGTGCTTCTCTGTGTATAACACAGTGTGTCCACTCAGCATTAGGTGAGGCCTTCTTGATGAGTGCCCAAAGTCCTTTTCTCATCCCTGCCATGGTCTGTGCACCATCACCTCAAACACCAATGCAGTTCTCCCACTTTAGCCCATTCTCAGTCAGGAAGCAGTCCAGCATTCTGAATAGCTCTTCAGCTCTGGCTCTGTCTCTGACATATTTACAAACCAGTAGATCCTCATACAGGGAGTTTCATGTCAAAACGTACATAAGAGATAAACAAACCGTCTTTGTTGCGGTCTGTTGCTTCATCGAGCTGTAAGGCAAAACGTTTGTCTTTGAGTTTATCTACCAGCTGTTCTTTAAGATCTCTAGCAATGGGCCTGGAAATCAGACCAGAGAGACTTCCTCCCGGACCAGAGAGACACCCTCCCGGACCAGAGAGACACCCTCCCGGACCAGAGAGACACCCTCCCGGACCAGAGAGACACCCTCCCGGACCAGAGAGACTTCCTCCCGGACCAGAGAGACACCCTCCCGGACCAGAGAGACTTCCTCCCGGACCAGAGAGACACCCTCCCGGACCAGAGAGACACCCTCCCGGACCAGAGAGACACCCTCCCGGACCAGAGAGACACCCTCCCGGACCAGAGAGACACCCTCCCGGACCAGAGAGACACCCGCCCAGACCTGAAGGACCTGCACTGAGAGAACCCACGCCAAGAGGACCTACACCCAGACCACAGCATCACCAGCCACCCCCAAACCAGCTGAGACCACCCCAAGCATCCCGCACCCTATATAGGCCCCCCCATATCAGACATATGCCCCTTCTGCCCACCCCATGCCCCCCCGCCCCAGCGGCAAGGACCTCAACCTGACAGCAGGACATCTGCCCAGGCTGTGAGCAGAGCAACAGGCCCAACCCTCACTGTTACACCTACCCAAGCCCCATCCTGGGAGCTAAGAGGTATGTATCAGATGCTCAACATGCTCTGCTCACATCTACTGTGATGGTCGGGGCCTAAACCACACAAAAATAACACTAGACACGATGGAACACAAAGCTTTTACTATCAGCAGCACGGCCAGGTGGACTGGGGACAGCAAGGAGTCATCATGCCAGGTAGTCCTGAGGTTAGATTACTCGTTGGATATTACTGCATTGTCGGAACTAGAAGCACAAGCATTTCGCTACACTCGCATTAACATCTGCTAACCATGTGACCATTAACATCTGCTAACCATGTGTATGTGACCAATACAATTTGATTTGAGAAGCTTTTTCAAATCACTCCCTTGAGTGCTGTGGATACCCTTTCCTGCTGGGCCCTCAGGTAATTTGTGCCCGTGTGAAATATAATGTGGCTGGGGGACCCTAGTCTGTCCTCTGTGTGTCTCTGTCTCTGTGTGTCTCTCTCTACCCCCCTTCTCTGTCTCTGTGTGTCTCTGTCTCTGTGTGTCTCTCTCTACCCCCCTTCTCTGTCTCTGTGTGTCTCTGTCTCTGTGTGTCTCTCTCTACCCCCCTTCTCTGTCTCTGTGTGTCTCTGTCTCTGTGTGTCTCTCTCTACCCCCTTCTCTGTCTCTGTGTGTCTCTGTCTCTGTGTGTCTCTCTCTACCCCCTTCTCTGTCTCTGTGTGTCTCTGTCTCTGTGTGTCTCTCTCTACCCCCTTCTCTGTCTCTGTGTGTCTCTGTCTCTGTGTGTCTCTCTCTACCCCCTTCTCTGTCTCTGTGTGTCTCTGTCTCTGTGTGTCTCTCTCTACCCCCTTCTCTGTCTCTGTGTGTCTCTGTCTCTGTGTGTCTCTCTCTACCCCCCTTCTCTGTCTCTGTGTGTCTCTGTCTCTGTGTGTCTCTCTCTACCCCCTTCTCTGTCTCTGTGTGTCTCTGTCTCTGTGTGTCTCTGTCTCTGTGTGTCTCTCTCTACCCCCCTTCTCTGTCTCTCTCTGTCTCTGTCTCTGTGTGTCTCTCTCTACCCCCTTCTCTGTCTCTCTCTGTCTCTGTCTCTGTGTGTCTCTGTCTCTGTGTGTCTCTCTCTACCCCCCCTTCTCTGTCTCTCCCACAATCTCCCCCCTCTCTTTTTCTAGTTCTCCCCTTCTCTCTCGCTCTCCGATGTTGCTATTGTGGTCGATTTGGACACAGTCAGTGTGTCAGTCAGTGTGTCAGTCAGTGTGTCAGTCAGTGTGTCAGTCAGTGTGTCAGTCAATGTGTCAGTCAGTGTGTCAGTCAGTGTGTCAGTCAATGTGTCAGTCAGTGTGTCAGTCAGTGTGTCAGTCAATGTGTCAGTCAGTGTGTCAGTCAGTGTGTCAGTCAGTGTGTCAGTCAGTGTGTCAGTCAGTGTGTCAGTCAATGTGTCAGTCAGTGTCAGTCAGTGTGTCAGTCAGTGTGTCAGTCAGTGTGACTTCTTCGATGGGTCGTCGAGTGGTTGAGGAGAGTGTCAATTGCCTCGTAGGAGAACAGAAGATTGTCCTCGCCTCCTCGATAGCATCTTTCCACTGAGGAAGCGCGAGAGTATCCTACCGTCTAAATATCTTTTTAATACGTATTTTTGTGTGCTGTGACTGGCGCCCTCTAGCTGTAAAAGGAAGCAACAGCAGGGGGCCTGATTTGCTGTAAACATAATAACCTGGATTGGACCTGTTTGTTTACTTATATCGTGTCTCCTAGAGATTTAAATGGATTGTAGAGGAGCTTATCTCTCTCTCTCTCTCTCTCTCTTCTCCCCCCTCTCTCTCTCTCTTCCCTCTTCTCCCCCCTCTCTCTCTCTTCTCTCTCTCTCTTCTCCCCCTCTCTCTTCTCTCCCCCTCTCTCTCTTCTCTCTCTCTCTTCTCTCCCCTCTCTCTCTTCTCTCTCTCTCTTCTCTCCCCTCTCTCTCTTCTCTCTCTCTCTTCTCTCCCCTCTCTCTCTCTCTCTCTCTCTCTCTCTTCTCTCTCTCTCTCCCCCCCTCTCTCTCTCTCTCGTGGGATTAACGTGCGGTCGAGTATCGGGCATGTTCCAAGGGAGAGGAAGACGGGAAGAGAAGGAAGCGAGACAGATCTTTGAAGGAGAGAGAGAGAGCGAGACGGTGTTGAGTCGGACGTACAGAAAACAGGAGAATAAAACAAGCTGAGGATCTACCTGAACAAGGTCCTCCATATTGAAAAGGCACCTGTCGTCTTTGGTAAGCTTTAATGTCGTCAAATATTGCAGACAAGTCTTGTTAACTGCTATGACAACGGAACTAATCAATGAATACAAAAGGCCTATAGTGTGAATCCTGCTATTGACTTGACTTTTAAAATTACCTTTATTTTACATGTCTTTTGCCTTTGTTGTACATTTGACTTATGTGTCAAAGCCACACAAAAAAAGGGAGAGAGAGAGAGGCGGGGGGGATGAAGGGTTAGGCTAGATAAGCCAGGAGTAAGCCTCTTTCAGGCCACTTCTAGCCTCATGGATCATTCAGTCAGGTCTATCTGAAGTATTTAATATTCCGTGTTTGATTGATGCTCTCCCCCAACTACAGCATCTATGTTCACCTAGCTACTGACGGAGAGTTGGACCAATGAGGTTTCTGCATTATGTGTCATTTACATGACCCTACACCATTCTATGGCAGCCATGGTAACGCCACTATTAACAAATAATGTCATGTGACTGAACATCTAGAATTGGAACACTATTCTACATTCTAGAAGATGTCCCAGCTCTATAAAACACTCTGCTAGGGTTGGTCCAGACGGTGATCTTGTTTGTACACAGGTTATAGGGTGTGACCTGGTTGTCTCTGTCTGCGTCACCATACTCACACGCAGGCAGGCACACACACACACACACACACACACTGCCGATTCCATGCTGTGAGCCCTAGATAGGTGTCATCCCTCAGCTCACATATGTGTTTGTGTTTAAAGCTCTTTAAATGTGGGACACACACCCACACACTATGGGGCCGGTCAGGCCTGCACCTAGTTGTAATGCCAGGGGCTTGCTGGTGAGAGACAAGCCCCTGTAAGCTTCAGATTCCAGGCTAAGCTCTGGACGTATGGAGTCCAGGACCCAGATTCACAAAACCTTCTTAAGAACAACATGTCTTAGCTGCCATTCCCCCAATTTAACTATAGATCCCCCCCAATTTAACTATAGACCCCCCAATTTAACTATAGATCCCCCCAATTTAACTATAGACCCCCAATTTAACTATAGATTCCCCCAATTTAACTATAGATTCCCCCTCCAATTTAACTATAGACCCCCCAATTTAACTATAGATCCTCCCCAATTTAACTATAGACCCCCTCCAATTTAACTATAGATTCCCCCAATTTAACTATAGATCCCCCTCCAATTTAACTATAGATCCCCCCCCAATTTAACTATAGATCCCCCCAATTTAACTATAGATCCCCCTCCAATTTAACTATAGATCCCCCCAATTTAACTATAGATCCCCCAATTTAACTATAGATCCCCCCAATTTAACTATAGATCCCCCATTTAACTATAGATCCCCCCCCAATTTAACTATAGACCCCCCAATTTAACTATAGATCCCCCCAATTTAACTATAGATCCCCCCCAATTTAACTATAGATCCCCCCAATTTAACTATAGATCCCCCGCAATTTAACTATAGACCCCCAATTTAACTATAGATCCCCCCAATTTAACTATAGATCCCACCTCCAATTTAACTATAGACCCCCCCAATTTAACTATAGATCCCCCAATTTAACTATAGATCCCCCCAATTTAACTATAGATCCCCCAATTTAACTATAGATCCCCCCAATTTAACTATAGATCCCCCCCAATTTAACTATAGACCCCCCAATTTAACTATAGATCTATACAGAAAGTTGATATCCTTCATAAAGTTTTTGGAAAAGTTCTTAACTTTTTGCTTAAGGAGAAACATAAACAATTATAAAGTAAGAACAAATGTGATTCTTGAAAATAAAGTTGTTTGATCGCGTCATATTTAATTCACACAAACTTAATCTGAAAGTTTCAGTATTGATTGTTTTACACCCAACAACATGTTTTAGAACAGTAATCTCGGTAATAAATATGCTAACGTGATTGCCATTGCTAGCTACAGTGGGGCAAAAAAGCATTTAGTCAGCCACCAATTGTGCAAGTTCTCCCACTTAAAAAGATGAGAGAGGCCTGTAATTTTCATCATAGGTACACTTCACCTATGACAGACAAAATGAAAAAATTCACATTGTAGGATTTTTAATGAATTTATTTGCAAATTATGGTGGAAAATAAGTATTTGGTCACCTACAAACAAGCAAGATTTCTGGCTCTCACAGACCTGTAACTTCTTCTTTAAGAGGCTCCTCTGTCCTCCACTCGTTACCTGTATTAATGGCACCTGTTTGAACTTGTTATCAGTATAAAAGACACCTGTCCACAACCTCAAACAGTCACACTCAAAACCACCATGGCCAAGACCAAAGAGCTGTCCAAGGACAGCAGAAACAAAATTGTAGACCTGCACCAGGCTGGGAAGACTGAATCTGCAATAGGTAAGCAGCTTGGTTTGAAGAAATCAACTGTGGGAGCAATTATTAGGAAATGGAAGACATACAAGACCACTGATAATCTCCCTTGATCTGGGGCTCCACGCAAGATCTCACCCCGTGGGGTCAAAATGATCACAAGAACGGTGAGCAAAAATCCCAGAACCACACGGGGGGACCTAGTGAATGACCTGCAGAGAGCTGGGACCAAAGTAACAAAGCCTACCATAAGCAAGGGCATTGAAGATGAAACGTGGCCGGGACTTTCAGCATGACAATGATCCCAAACACACCGCCCGGGCAACGAAGGAGTGGCTTCGTAAGAAGCATTTCAAGGTCCTGGAGGGGCCTAGCCAGTCTCCAGATCTCAACCCCATAGAAAATCTTTGGAGGGAGTTGAAAGTCCGTGTTGCCCAGCAACAGCCCCAAAACATCACTGCTCTAGAGGAGATCTGCATGGAGGAATGGGACAAACAGCAACAGTGTGTGAAAACCTTGTGAAGACTTACAGAAAACGTTTGACCTCTGTCATTGCCAACAAAGGGTATATAACAAAGTATTGAGATAAACTTTTGTTATTGACCAAATACTTATTTTCCACCATAATTTGCAAATAAATTCATTAATAATCCTACAATGTGATTTTCTGGATTTTTTTTCTCATTTTGTCTGTCATAGTTGAAGTGTACCTATGATGAAAATTACAGGCCTCTCTCGTCTTTTTAAGTGGGAGAACTTGCACAATTGGTGGCTGACTAAATACGTTTTTGCCCCACTTTACATAGCTAGCTAGATCGGTTGCCTAGCAGAAAAGAAAGGATCGGTTGCCTAGCACCTAAGAAGATATGTGAGAGTTTCTAAGAAAATGATATCTTAAGATGTTGAGGAATTGCACATGCTTCTTAAAATAGGAACTTTCTTAATTTTTTTGCATAAGAAGTGTTTTGTGAATCTGGTTTCCACTGTGTGTCGTGTTTAGAGAGGAGAGTTACACAGACGGACATGTCGAGCTGCAACTGCTGTACTTTCTTTTATCCTATTTGGGGACTTTCTCTCTCTCTCTCAACCTGTATAGACCATCCACCACCACCACCACCATCACCAAGTCAAAGACCAGTCTCTAAATGCCTCCCCTCCTCTCTCTCTCTTCACATCCCTCCGTCTCTCTTCAGACCATGTCAAAGGACCAGTCTCTAAATGCCTCCCCTCCTCTCTCTCCACATCCCTCTGTCTCTCTTCAGACCATGTCAAAGGACCAGTCTCTAAATGCCTCCCCTCCTCTCTCTCTTCACATCCCTCCGTCTCTCTTCAGACCATGTCAAAGGACCAGTCTCTAAATGCCTCCCCTCCTCTCTCTCTCTTCACATCCCTCCGTCTCTCTTCAGACCATGTCAAAGGACCAGTCTCTAAATGCCTCCCCTCCTCTCTCTCTCTTCAGACCATGTCAAAGGACCAGTCTCTAAATGCCTCCCCTCCTTCTCTCTTCACATCCCTCCGTCTCTCTTCAGACCATGTCAAAGGACCAGTCTCTAAATGCCTCCCCTCCTCTCTCTCCGTCTCTCTTCAGACCATGTCAAAGGACCAGTCTCTAAATGCCTCCCCTCCTCTCTCTCCACATCCCTCTGTCTCTCTTCAGACCATGTCAAAGGACCAGTCTCTAAATGCCTCCCCTCCTTCTCTCTCCACATCCCTCTGTCTCTCTTCAGACCATGTCAAAGGACCAGTCTCTAAATGCCTCCCCTCCTCTCTCTCTCCACATCCCTCCGTCTCTCTTCAGACCATGTCAAAGGACCAGTCTCTAAATGCCTCCCCTCCTTCTCTCTCCACATCCCTCTGTCTCTCTTCAGACCATGTCAAAGGACCAGTCTCTAAATGCCTCCCCTCCTCTCTCTCTCCACATCCCTCCGTCTCTCTTCAGACCATGTCTAAGGACCAGTCTCTAAATGCCTCTACTCCTTCTCTCTCTCCACCTATATAGACCACTCCTCACCATCACCACCATGTCTAAGGACCAGTCTCTAAATGCCTCCCCTCCTTCTCTCTCTTCACATCTCTCCATCTCTCTTCAGACCATGTCTAAGGACCAGTCTCTAAATGCCTCCCCTCCTTCTCTCTCTTCACATCTCTCCGTCTCTCTTCAGACCATGTCTAAGGACCAGTCTCTAAATGCCTCTACTCCTTCTCTCTCTCCACCTATATAGACCACTCCTCACCATCACCACCATGTCTAAGGACCAGTCTCTAAATGCCTCCCCTCCTTCTCTCTCTTCACATCTCTCCGTCTCTCTTCAGACCATGTCTAAGGACCAGTCTCTAAATGCCTCCCCTCCTTCTCTCTCTTCACATCTCTCCGTCTCTCTTCAGACCATGTCTAAGGACCAGTCTCTAAATGCCTCCCCTCCTTCTCTCTCTTCACATCTCTCCGTCTCTCTTCAGACCATGTCTAAGGACCAGTCTCTAAATGCCTCCCCTCCTTCTCTCTCTTCACATCTCTCCGTCTCTCTTCAGACCATGTCTAAGGACCAGTCTCTAAATGCCTCCCCTCCTCTCTCTCCGTCTCTCTTCAGACCATGTCTAAGGACCAGTCTCTAAATGCCTCCCCTCCTCTCTCTCCGTCTCTCTTCAGACCATGTCTAAGGACCAGTCTCTAAATGCCTCCCCTCCTCTCTCTCCGTCTCTCTTCAGACCATGTCTAAGGACCAGTCTCTAAATGCCTCCCCTCCTTCTCTCTCTTCACATCTCTCCGTCTCTCTTCAGACCATGTCTAAGGACGAGTCTCTAAATGCCTCCCCCTCTCTCTCCGTCTCTCTTCAGACCATGTCTAAGGACCAGTCTCTAAATGCCTCCCCTCCTCTCTCTCCGTCTCTCTTCAGACCATGTCTAAGGACCAGTCTCTAAATGCCTCCCCTCCTCTCTCTCCGTCTCTCTTCAGACCATGTCTAAGGACCAGTCTCTAAATGCCTCCCCTCCTTCTCTCTCTTCACATCTCTCCGTCTCTCTTCAGACCATGTCTAAGGACCAGTCTCTAAATGCCTCCCCTCCTTCTCTCTCTTCACATCTCTCCGTCTCTCTTCAGACCATGTCTAAGGACCAGTGTGACTCTGTAGCAGTGAGCGTCGAGTCCCTCTTAACAGACGCAGTTAAGATGCAGTCCCAGTGTCGGGAGCGCAGTGAGCAGCTAGCTGTGGCCGCCGCCGCACTGCGGGAGGAGTCGGCGTGCTTGAGAGAACAGGTGAGGTGTCGATTTGTGGATGGATAGATATTTATATATTGTAGAAAGATTGACTGATAGATGATTGATTGCTTAGTTTATTGATTGATTGATTGATTTAACAGTGTCAAGCCACCCAGCTGGATATGGCCCGGATGAGAAGGCAGCTGGAAGAACTGCTGGATACCAAAGCTCAGATGGAGGCCAGTGATAGGATGCACCGCAAACTCAGCAGGACACTTTAAATGGAAGAGAAGGAAGAGAAGAGAGGGGAGGAACCAGGAGGGAGAGAGAAGAGAGGAGAGAGGGGAGGAACCAGGAGGGAGAGAGAAGAGAGAAGGAGAGAGGAGAAAGAGGTAGAGAGAGAGAGGAGAAAGAGGTAGAGAGAGAGAGGAGAAAGAGGTAGAGAGAGGAGAAAGAGGTAGAGAGAGAGGAGAAAGAGGTAGAGAGAGAGAGGAGAAAGAGGTAGAGAGAGAGAGGAGAAAGAGGTAGAGAGAGAGGAGGAGAGGAGAAAGAGGTAGAGAGAGATGAAAAGGGGGTGGAACCAGGAGAGAGAAGGAGAGAGAGGAGAAAGAGGTAGAGAGAGAGAGGAGAGAGGTAGAGAGAGAGAGGAGGAGAGAGGTAGAGAGAGAGAGGAGAAAGAGGTAGAGAGAGAGGAGAAAGAGGTAGAGAGAGAGAGGAGAAAGAGGTAGAGAGGGAGGAAAAGGGGGTGGAACCAGGAGAGAGAAGGAGAGAGAGGAGAAAGAGGAGGAGAAAGAAGAACAGCTGGGTACCAAGGCTTGATGGAGTCCCGGGGTGAACACACACTTGGGAATAAGTCTGGCAGACTTTACAGTTAAATAAATAATTATTTTAACATCGTACGCTTGTCTCTTGTTCTCTAACCCTATTTATCATCCCTAACCATCAGGCTACACTACATGACCAAAAGTATGTGGACACCTGCTCGTCGAACATCTGATTCCAAAATCATGGGCATTAATATGTAGTTGGTCCCCCCTTGGCACTGATGTTTGGCGTTTAGGCCTGGCTCGCAGTTGGCGTTCCAATTCATCCCAGAGGTGTTCGATGGGGTTGAGGTCAGGGCTCTGTGCCGGCCAGTCAAGTTCTTTCACAACATTCGACAAACCATTTCTGTACGGACCTCGTTTTGTGCACCATAGAATTGTCATGCGGAAACAGGAGAGGACCTTCCCCAAACTGTTGCCATAAATTTGGAAGTACATCATTTTCTAGACTGTCACTGTATGCTGTAGCGTGAAGATTTCCCTTCACTGGGACTAAGGGCTCTAGCCCGAACCATGAAAAAAGGCCCAGACCATTATTCCTCCTCCACCAAACTTTACAGTTGGCACTATGCAATGGGGCATGTAGCGTTCTCCTGGCATCCGCAAAAAAAAACAACAGATTCATTGGTTAGACTGCCAGATGGTGAAGCATGATTCATGAGGTAGTGTTCTCCAGAGAACGCCTTTCCACCACTCCAGAGTCCAATGGCGGCGAGCTTTACATCACTCCAGCTGATGCTGAGGCATTGAGCATGTTGATCTTAGGCTTGTGTGCGTGCGGCTGCTCGGTGACGGAAACCCATTTCATGAAGCTCCCCGACGATCAGTTCACCTGCAGACATTGCTTCCAGAGGAGGTTTGGAACCGGGTAGTGAGTGTTGCAACCAGTGGAGGACGGCTCATAATGTCTGGAATGGAGTAAATGGACTGGTATCAAACACAAGATGTGGTTGATCCCATTCCATTGACTCCATTACTGTGAGCCGCCCTCCCTTCAGCAGCCGCCAGACGATGTTTACGCGCCTCTGCACTCAGCTGTCCCGTTCTGTGAGCTTGTGTGGCCTTTCTACTTCACAATAACAGGGCAGAAATTTGACAAACTGACTTGTTGGAAAGGTGGCATCCTATGACGGTGACACATTGAAAGTCACCGAGATTTTCATTAAAGGCCATTCTAATGTCAATGTTTGTCTATGGAGATTGCATGGCTGTGTGCTCAATTTTATACACCTGGCAGCAACGGATGTGGCTGTAATAGCCAAATCCACTAATTTGAAGAGGTGTCCACATACCACATATATATACACATACCACATGTGTGTGTGTGTGTATATATATATATATATACACACACACACACATCTAACATCCCTAACCAATAGATTTGTTGCTTGGTAACCAGTTGTCATGACAGACAGACCCGTTCAAAAGTTTGCGGTCTCTTAGAAACATCCTTGTTTTTTTTCTTCTCTCCATTAAAATAACATCAAATTTATCAGAAATACAGTGTAGACGTTGTAAATTACTGTTGTAGCTGGAAATGAGATTTTTTTAATGGAATATCTACATAGGTGTACAGAGGCCCATTATCAGCAACCACCACTCCTATGTTCCATTGACACGTTGTGTTAGCTAATCCAAGTTTATCATTTTAAAAAGGCTAATTGATCATTAGAAAACCCTTTTGCAATTATGTTAGCACAGCTGATAACTGTTGTTCTGATTAAAGAAGCAATAAAACTGGCCTTCTTTAGACTAGTTGAGTATATGGAGCATCTGGAGAAACAAAGAACTTTCTTCTGAGACTCATTAGTCTATTCTTGTTCTGGGAAATGAAGACTATCCCATGCAAGAAATTGCCAAGAAACTGAAGATCTCCTACAACGCTGTGTACTACTCCCTTCACAGAACAGCACAAACTGAAGATCTCCTACAACGCTGTGTACTACTCCCTTCACAGAACAGCACAAACTGAAGATCTCCTACAACGCTGTGTACTACTCCCTTCACAGAACAGCACAAACTGGCTCTAACCAGAACAGAAAGGAGCGGCTTTTCTTTCAAAATCAAGAACATTTCCAAACTTTTGAACGGTAGTGCACACACACACACACACACAGTAGAAAAGGGCTAATGCCACATTTGACAGTCTTTTACACAGTCTGGAGTCATGTTCATTTAGTTTTAGGGAGCAGAACCTACAGTAGCTTAGCATTGTAAAGAAACAGCCTGGGAGAGCATGTAAACATCTGGCCTACATTAGCCTTTCTCTCATGTCGTAGAGGAGAGATCAGTTAGTCCAACTGGCGTGTCTCTGATGGAAACTACAATAAGAAGGGAAGGATATCTGACAAACCAATGCATCTTTATTGGTTGATCACTGTTTTAGAAAGTTCTGTAAAAAAAACATCAATACCTCACTCAAATCAAAACACAATTTGCTTTTCAATATTCATAAAAAAAATAAAATCAAATAATTACAAAATGGCTTCTTAATAGCCATGGAAGGAATCTTAATGTGTGTTTGCGTAGGACAGTGTGACAATGCCGACTGTGACTTGGTTTGTCTGTGGTCCTGAGTGGATACACACACGGAGAGATATTATCTGAGACAATTGATGTCCCTGTAAGCCAGTCTCTCACACACACACACACACCTCTCCCGAAATACAAGAACTAAAGGACTGCGGATGGAGGGACCACAGAGAAATGTATAAGAGCTTCACAAAAAGGTACATGAATTCTTCTGTTACACTGTTTCAAAACAAGGTGAACAGTGATATTACATGTTGCCATATCTAATATCCTTTATGTAGACCATCTGCTTCACTAGGCTGCAGTACCCAGAGGTCCACACACACACCGAGCCCAGGAACAGCTGTAGACGAGTGACTGTGTGAGAGACCTACACAGCCTCACACACACACAGTTCATTCATTCTCTTACAGGTCAAACAGTGAGGAGTGATAGGTGTGTGTGTGTGTGTGTGTGTGTGTGTGTGAGCGCCTCGCCAACAGGTCGTACGGCGAGACGGTTATGAGTCACTGCTGCTGGGCCTGGCCTGGGAAAAGATGTTCGGTCTCAGAGGGCATCATCATTCTGGAATCGGTCCCTTGACCTCTCTGGATCACCACCAGTATGCCAATCAGAATCCAGAAAAAGAAGTTCACCCACACTGCTGTCTGGAGAGAGGAAGGTGGGAGAGAGAGAGTAGAAGGGAGGGAGGGAGAGTAGAAGCAAATAGTCTGTTAATGAGATCTGATGTCATAACTGTCTGTTAATACTGACCCCAGACCTGTACAGTCCAGTGTAGAACGGTCTGTTAATACTGACCCCAGACCTGTACAGTCCAGTGTAGAACGGTCTGTTAATACTGACCCCAGACCCGTACAGTCCAGTGTAGAACTGTCTGTTAATACTGACCCCAGACCCGTACAGCCCAGTGTAGAACTGTCTGTTAATACTGACCCCAGACCCGTACAGTCCAGTGTAGAACTGTCTGTTAATACTGACCCCAGACCTGTACAGTCCAGTGTAGAACTGTCTGTTAATACTGACCCCAGACCTGTACAGTCCAGTGTAGAACGGTCTGTTAATACTGACCCCTGCGTTGTACAGCCCAGTGTAGAACTGCGTTCCCGTGTAAGGACTGATCCAGGTCCTAGACTGAGCCTGTTCACATCTAGATGGGAGTAAATGCAGAATTCAAACATTTTCTCGAGGAATGTTTTCAAACTACTACTGCCCACACAATTCAAAAACCATGACATCTGAAGAAAAGAGAAGTCCATATAGCCTCATTACCACCTGGTACCCCTACATATTGACTCATTACCACCTGGTACCCCTACATATAGACTCATTACCACCTGGTACCCCTACATATAGACTCATTACCACCTGGTACCCCTACATTTAGCCTCATTACCACCTGGTACCCCTACATATTGACTCATTACCACCTGGTACCCCTACATATAGCCTCATTACCACCTGGTACCCCTACATATAGACTCATTACCACCTGGTACCCCTACATATAGCCTCATTACCACCTGGTACCCCTACATTTAGCCTCATTACCACTTGGTACCCCTACATATAGACTCATTACCACCTGGCACCCCTACATATAGCCTCATTACCACCTGGCACCCCTACATATAGCCTCATTACCACCTGGTACCCCTACATTTAGCCTCATTACCACCTGGTACCCCTACATTTAGCCTCATTACCACCTGGTACCCCTACATTTAGCCTCATTACCACCTGGCACCCCTACATTTAGCCTCATTACCACCTGGCACCCCTACATTTAGCCTCATTACCACCTGGCACCCCTACATTTAGCCTCATTACCACCTGGCACCCCTACATATAGCCTCATTACCACCTGGCACCCCTACATATAGCCTCATTACCACCTGGCACCCCTACATATAGCCTCATTACCACCTGGTACCCCTACATATAGCCTCATTACCACCTGGTACCCCTACATATAGCCTCATTACCACCTGGTACCCCTACATATAGCCTCATTACCACCTGGTACCCCTACATATAGCCTCATTACCACCTGGTACCCCTACATATAGCCTCATTACCACCTGGTACCCCTACATATAGCCTCATTACCACCTGGTACCCCTACATATAGCCTCATTACCACCTGGTACCCCTACATATAGCCTCATTACCACCTGGTACCCCTACATATAGCCTCATTACCACCTGGTACCCCTACATATAGCCTCATTACCACCTGGTACCCCTACATATAGCCTCATTACCACCTGGTACCCCTACATATAGCCTCATTACCACCTGGTACCCCTACATATAGCCTCATTACCACCTGGTACCCCTACATATAGCCTCATTACCACCTGGTACCCCTACATATAGCCTCATTACCACCTGGTACCCCTACATATAGCCTCATTACCACCTGGTACCCCTACATTTAGCCTCATTACCACCTGGTACCCCTACATTTAGCCTCATTACCACCTGGTACCCCTACATTTAGCCTCATTACCACCTGGTACCCCTAAATTTAGCCTCATTACCACCTGGTACCCCTACATATAGCCTCATTACCACCTGGTACCCCTACATATTGACTCATTACCACCTGGTACCCCTACATTTAGCCTCATTACCACCTGGTACCCCTACATATAGCCTCATTACCACCTGGTACCCCTACATAGACTCATTACCACATGGTACCCCTACATAGCCTCATTACCACCTGGTACCCCTACATAGACTCATTACCACCTGGTACCCCTACATAGACTCATTACCACCTGGTACCCATACATAGACTCATTACCACCTGGTACCCATACATAGCCTCATTACCACCTGGTACCCCTACATATTGACTCAGTACTGCTACTCCTTGTATATAACCTCATTATTGTTATTTTATTGTGTTACTATTTCTTCTTTTATTTTGCATTGTTGGGATAAAGCTTGTACGTAACATTTTCCCGGTAAAGTCTACACCCGTTCTATTAGTCTCATGACCAATAACATTTAGTTTATTTTTCCCGTCTACTTGTAGTAGCAGTAACCACAGATTTAACATGAAGACAAGTCACTGGAGAAGTTGTGCATCTAGAGGATGTTATGGTACCTGGTGACGTTGGGGACAGCGTGTAGGACAGAGTCACACAGAGAGTCTCTTCCGACCTTCAACACACAGCCCGTCACCAGGAGGAAGAAGAGAAACACTCCACACACCACCAGGGTCACGTTCAGCCATAGACGCTCTCTGGAAACACACACACACACACACACGGTCAGATAGACATTGCGGAGTGTTGAATTCTGGGTTTCCAAACGTGAACATCTCGGCACACGGTCAGATTCAGTCATACAGCGCCTTCGGGAACATCTTCGGGAAGCACTCAGACCCTTCGAACTGTTCCACCGTGTGTTACATTACAGCCTTATTCTAAAAATTATTCAAATCAGACCCCCCCCTAATGATCAATCTGCACACAATACCCCATAAGGACAAAGCAACAAAAAAAACAGGTTTAGACATTTTAGCAAATGTATTAAAGATAAACTGGACCATTACATTTACATAAGTATTCAGGCCCTTTACTCAGTACTTTGTTGAAGCACCTTTGGCAGCGATTACAGTCTTGAGTGTTCTTGGGTAGGACGCTACAAGCTTGGCACACCTGTATTTAAGGAGTTTCTCCCATTCCTCTCAGCAGATCCTCTCAAGCTGTGGCAGTTTGGATGGGGGGTGTTGCTGCACAGCTATTTTCAGAAAATGTACACGTGAAAAACATCCCCACAGCATAATGCTGCCACCACCATGCTTCACCATAGGGATGGTGCCACCACCATGCTTCACCGTAGGGATGGTGCCACCACCATGCTTCACCGTAGGGATGGTGCCACCACCATGCTTCACCATAGGGATGGTGCCACCACCATGCTTCACCATAGGGATGGTGCCAGGTTTCCTCCAGACGTGACACTTGGCATTCAGGCCAAATAGTTCAATCTTGGTTTCATCAAACCAAAGAATCTTGATTCTCATGGTCTGAGAGTCTTTAGGTGGCTTTTGGCAAATTCCAAGCTGGCAGTCATGTGCCTTTTACTGAGGAGTGGCTTCCGTCTGGCCACTCTACCATAAAGGCCTGATTGGTGGAGTGCAGCAGAGATGGTTGTCCTTCTAGAAGGTTCTCTCATCTCCACAGAGGAACTCTGGAGCTCTCAGACTGACCATCAGGTTCTTGGTCACCTCCCCGACTAAGGCCCTTCTCTACCGATTGGTCAGTTTGGCCAGGTGGCCAGCACTAGGAAGAGTCTTGGTGGTTCCAAACTTATTCCATTTAAGAATGATGGAGGCCATTGTGTTCTTGGGGACCTTCAATGCTGCAGACATTTTTTTGGTACCCATCCCCAGATCTGTACCTCAACACAATCCTGTCTCTGAGCTCTACGGACAATTCCTTCAACCTCATGGCTTAGTTTTTGCTCTGACATGCACTGTCAACCGTGGGACCTTATATAGACAGGTGTTTGCCTTTCAAAATCATGTCCAATCAATTGAATTTACCACAGATGGACTCCAGTCAAGTTGTAGAAACATCAAGGATGATCAATGGAAACAGGATGCACCTGAGCTCAATTTATAGTCTCATATCAAACGGTCTGAATACTAATGTAAATAAGGTCTGTTTATTTGCCACAAATTTCAAACAATCTGTTTTCTCTTTGTTATTATGGGGTATTGTGTGTAGATTGATGAGGATGGTAAATACATTTCATCCATTTTACAATAAGGCTATAACGTTACAAAATGTGGAAAAAGCCAAAGGGTCTGAATACTTTCCCGAAGGAGCCGCACGTCGTTAAGTTAAATGGATGGTTTTACAACGTCTTGACACACACACTCAGAAAGTCTCATAGGACTGTGTCACACCCACCAATGAGTCATGTAAAATATCATATGTACACACACAAACCCGTAACACACACGCCCCCTCTCCCAGACACACAAACCCCCTTCCCCCATTCACACTTACCTGTTAACCCCTCCATCCAGGCAGCATGTATATATCCAGTACAGTGATATAGAGAAGCAGAACACTGCTACACACACTGAGATAGCAGAGACAAAGTAACAGAGAGAAGGAGAGCTGGAGGTCTGGACCAATATGGAGCCTGATGAGGAGTTGTGGTTCACTGTTCCATAGAGCATACAGAGCCCCCCGAAGCTACCCTGGAAAGAGAGAGCATCCGCATTGGTTGAGTTCATTAGTAGTCTACCTACATAGCTGTGAAAAAGTTTATATTATTTGGGTGAGACTAACAAATGGGACCCTCCCCGGCCGGTAAATAGACCATGATAATGAGTTTAGATAACTTAGCAATATCATATTTGTTTGCTGACATGGGCTAATTGACTGACATAACAAAAACTGCTGATGCAAACATTTAATAATTGCACATTGTGTATTTTATGATTCTAACAGAGTTCCCCCAAAGAAATTACACTGCAACAAAGTCAGAATTTGCAAAAATAAAATGTTTTTTTGGTTTTAGGCATACGATTAGCAGTGTTGGTAAAGACATTTACTAATATATATATATATATATATATAATTAACATGTGTAAACGTTTTTTTTATGAATTTCCTGACTACACTCAGCATTTGCATCTCCACTTTAGAAACAGGCCATCTACATTTCCTGGTTGTAAGCAAACCACAATATCCAGAATTCATAGCGACTTCAGGATGTAGTACCGCCCCCTGTCGAGGTGGATCCTGGGTGTCAACAGGTAGCTAACGTTACTCACTGGACCAGCCACTCGTTCATAAAACATCAGCTTGTGAATAACCGTTTATTTTTGTGTAGACAACAACTGTTACGATTTAGTCCCGGTGTGGTGCTCCGTACCTAGCTGTACAAACTACAAACAAGCACAGTCATGTCATCAATTACCTTATCAAGAAGTTGAGCAGAGGTACGGACGTAGCTAACTTAGCGACCTGGCTAACTACCGCAGAGGCTAATGTGACTGGCTTGTGTTCAAATCCCATCAACGTCAACATCAAGCTCAGCACTAGGAACTAGTGTAAGTCACCTTTGCTAAATATTTCCATGACTCCACGTTGAGTAAATAAATATACTGGAGCTAGGCATAAATTAGCTTTGAAACGGTTGGCAGCATTCTGCCTTCAAGTTTTCAGCCATTCACTTCAACTGGCTCATCTGAACTACAATCCCAAAGCTTTGTTTTAAAATGTTTAGAAACGTCAATAAATCAGCGCGAAATAATATTTAAAAAAAATAAAAACACTGTTGCAGATCCATAAAGCTATGGATCCTCCATCCTACTAAACTACACTGTAGCAGTTACAGATCCACACAGCCTCCATCCTACTAAACTACACTGTAGTAGTTACAGATCCACACAGCCTCCATCCTACTAAACTGTAGTAGTTAGAGCCATACAGCTATAGAGCCTCCATCCTACTAAACTGTAGCAGTTACAGATCCGTACAGCTATAGAGCCTCCATCCTACTAAACTACACTGTAGTAGTTACAGATCCGTACAGCTATAGAGTCTCCATCCTACTAAACTACACTGTAGCAGTTACAGATCCACACAGCCTCCATCCTACTAAACTACACTGTAGTAGTTACAGATCCACACAGCCTCCATCCTACTAAACTACACTGTAGTAGTTAGAGCCATACAGCTATAGAGCCTCCATCCTACTAAACTAAGTGTGTATTGATGGGGACAAAGTAGTAAAATGCTGGTTAACCACTGCCTGGTGTTTGTCCTACATATTGACCTTGACACCAGCTTTATGTAGTAGAGATGCTGTAGACCTTATTGGATGAAAGCTTTCTGCTGGGAACTCAAGCTCACCATCTGACTCTGAAGAGGAAAAGACGGGCTGGCAAGAGCCAAAGTGTCTAGTCTAAGAGTCCAATGTCATGGAGCTCATGAAGTTCTGCCAGACCAACTGCCATTGGCCAGCAGCCACAGACCAGCAGCCATTGGCCAACAAGATGAGGTTCACCAGCTAAAGAACATTCTGGAACCAAGATCATGAAGTCAAATATATATATATATTTTTTTTTCACCAGGTAGGCCAGTTGAGAACAAGTTCTCATGTACAACTGCGACCTGGCCAAGATAAAGCAAAGCAGTGCGACACAAACAGTTACACATGAAATACACGTGTACAAACATACAGTCAATAACACAATAGAAAAAGTCTATATATAGTATATGCAAATTAATTCAGATTAGGGAGGTAAGGAAATAAATAGGCCATAGTGGCAAAATAATTACAATTTAACAAATAAACACTGGAGTGATATATGTGCAGAAGATGAATGTGCAAGTAGAGATACTGGTGTGCAAAAGGAGCAAAATAAAAAAGTTCTGCCAGACCAGCAGCCACTGGCCTGCAGCCACAGACCAGCAGCCACTGGCCTGCAGCCACAGACCAGCAGCCACAGACCTGCAGCCACTGGCCTGCAGCCACAGACCAGCAGCCATTGGCCTGCAGCCACAGACCAGCAGCCACTGGCCTGCAGCCACTGGCCTGCAGCCACAGACCAGCAGCCATTGGCCTGCAGCCATTGGCCTGCAGCCACAGACCAGCAGCCATTGGCCTGCAGCCACAGACCAGCAGCCATTGGCCTGCAGCCACAGACCAGCAGCCATTGGCCTGCAGCCACAGACCAGCAGCCACTGGCCTGCAGCCACAGACCAGCAGCCACAGACCAGCAGCCATTGGCCTGCAGCCACAGACCAGCAGCCATTGGCCTGCAGCCACAGACCAGCAGCCATTGGCCTGCAGCCACAGACCAGCAGCCATTGGCCTGCAGCCACAGACCAGCAGCCATTGGCCTGCAGCCACAGACCAGCAGCCATTGGCCTGCAGCCACAAACCAGCAGCCATTGGCCAACAAGATGAGGTTCACCAGCTAAAGAACATTCTGGAACCAACAATACATTCATATTCAGTTAGACTGATGTTGTAGTATAATATAGAATGTCTAGTATGCTCACAACTGTAAAAATGTCTAGATATTGCTAGCTGTTGTACATATGTATATAACCGTGTTTGATCAAATGTTTTATATCATTTTTAAATATATTTTTTTACAAATGTACTGACAAGTGATTAAATGTTTCCAGCTGCATCAGAAACTAATAAAATGTTGACTTCAACTTATTGATCCATTCATTTCAGATAATCATGAAATGTCTTTAGTAGCTAGCTACACTCCTACGCCGCAAAACAAAATGACGAGGGAGTTGATCTATCATATAAACTTTACATTTGTTGAAAAATTAAAACGTGTTTTAGTAAAACAGTATAATTAGTCTGTCAATATAGCAAATAAGTAGACATGACTTGTATTCATGACAAATGTTTATTTGCGCTGGAAACCGAGGTGGTTTTACACAGCAGTATGCAGGAACAGTGATTGTATTGCATGACATACACTGAACAAAAACACAACAGGTAAAGTGATGGTCCCATGTTTCATGCACGGAAATAAAAGATTGCAGAAATGTTCCCTACGTACAAAAAGCCTCTCAAATGTTGTTCATATCTGTTAGTGAGAATATGGCCTTTGCCAAGATAATCCATCCAATTGACAGCGTCGGCATATCAAGGAGCTGATAAAACAGCATAATCATTACACAGGTGGACCTTGTGCTGGGGACAATAAAAGACCACTCTAAAATGTGCAGTTGTGTCACACAACGCCACAGATGTCTCAAGTTTTGAGGGAGTGTGCAATTGGCATGCTGACTGCAGGAATGTTCACCAGAGCTGTTGCCAGAGACTTTAATGTTAATTTTATCTACCATAAGCCACTTCCACCCGGACAGCTGATGAAAGTGAAGAGTATTTCTGTCTGTCATAAACCCCTTTCGTGAGGAAAAAAACTAATTCTGATTGGGGAGCCAGGCCCACTCCCAGGTGGGTGGGCCTATGCCCTCCCAGACCCACCCATGTCTACAGCCTTGTACAGTCATGTGAAATCCATAGATTAGGACCTAATGAATTTATTTCAATTGACTGATTTCCTTATAAAGAACTGTAACTCAGTAAAATCGTTGTGTTTATATTTCTGTTCAGTGTATGTATGTATATACACTGTAGACGAAAAATAAAACTACTAACACCTATGACAAATACTACACTTCTACAGAGGGAATACTCATAAGATGTGTTTGGGTTGTGCAGCGAGTTGTTCAGAGTCACTTTGACACAAGGAGAGATCGTTGTAATGGACTTTTTCACATCGGAGTCATCAACTTCTTTATACCCAACATACTGTGTGGCGTGTGACGGATAAATTGCTTTGAATGGCCCCAACAACACGTGACCTGCAGGCAAGGGGATTTGGTGTCCTGTACCTAGCTTCTCCACATGTGGAACAAAGTCTGAAAAGCATCTGTAGGCCGCCAAGCCCTATTGTCTGTAACAGGATGACAACAAACAAACAGCTATTAGACTTTCATGGGCAATCGTTGTATACCGTCTGTATTCCTACTGAAGCAGAATGGTGTAGAATATTAGATCTCACAGACACGTTAGCTAGCTAGCTTCAGCACAGGTATAGTGACTCCAAAACTAATATGAGTCAAAGTCAGTCATTCTTTTACCCTTAGTAATCATCAAAACACTTCTCCAGTTTGTTTGTAATGAGATGCACTGAGGCTAGCTAGCTATAACATTAGGCTACAGGACATTTCGGGTATAGAAAACAAAGCTAGCTAGCTATAACATTAGGCTACAGTACATTTCGGGTATAGAAAACAAAGCTAGCTAGCTATAACATTAGGCTACAGTACATTTCGGGTATAGAAAACAAAGCTAGCTAGCTATAACATTAGGCTACAGTACATTTCGGGTATAGAAAACAAAGCTAGCTAGCTATAACATTAGGCTACATTACATTTTGGGTATAGAAAACAAAGCTAGCTAGCTATAACATTTACAGTACATTTTGGGTATAGAAAACAAAGCTAGCTAGCTATAACATTCGGCTACAGTACATTTTGGGTATAGAAAACAGAGCTAGCTAGCTATAACATTCGGCTACAGTACATTTTGGGTATAGAAAACAAAAGCTAGCTAGCTATAACACTAGGCTACAGTACATTTTGGGTATAGAAAACAAAGCTAGCTAGCTATAACACTAGGCTACAGTACATTTTGGGTATAGAAAACAAAGCTAGCTAGCTATAACATTAGGCTACAGTACATTTCGGGTATAGAGCTAGCTAGCGCAACTTAGTTAGCTTGGCTTGTAGTGGCACAAGAAAGACCCGTTACTGCCGAATTGATCAGGAACAATACAGCCGTGTGTGAAAACAGAGTTTATTTTGCTAGCTTGCTACCGACAGCAAAAAAAAAAAACTTACTCGTTTGCCATTTGCCCTCCCAGTCGAGCTGGTCGACGTCATCTTGTGTGTTCTGAAGAACGTCTCCAGCACACCTCTATTAAAAAAAAATTTTTTAAACGGTGGTCTTGTCACACGATCCATGGGGTGTGCCGTGACCCTCTCCAGTAACAACTATTCCATCGAATTCGTAGCAGCACAGACATCCCTCTTCTTTTTGTCATGGCTGGACAGCACCTGCATAGGCCACACCAGGCTGGACAACACCTGCATAGGCCACACCAGGCTGGACAACACCTGCATAGGCCACACCAGGCTGGACAACACCTGCATAGGCCACACCAGGCTGGACAACACCTGCATAGGCCACACCAGGCTGGACAACACCTGCATAGGCCACACCAGGCTGGACAACACCTGCATAGGCCACACCAGGCTGGACAACACCTGCATAGGCCACACCAGGCTGGACAACACCTGCATAGGCCACACCAGGCTGGACAACACCTGCATAGGCTGGACACACCAGGCTGGACAACACCTGCATAGGCCACACCAGGCTGGACAACACCTGCATAGGCCACACCAGGCTGGACAACACCTGCATAGGCCACACCAGGCTGGACAACACCTGCATAGGCCACACCAGGCTGGACAACACCTGCATAGGCCACACCAGGCTGGACAACACCTGCATAGGTCACACCAGGCTGGACAACACCTGCATAGGTCACACCAGGCTGGACAACACCTGCATAGGCCACACAAGGCTGGACAACACCTGCATAGGCCACACCAGGCGGAGTCTGATCGCGGCTTCCTCATCGGTGCTTGCTGGTCTCGCAATTCTTGTTCTCTACTTCTGAACTCCTCTTCAGTGTATTCCGGCTCAAATGAATAGGGTTGTATGTAAAAAGAATATCACAAGCCCGATGAAGCCCGATGCGAAGGATATACTGTTTCCTCGGGAACAGGCCCCGATCCCCATGAAAAACCCACTGCCCTCCATTCTGCTAGCAAACGTGCAATCCTTGGAGAATAAAATCGACAAGTTACGTGGAAGATTAAACTACCAACGGGACATTAAAAACGAACATATTATGCTTCACTGAGTCGTGGCTGAACGACGACAATATCAATCTGGTTATACAATGTATCGGCAGGATAGAACAGCGGGGCCTGGTAAGACAAGGGGCGGGGGACTATGTATTTTTGTAAAAAAAAAACAGCTGGTGCACGATATCTAAGGAAGTCTCGAGCTATTGCTCGCCTGAGGTAGAGTTTCTCATGATAAGCTGTAGACCACATTACCTCCCGAGAGAGTTTATCTATATTCTTTGTAACAGTTTACCTACCACCACAGTCAGAGGCTGGCACTAAGATGGCATTGAATGAGCTGTATTCCACCATAAGCAAACAAGAAACCGCTCATCCAGAGGCGGTGCTCCTAGTGGCCAGGGACTTTAATGCAGGGAAACTTTAATCTGTTTTCCCAAATTTCTATCAGCATGTTAAATGTGCAACCAGAGGAAAACATTATTATTTTTTTTTACTCTGGACCACCTATACTTCACACATAGATACGCATACAAAGCTCTCCCTCTGGCAAATCTGACCACAATTATATCCTCCTGATTCCTGCTTACAAGCCAAAATTAAAAGCAGGAAGCACCAGTGACTCGGCCTATAAAAAAAAGTGGTCAGATGAAGCAGATGTAAAGTTTAAGGACTGTTTTTCTAGCACAGACTGGAGTATGTTCTGGGATTCATCCGATGGCATTGAGGAGTACACCACATCAGTCACCAGCTTCATCAATAAGCTCATCAATGATGTCATCCCCACAGTGATCGTACGTACATACCCCAACCAGAATGCATGGATTACAGGCAGCATCCTCACTGAACTAAAGGGTAGAGCTGCCGCTTTCAAGGAATGGAACTAATCCGGAAGCTTATAAGAAATCCCGCTATGCTCTCCGACGAACCATCAAACAGGCAAAGCATCAATACAGGACTAAGATCGAATCCTACTACACCGGCTCAGACGCTTGTCGGATGTGGCAGGGCTTGCAAACCATTACAGACTACAAAGGGAAGCACAGCCGAGAGCTGCCCAGTGACACGAGCCTACCAGATGAGCTAAACTACTTCTACGCTCGCTTTGATGCAAATAACACTGAAACATGCATGAGAGCACCAGCTGTTCCGGAAGACTGATCACGCTCGCCACAGCCGATTAGAGTAAGACCTTTAAACAGGTCAACATTCACAAGGCAGCAGGGCCAGACAGATTACCAGGATGTGTACTGCAAGCATGCACTGACCAATTGGCAAGTGTCTTCACTGACATTTTCAACATCTCCCGAGTCTGTAATACAAACATGTTCAAAACAGGCCACCTTCGTGTTCTTGTGCACAGGCACTAAGGTAACCTGCCTAAATGACTACCGACCTGTAGCACTCACATCTGTAGCCATGAAGTGCTTTCAAAGACTGGTCATGGCTCACATCATTATCCCAGAAACCATAGACCAACTCCAATTTGCATACCACCCCAACAGACCCACAGATGATGTAATCTCTATTGCACTCCACACTGCCCTTTCCCACTTGGACAAAAGGAACACCTATGTGAGAATGCTATTCTTTGACTACAGCTCAGCTTTCAACACCATAGTGACCTCAAAGCTCATCAAAAAAAACTCAGGACCCTGTGACTAAACACCTCCCTCTGCAGCTGGATGCTGGACTTCCTGACAGGCCATCCCCAGGTGGTAAGGGTAGGTAACAACACATCCGCCACGCTGATTCTCAGGGGTGCGTGCTCAGAGACCTCCTGTTCACTCACGACTCCAACACCCTCATTAAGTTTGCAGATGGCACAACAGTGGTAGGCCTGGTCACCGACAATGACGAGGCAGCCTCGGGAGGAGATCAGAGACCTGACAGTGTGGTGCCAGGACAACAACCTCTCGCTCAACGTGATCAAGACAAAGGAGAGGATTGTGGACTACAGGAAAAGGAGTACTGAGCACACCCCCATTCTCATCAACGGGGCTGTAGTGGAGCAGGTTGAGAGCCTTAAGTTCCTTGGTGTCCACATCCCCAACAAACTAACATGTTCCAAGCACACCAAGACAGTCGTGAAGAGGGCATGACAAAACCTATTCCCCCTCTGGAGACTGATAATATTTGGCATGGGCCCTCAGATCCTAAAAAGGTTCTACAGCTGCACCATCGAGAGCATCACTGCTTGGTATGGCAACTGCTCGGCGTCCGACCGCAAGGCACTACAGAGGGTAGACTCCAGCCACCCTAGTCATAGACTGTTCTCTCTGCTACCACATGACAAGCGGTACCGGAGCTCCAAGTCTAGGTCCAAGAGGCTTCTAAACAGCTTCTAGCCCCAAGCCATAAGACTCTTGAACACCTAATTAAATGGCTACCCAGACTATTCACATTTCCCCTCACCCCCTTCCACGCTGCTGCTACTCTCTGTTGTCATCTATGCATAGTCACTTAAATGACTCTACCTACATGTACATATTACCTCAACTAACCGGTGCCTTCACACATTAACGCTGTATCGGTACCCTCCTGTATATAGTCTCGCTATTGTTATTTAGTGCTGCTCTTTAATTCCTTGTTACTTTTCTCTCTTATTCATATATTTTTTAATACTGCATTGTTGATTAGGGGCTCGTAAGGAAGCATTTCACTGTAAAGGGTTGAATACCTGTTGTATGTGACTAATACTATTTTATACACCCGCTCATTACTCATAATTATGTAGGGAGACTTGAAAAACACCCCAAATAGAGGCTAGTGATTTAGTTTCACTTTAAGGTTTAAATCTAATTTTAAGAAGTGCAATTCCCACCTCTTGTTTGTTTCTTTTCTTTACATACAATATCCTGTGATCAATATGATGATTTCTCTCTCCTTTTTTTGTTGTTTGGTGGGTACATGTGGTATAAACTGAGTGTAAATTGACATGAATATTGTACCTGTAACCCCCCAAAAGACAAAGCAAATACATTTTTTAGAAATGGATGTGTTTGGTGAATTTGTGGGTATAGAAGCTTGTGAAGACCCAGTCACAATCTTTAGCTACACTTCCTGGTCTGTTACAGTAGGCCTAGGTTATGAATAGGTAAAACTAGGAAAGTAGCCTAGTTTGAGAGGGAGACGGCAGCTGTATTGTCGGGTAAACTTTGTGAACTTGTCGGTTTAATTTGAACTAATAATCCCCATAATGGTCTTGCTTGGTCGAAAGAACTGAGTCACAAGTGTTTTCCTGAACTTTATGAGTGTCACTATTTTGGGGGGGATGGCATTGATCAGTCATTAGGCATGTATGGACAGTTTCCATTTCATTTCTCACTCTCTCAACCTGCCATTGTAGAGAACAAACTGTACTTTCACTTTGTTTTCGTAGGGAAGTGTGATTTAACCCAATGATTAACCCTAAAAACACAGCACTTCGATAAAGCTACGACTGGCAGTAACGTTTTCGCAGCAGGTTAGGAGAATTAAGGCAGCAGGTTAAAGATAATTCGATTATGGTTAGGAAAAGCATTATGGAAAACGCTCTCCTAGCCTTCAACGAAAAGTCACTTCCGGTCGTAGCTGTATCGAAGTAGCGTGCTTTTTGGCCGCCACTTGTCAAACTAACTATTTGGTTAAGGCTTATAGGAAGTTAAGGAAAACCTCCATATTCTACCACAGGTATTTTTTGCTGCGATAATAAAAAAAAGTTAGCTACGGTGTACAGACGCTTCATAAAACATACCAGAGTTAGGCCTAACATTCCCCCCAGTGAAATTATTTAGCCCATCAGGTGATTCCAATAAAGAAATGTCTACTTGGAAAGTCAATCAAAGCTAAAACTGTGCAACTGCGACATAAACTTTGTCCAAAGCAGACTGCGCGTCAAAACATCGGTCAACATTACAAAATGTCAGCAAAGTTAACATAAGAAGTCAAAGTTATATTCTTACCTGTACGATAGTGAGAGAAGATGCCGTGACTATTCCACACACGAAAGAACTGGCGTATAAGCCCATCTCAAGGAGAAGCAGCCACGGGATCACCATCATGGTCCCCCTGTTCAAGCCCTCTCGCTCTCTCCGCAGTCTACCGGACCGCGTGACAGACAGCGGTGTTTTTTTTAACGTTTTTCAGTTGACGCGACGACGTCACAGCACCAACCTGCCTTGCTGTGGCACCGCTGCAGTCCCCGACGGAGCGTTTTCCGTCCCCTCACCTTGTGCTTCTCTGCCTGTGCGCTGTTGCGGTAACTTCCGTTGCACAGACAGCTTCTCCAACTCTCGTTTGCGGCAGAATGTTCTGTGGGAAAACTCTCTAAATGCTATCAAAAACATAGAAACTCTCGAACCGTTGGCAAAACGCCCCAATGGCAACCTGAACAGTAGCTGCTAACCTCTTTTACCAACTAAAGTCGCTGGAGGGGTCTGAAAACTCGCTAAATAGACAACACTGACTGACAAAGACGGTAGCGGGGACGCGCTCCAACCATTTATATCCGCGTTCTGGAACTGACTCGGAAGTGCGCATTCGATACAGTTGAGACACTTCCACCACAATCGAAAATATTATCTGGAGCAAATGTTTTTGACCTGCCCTGTCCTGGTGTAAATAATTTCAATATTGTGGTGGTTGCTGTAACATGTGGGGGGGGCAGAGAGCTAGAGAGAGCATCCGCCTGGTATACCAGCCTACAGTAGCAGCCAATGTGTGGTGTTCAATGTAGGACTACATTCTGTGAGACTTTTGAAAAATCCTGCAGGGCTTGACATTAACCTGTTCATCCACTTCTGCTTCAGACAAGGAGGTGACTGAACATGGTGTTGTGTTGTTTGATGCAAGACACTTTACAAAATAAAATGCATTATTATTCCCATACCATTATTACAGAGAATCAGACCAATTATACTCCCCTCTGCCTATTGGCTACTTAACTATCCATTGTTGAAGGTACATTAAGGTACACTATCCATTGTTGAAGGTACATTATCCATTGTTGAAGGTACATTAAGGTACACAATCCATTGTTGAAGGTACATTAAGGTACATTATCCATTGTTGAAGGTACATCAAGGTACACTATCCATTGTTGTTGGTAGATTATCCATTGTTGAAGGTAGATTATCCATTGTTGAAGGTAGATTATCCATTGTTGAAGGTAGATTATCCATTTCAAATGATAGGTTTATAAAACATGTACCGTAGGCTGCCACTCAGAAGGAAAAGAAAAACAGTAAGAAATGCAGAGAGAGTTTAAGTGATAATACATTCAATATATAAACAGGAGAAGACAAAATAAGTGAGTCTCCACCCTTCCCAACTAAGATAATCGTTTTTTAAACAAACCCGCTTTGGTCCAGACGGAAGTAAGTTTCGAGACGGAACGACAGAATAAAAATACATGTAAAAAATTAAATATCTGTGTTTATCAAATATAGAGATAAGAGCACTGGGTGGCATCCTTCAATAAAAGCTACGTTTGTGCTGTATCTACACCCCTTACAAAGGAACAGCTGTGTTAATCAGTTGAAGGAAGTAACAGTGGAACTCATCTTTGGTTGTGTCACAAACGTCGTCAGGGAGATGACCGGACCAAGGTGCAGCGTGGTGAGCGTACGTTTCCTCTTTATTTAGACTGGCACCAAGGTGCAGCGTGGTGGGCGTACTCTTTATTTAGACTGGGACCAAGGTGCAGCGTGGTGGGCGTACTCTTTATTTAGACTGGGACCAAGGTGCAGCGTGGTGGGTGTACTCTTTATTTAGACTGGGACCAAGGTGCAGCGTGGTGGGCGTACTCTTTATTTAGACTGGGACCAAGGTGCAGCGTGGTGGGCGTACTCTTTATTTAGACTGGGACCAAGGTGCAGCGTGGTGGGCGTACTCTTTATTTAGACTGGGACCAAGGTGCAGCGTGGTGGGCGTACTCTTTATTTAGACTGGGACCAAGGTGCAGCGTGGTGGGTGTACTCTTTATTTAGACTGGGACCAAGGTGCAGCGTGGTGGGCGTACTCTTTATTTAGACTGGGACCAAGGTGCAGCGTGGTGGGCGTACTCTTTATTTAGACTGGGACCAAGGTGCAGCGTGCTGAGCGTACTCTTTATTTAGACTGGGACCAAGGTGCAGCGTGGTGGGCGTACTCTTTATTTAGACTGGGACCAAGGTGCAGCGTGGTGGGTGTACTCTTTATTTAGACTGGGACCAAGGTGCAGCGTGGTGGGCGTACTCTTTATTTAGACTGGGACCAAGGTGCAGCGTGGTGGGCGTACTCTTTATTTAGACTGGGACCAAGGTGCAGCGTGGTGGGCGTACTCTTTATTTAGACTGGGACCAAGGTGCAGCGTGGTGGGCGTACTCTTTATTTAGACTGGGACCAAGGTGCAGCGTGGTGGGTGTACTCTTTATTTAGACTGGGACCAAGGTGCAGCGTGGTGGGCGTACTCTTTATTTAGACTGGGACCAAGGTGCAGCGTGGTGGGCGTACTCTTTATTTAGACTGGGACCAAGGTGCAGCGTGGTGGGCGTACTCTTTATTTAGACTGGGACCAAGGTGCAGCGTGGTGAGCGTACTCTTTATTTAGACTGGGACCACGGTGCAGCGTGGTGAGTATACATTTTCCTTTATTTAGACTGGGACCAAGGTGCAGCGTGGTGAGCGTACTCTTTATTTAGACTGGGACCACGGTGCAGCGTGGTGAGTATACATTTTCCTTTATTTAGACTGGGACCAACAAACACAACCGTGACGCTCCGTATCCTCAGAGACAACGATAGACAGCTGTCCCTGATTGAGAACCATACCCAGCCAAAACATAGAAACAGAAAACATAGAATGCCCACCCCACATCGCACCCTGGCCTAACCAAATAGAGAAATAAAACGTCTCTCTAAGGTCAGGGCGTGACAGGTTGATTCATTTGGTTTCTGTTAGTAATTCACTTGGTTCAACAGTTGCAATATCTGCTAATTGATCATTACTGCAAAGCTTGTTAACCAATAGACAACGGGCTTGATTACCATGGATGTAATGGTTGAGTCTCACATGTTGGATGGCAAACAAAAATACTGCTCTCTGTCTTATCAATAAATGTAGTTCTGTCTTGTCTTTGAAGAGAGTAGTCGCTACCTGGTCTGTAAAAGAGTGTTCATTCAGAATGCCCTGACATGGTATAAAACCTTTTTCAATTTCTGATATCTTATTTAACTGTGATTTATTCAGTCCAGATGCAAATGCATTTGTAATCGTTTTGAATAAATTCTTTAAAGGGACATTTAAAAAAAAAAAAAATATCTACTTCATATTCATCCTTTCCATATATACTGTATGCTGATATTGGTGTTGGAGATGATGAACATGAAGTTGAGAAACATTTTTTTTTTAAATCCCTTTAATTGCACCCAATAAAATCCAAGGATCATATGGACTGAGTTCTTGTTAATAATTATAAATTCAAACAATTCAGTTTCAAGTTTTTCACAGAAAGAAGTATTTTTCCAGTGAGGAGACATTAAAGCTCCTTCTCTTTATGGCTCTTCTTTAGGAGATTCAGAAAATGTTGAAGTTGGCAGTAGTGGTGGTCAGACAAGCTCATATGTTTTAATTTCTATTTTCTTAATTAAATTAAATAGAGATGTAGATAATAGTATGAAATCAATTTGTGAGAATGATTTATGCACATTTGAAAGTGCACTCTTTTGCTTTAGAGTGATGTGCTCGCCAGGCATCAATGAGGTTATTTATTTATTTTAATTTTATTTTACATTTATTTAACTAGGCAAGTCAGTTAAGAACAAATTCTTATTTTCAATGACGGCCTAGGAACAGCGGGTTAACTGCCTGTTCAGGGGCAGAACGACAGATTTGTACCTTGTCAGCTCGGGGATATGAACTTGCAACCTTTCGGTTACTAGTCCAACACTCTAACCACTAGGCTACCCTGCCGCCCCATCATAATCAGAGAGTAAATGTTGGTGAGACTTGGTTGAGTGTGGATGATAGTAGTTCTTATCAGATTTGTCCTGCATGTTTAGAATGGACATATTCTGAGAACTTGGCAAACCTACAAAAAACTGGACACATGGATGTTCTCACAATGTTCCAATGAAACGTGTCCAGAACATTCTTATTTAATAGTCTGAGAACACGGTACCCACTTTCTGGGGAAGTTTTGTTTGGCATTAAGAGAATGATCTCTTGGAAAACAGTAATTGCACATCACTGAAACGTTCATATGAAAAAAGTTTGATAATGTCCTAATGAGACTCTTACGGGAACATGTGTTTTTAAAGTTGTGGGAACATTTGTTGTTAGTACAGTGTAGACAGTGTTAATGTTGTAAATGACTATTGTAGCTGGAAACGGCTGATTTTTAATGGAATATCTACATAGGCGTACAGAGGCCCATTATCAGCAACCATCACCCCTGTGTTCCAATGGCACGTTGTGTTAGCTAATCCAAGTTTATCATTTTAAAAGACTAATTGATCATTAGAAAACCCTTTTGCAAGTATGTTAGCACAGCTGATAACTGTTGTTCTGATTAAAGAAGCATTAAAACTGGCCTTCTTTAGACTAGTTGAGTATCTGGAGCATCAGCATTTGCGGGCTCGATTACAGGCTCAAAATGGCCAGAAACAAATACCTTTCTTCTGAAACTCGTCAGTCTATTCTTGTTCTGGGAAATGAAGGCTATTTCATGTGAGAAATTGCAAAGAAACTGAAGATCTCATACAACGCTGTGTACTACTCCCTTCACAGAACAGCGCAAACTGGCCCTAACCAGAATAGAAAGAGGAGTGGGAGGCCCCGGTGCACAACTGAGCAAGAGGACAAGTACATTAGAGTGTCTAGTTTGAGAAACAGACACCTCACAATTCCTCAACTGGCAGCTTCATTAAATAGTACCTGCAAAACACCGGTCTCAACGTCAACAGTGAAGAGGTCGACTCCGGGATGCTGACCTTCTAGGCAGAGTTGCAAAGAAAAAGCCATATCTCAGACTGGCCAATAAAAATAAAAGATTAAGATGGGCAAAAGAACACAGACACTGGACAGAGGAACTCTGCCTAGAAGGCCAGCATCCCAGAGTCGCCTCTTCACTGTTGACGTTGATCTGATCAGATCACACATTCTTACCAAGAGGACCTTACTGACCCCAATAATACTGCCAAACTCACAGGGGTCTGGTGAAAGAGAGGGAGTGAGGGACAGAGAGGGAGTGATGGATAGAGAGATTCTCAGGAGACGGTCAGAGGGGAGGGACCTCTGACTTTCTCATCCAATAGATTGATGAGATGAGAGGACGAGACGATGATGCAATTGAGATTCACCCTGAGAGAGAGAGAGAGGTAGAGAGGAGGGTTAGATAGAGTAATGGAGAGAGAAGAGTATGGTAGGTTTGTGTGTGTTAACTTTCCTGTCATGAGAAAAAAAAAGTCACCATCCATGTTCCCTCTTCAATCCTCCATTTTATTTCTCAGTGTTTTCACCACTTTCCTTCATTTATTACACTGATTTTATGTCATAACATCAAAAACCTGCGTGTGTGTCTGTCATAACATCAAAAACCTGTGTGTGTCTGTCATAACATCAAAAACCTGTGTGTGTGTCTGTCATAACATCAAAAGCGTGTGTGTGTGTCATAACATCAAAAACGTGTGTGTGTGTGTGTGTCATAACATCAAAAACATCAAAAACGTGTGTGTGTGTGTGTGTCATAACATCAAAAACGTGTGTGTGTGTCTGTCATAACATCAAAGACCTGTGTGTGTGTCTGTCATAACATCAAAAACGTGTGTGTGTGTGTGTGTGTGTGTGTGTGTGTGTCTGTGTGTCATAACATCAAAAATCATCAAAAAAGTTGAGGCACAGATCTTGTCATATATTATAAACCATGGAAACACAATTAATATAATGACTATTCTAGATTCCAGTAATTCCATTTTTATGTTAAAAACCCAGCAG